>NW_004955407.1:41881357-42056873 GCF_000276665.1 Chinchilla lanigera | reverse complement strand
GTGGGGACGCGGCTCCGTGGGGCTGGCGCGGGGTCTGCGGGGCGCGGGCGTGTTCGCCTTGCGCCTGTGCGCCGCGCACGCTGTGTTCGAGCGCGTGTTTGTGGCGGTGCAGCGTGTGCACGTGTGCGGGGTGCTCACACGCGTGTGCCGGGCATGCCCCGCGTCCCCAGCACGTTGCCCCTGTCCCTGTCGGGCCTCCTTGTTCCCCATGGAGTCGGCTCCTTCCCGCGCCGCCAGGCCCCGCCTCTACCGCCCGGCCGGCCTGAGCCCTCAGCTGAGGCTGCGAAGCAGCATCCGCAGGCGGAGGTGCGGCTGGGGCCTGTCTGCTGCTGGAGAAGCCCTGGGACGGTGGGTGGGACGGCCGGACACTGTTCTCCCATCCCAGGCCCCAGCCGGTGAGCCTGTATTTGGGGGATCTGGGGGGGCTACGCAGGCCACAGCCTGGGGCTCTTTCCAGACAGCCTGAAGATTTCTTTCAAAGGGCCTTGGAGGAGATAAAAAGTGCTATGAGAACAGCGCAAAAATGAAGAACGGGAGACACGGGATGCGTGGCTGTCGGAAACACTTCGCATTCGTTTCTCTGCGGTTCTTCCCCGCAGAGCCTGCGTCTCTCTCCCGTTAGAGGTCTGCTTGTTTGCACACGTGAGGTGAGATCACCCAGGAAATACAGACCTGCACCTGGAAATAAGACCCCAGTTGCACTCAGGTAGCTCCATATCAGCATCTGCCCACATCCCCGCGGAGAGCAGGGCTCTGTCCATCGTGGGACCGAGTCCAGCACTGGCTCATCCACCACACCGTCACTGAGGCCCTGCACCCTCTGGGAGGGGTTAGACCACACCAACTCGCCTCAGAGATGGAGCAGTGCCCTTGGGGTCAGGCGGGGACAGGCAGGGGCCCGAGCACAGGCCTGCACAGCCAGGAGCAGCTAAGTCAGCAGTTGGAGTGGTGGGTAGAGGAGAAGCAGGCACAAAACAGAGAGGCATGTCCAGGGCCAAGGGCAGCTTGGGCAAAGGCCCTGGGGTAGAACAGAATTAGGGCTGGGCTGGAAGTTTCCAGGACTACAGTGGACTCCCTCGAGTCCAGGCTCTGCGGGCAGGTGGGGCCAGGATGATTTGGAGGTGGAGGTAGTGAGAGAGACCATCAAATATAAGTAGTTCGAGGTGCAAGAGGCACCCAAGAGGTGGGACTGGGCCCACGTGGAGGCGAACGCGAGGGCAGTGCAGGGCGGTGGGCCTCAGGGTTTCCTTGTGGGACGCACCCGCAAAGGCCCCACCACAGCTGCAGGGCGCTGCATCTTCACTGCCCCGGCGACCGTGACTCACTGGGGCAGGGCTGAGGGCGGCATCACTGCCAGGGCTTTGTTTCTCTGCTGTCTCCCGTGGCATCAATGTGGAGGGAAACACCGCCTGGGGCCACACCCACCCTTCCTGCCCACCTGGCAGCCGTCCACCCCCAGCCCGCTGGGCCCTTCCTTCCTGACAGGGCCACCGTGCCTGCTTGAGGGGGTGACCGGGCTGGGCCAGCATAGTCTTTCCTGAACAACACACACTGAAGACAACACACAGTGCTACACACACCATGCACACATGTGACATACAACACTCAACCACCCACATACAACATGCACTGAACCGTACTACCTACACACGACACACCACACATGCACACACACCCCGTGCCACACATATACAGCACATACAGCACACAAACACCATACACACTGCCCACATACCACTCATACACGCCCGGCACACGACACACACATCACACACACACTACCCATGCACATACACACACATCTCACCCACACTCACAAACATCACACACACATCACATATGCCACACACCACACACACAAAGCCCACACCACATACACGTTCATCATAGCATACACACACATACACACACACATACAGGCAGGCCACATGCCACACACCACCCACACACAAACACAGATCTAGGTTTGTGGATGGGCAGGGTCGGTGTTACAGCCCCCTGGCAGCACCTGTCCCATCTGGTCCATGACCCTGGTCCCCGCCCCCAGCCCCATGGCCGACCTGGAGCCCCACCCCTGCCCAGGCCAGAAGCTGGTCCCTGTCACTGCGCTGTGACCGCATCCAGGACAACACCTGCCATGTTAACGTGCTGGTCATCCTCGGAGGCAGGAAGTGAGGAGTGGCAAGAGTGCGTGTCCCAGCAGAGAAGGCGACTCTCTGCTCCATGAGCCCCGGGCCCAGGGCCGCCTTAGGCAGGGCTGTGTGCCGCCAGGTCCCAGCACCCAGTTCACCTCCTGCCAGCCCTGCACCCAGGCAGAGCACAGCCACTGCAAGGCATGGGCCAGAGCGTGGCCATCCCACTGTGACAAGTCCGGCTGTGGCCACCGAGCCCACCTGACCTAGTCCCCATTTCCACCCCTCCAGCAGTAACCCTTGATCCTCTGCCACTAGGCTTTATAACAAATGCATGTTACAGACACCTGTCACTCCAGAAATGTAATGTTGTTCTGTCAAATTTGAAAAAGATATATGAAATAGTACTCATGGTTGTTTTTAAACTCCATAGATGTTCTAGCTCTTTCTATGTCAGTATATATACATTTACTTAAACGATTGATATGGAAGTAGCACACTTAGTGAGATCCTCTTTATTGAATTTACATTGTTTTTGATCCTTTGCTTAAAAGAGACCGAAGCTGTGAGAAAGAGTAGTTAGGAATGAAGAAGACATGACGCTGCCTGGGGGAGAGAGAGCACTGCAGAAATTGCCTGCACTGAAACAGGAAAAAAAAAATAATAAAGGAGAGGGGGAAAATAGCTGTGTTTCCAAGAGATGTGGGTCACATCAATAGATATAACTGGAATCTCAGGGGAGAAAGACAAAGGGAGACCCAGAAACAGAGACTGAGAGACAGAGACAGAGGAGATATATAAAGAACAGTGGAGAATTTTTCAAAATTAATAACAGAAAACCACAAATCAAAAAACCTGGAGAACATTCACCAAGACAAATGTCAAAAGAGTACAACAAAGGAACAAAATAGGAAAGGAAACTTCTGCGTATTATATTCAAACTGCTTGGGAGGGGATAATTTAAATTATGTAAATTTTTATTTTATGTAAATGTATTCTATAGCTTAGATAAAATGCACAAATTCCTTGAAAACCCATATTGTCCACACTGCTGCGGAAAGAAGTTTCAAATGCCAAGTACCTCTGGGTATGTCAGAGAAGTTGACTCTTCATTAAAAATCTTCCTAAAAAGAAATCTCACTCAGACATTGTCACTGGTGAACAGTATGATGCAATTATGAAGGAATAATTGCAAATCTAGAGAAGATCTTTCAGGATGAGGGGACACTTCTAGACTCATCTCTCAAGGCTTGTGTTACTTTGATCCTGAAGACACTGTAAGGGGAGGCAACAGACAATCTCTTTCACAGACACACATGAAAAATCCTCAACAGGACGTCAGCACATTGAAACAGCAGATCATGAAAAGCACAACGTACCACGACCAAGCAGGTCTGACCCTCGGAATGCAAGGTTGGCTTCACATATTAAAACAGATCAGTGGAATTTATTGTATGAGTACAATAACAGCAAAATAATAGCATCATCCCCCTCAGTACAGAAAGAGACTATGACAAATTAAACATCAAAAATTCAACCAACTACCAAGCAGGTATTTCTTCAGCAGCATAAAGGGCTCCCGTGGAAAGTTTATAGCTTACACTGCACTTAGTATTGAAATAAGGGTTAAAAAAAAAAATTGGTTGTATATTAGCAATGAACAATCAGAAACTGAAGCACTAGCCAGAGTAAACAGGCAAGAGCAGGAAATAAGAGGCATCCCAGTTAGACAGTAGGAGGTGAAATTATCCAGGCTTGCAGAAGACGTGATCTTACGCAGTGATCTGCAGTTGTCAAGCTCAGTTCATCCAACTTTGTGTTTGAACAAACTGGACATAAAAGATCATGGAAAACTGGGCTGAGGATTTAGCTCAGCGGCACAACGCCTGCCTGGCAAGTGCAACGTCGTGAGTTCGATTCCTGGTACTGGAAAAAAAGCCAGAAAAAAAAAAAAAGAAATCATGGAAAACCAAACAATTGATTTTGAGGCCCAAAAATTACACCTATACCTTCACTTTTCCGGGACTTTAACAAATTTTACAGAGATTTCTCTCTACTCCATCGTGACTTTAGTTTGCCTCTTAGCTTTACTGCTGGTATCACTGACTCTTTGGAGCCATGGTTCCCATATTTTGTGCACAGCCGGGCGTGGTGGCACACACCTGTAATCCCAGCACTCGGGAGGCTGAGGCAGGAGGATCATTGCGAGTTGGAGACCATCCTGGGCTACAAAGTGAGCCAAGGTCAGCCTGAACTGCATAGCAAGACCCTGTTTTTTGTCAAACAGACAGCCTGAACTGCATAGCAAGACCCTGTTTTTGTCAAACAGACAAAAAAAATTTTGTGCAAATCAAGTGCAAAAACGAAAGCATAACAATGAACGTCTGAATGCACTGACACAGCACTATATGTTGTCTGGGCAAGGGTGCTGCTTAGACTGAAGTGCCACCCTTTGTGTCCAGGGGAGACGTGGCCCGTGACTCACTCTCGAGCCATAGGTTTCTCCAAGTCAGATCTCTGGCTTAGCTATCAAGCAGAGTTATGAACCCTGAGCAGATGTGTTTTGAACTTTGCTGTTCAAGTAGTGGAAAGTTTGAGCCTGGAGCCATTTGATAGCCAAGGGATCAGTGTATGTAGAAAACCCCAAAGTATTCACTGAAAAACAGTTGGTGTTCCGTAAAGCTGTAGGACACAGAATCCACACTCAAAATTCAGTTAAGATTCCTGTGCACTAACAACAAACTGCCTAAAAAAGAAATCAAGAAAACAATCTCGGGGGCTGGGGATTTAACAGCAGCACAGCGCCTGCCTGGCAAGCGCGAGATCATGAGTTCGATTCCCTGTACCGGAAAAAAAAAAGAAAACAATCCCATTTGCAATCGGTAACAAAAAATGAAATTCAAGGGAATAAGTTTTAACAAAGAGGCAAAAGCTCATATATTGGGAACTATGAAACACTGATGAAAAAAAGTGAAAAAGACATAAATAAATGAAAAGGTGTTCTGTGTTCATGGGTGGGAAAAATTAATATCATAAAAATGCCCACAGTACTCAGATTCATCTGCAGACTCAGTGTAGTTCCTATCAAAATTCCAAGAACATTTTTCACAGAAATAGAAAAAAACAGTAATGACGTTCACGCGGAGCCACCAAAGACCCCGGGCAGCTGCAGCAGCTTGAGCCAGAGCAGAACTGGAGGAATTGTACTTCAAGCTCTATGCCAGGGTGTTGTGATCGGAACAGCAGGCTCTGGAATAAAAACAGACCAGGAGAGAGAGCTCTGAAGTCACCCATGCGTCTACGGTTACTTGGTTTTCGACAAAAATGCCAAGGCCACCCAGTGGGAAAAGGACTATCTCTTCAGTTAACAGTGCCCAGCCCACAGGATAGCCACATGCAAAAGAGCAAAATTAGAACATATATCACACCTTGTCCAAAAATCAACCAAAATGAACTAAAAACAAATGCAGTACTGTAACAGTAACACTTCCAGAAAAAAAATAAACAAGAATCTCCATGAATTGTCTGGCACAGGTTTTTTTTTTTTTTTTTTTTTTTTTAATATATGGTTCAAAAGTGACAGGCAACAAAAGCTCACACTGACAAAAGGGACATCAAACCGAAAATCTGCATGGCAAAGGTGGCGTGGGGCTGGCCCACCTGGCCCCGGTGCTGTCAGGCAGGCAGGCTCAGGAAGGAGCCAGGGCCACAGAAAAGGACACCTTCCCCCAGGCTTTGCTCCTGGAGGCCTCAGCACAGGGATCCAGCCAGGACCACAGCCCCAGGCCTGTCCCCCAGAGCCGTGAACCCACCACCCGTGGGTGCCCACTGGGACACAGCCCAAGCTCTGCCTCCTCCTGCCTCAGGCCTGACGACCCTGGTGCCTCAGAGGCAATGCGGACACCACCTCTGTCTGGGGAGGGCCTGTGGCCAGCAGCTCCTGGGGGCCTTTGGCGGGTAGCCGCTGAGGGCACGGCGCACAGGCTGTATGGAGTCCAGGACAGAGGACAACAGTTGGTATGGTCCCAGCACCCTCAGCTCCAAGTGAGGAGCCACAGGGTGTGCTGTGCTCTCCTACGCTGTGGCACTGCTGAGCCCAAAGCCTTGGCCCCTGTAGAGCCACTTTCCTTGTTGGAGCCCAGAATGGGCACTGCCGTGCCAGCAGGCCTCTCCCCAGGCTGGGTCAGCTGCAGGGCCACTGCACTGCGGTGATGGGGACTGCGGTCAGCTGAGTGTCCCTGTGGATTTCAGTCTGCGGCGCTGCTTCCTGGTGAGGGACAGCATTGTCCACTTCCTCGTGAGCGATTCCCGTCTTTCCGGCGGTGTCTTCCCTCCGGCCATCGTTCTGTGGCATCACTTGACGTCGATCTCTCTCTGTGTGTGGAATGTCCTCGTGTGTTTCCATGGTGGTGAACGTCTTCTCAGCAGGCCCCAGGCACGCAGCGGTCTGTGTGGCTTCATCACCGTCAGTGCGGGCTGTGTGTCCCTGAGTGTGCACATGGGTTCCTCTGGAAGATGTCGTCCACATTTGGGACGCCCTGCACTCAGAAGGGCGCCACACTGTGTGTGCCTGGTGACGCTCCCACAAGGAGCACCCCGGTCCTTCGGGAACGGAGGGAAGCGAGCAGCTCCTCCTCATCCTGGGCTGGTCCTGCCGCAAACCCTGCTCCAGTTCCAGCTCCCGGTCAACATGCCATGACAACTTTCAGCCAATGGGAGGCACTGGCCAGACCTTGTGAGATGGAGAGGAACGGTAAGTCAGGCAGGGCCACCCAGGGGTCTGCACAGGGCTGTGTGCACTGGGCTCTGGTGACATCACCTCTGCCTTGGGCCTCTGTCCCTCCAGTTCAGAGACAATGGCGCCCGATCTCTGGTTACCACCCCAGCCCTCCCCACACCTCAGTGTCAAGATCTCCCTTTTGACCCCTCTGGGAGCTGTGGGCACCGCCTCTGCTTCCTGTGTGCCCATCGATCTTGGAGCCTTGCAGGGCACAGGTGTCTGAATCCACACCTGGAATTCAGTGCCAGGGGCTGAAGCAGCCGCACCTCCTGTGTGCCCTCTGAGGCCACCTCTCAGGGTCTCTGGTCTCCACTGCCCTGCCTGGGCCTGCAGGGGCCAGGAAGCCTGGTGTCAGATCAGGCGAGGCTGACGTGGGATGTGTGTGTGTGCGCGGGGAGGGGGGGATTAAATCATCATTCTTCACACACACACATACACACACATATCACAAACACGATTCTGCATCTGAGAGAAGGAGATTAAGAACCTTCAGACAGAGCCAGGTATCATGATTCATAGCCCTCAGGAGGCTGAGGCTGGAGGATCAAATTTCAAGGCCAGCCTGGGCTATGTAGTGAATTCAAGGCCAGCTTGCACTATATGGTGAGACTCTGTTCTAACACCCTACCCCTAAGACCCCTAAAACCCTTCCTTCTAGGGATGCAGATGTGACCAAATGTTTTCAGCAGATCAGGACTTCCAGGGCAGGTTCTAAGGGGAGAGAGTGTCAGACCAGGCGCCCTCCTCTCCCTCCAGGTGCCCTGGCACACAGCGCTCTGGCTCCCAACTTTCGGAGGAGATGGGTGAGGGAAGGGCTCTCCAGCCCAAGCTGGCGGCTCAGCTGGCCTGCGCAGTGCAACCCACATTGTTCCGAGGCCCATGGTGCCCGGGGCTTTCCCCCGCCTCCCCCCACCCTCCCTGGCATTGTCCTCTTTCCTCTCGGTGGGGGCCAGCCTCCCCATCTGCTGCCTTCTTCCTGTTTTCTGCCTGGTATTCTGCTCTCCCACCTTTGCCTCCCCCTTGGGGCTTCTGTGGAGAAGGAAAAGGAAGGCACGAGCCCACACCCGGCCTGTGAGGGCCATGGACACATGCCCCTCTCCACAGCTTCGGGACGCCCGCCGCACATCCTGCCGGCTGCCCCGGCCAGCCTCGTGCTTCGGCCTCATGCGCCCCAGGGTAACAGCTGCTGTGCCAGGCCAACAAGCAGGGGCAAAGACCCTGCAGAGTGTGCAGTTGGCAGACAGAGGACACAACCAGGAAGCTGTCCCTGTCCCATCCTGCGGGCATGTGGCAGAGGCAGCGCTGGGGGGGTTGCTGGCCAGCCTGGGCAGTAGTGAGGCTTTGTGTCCTTCCCCGGCCCAATGACTGCAGGGACAGCAGTGCAGATGCAACCTGCTTCTCCCTTCTGGATGAGGTGAGCCTCGTAACAGGGAGACACGGTGGCCTGTCCTCATAGAGAAGCCACTCGGATGGTAACCCACTCCCTAGGGTGTCTGGGTGGGGACAGAGACATCTGGGCACAGCAGGGCTGTGGGCACAGAGTCAGCTAGCACCAGGCCACTAGGCCTCCTACCTCCCACCTGACACATATGGTCTCACCCCAGCTCCTGGGCCATGATCAGGTGGTTCATCCAGAGAGGACACCGGCCTGGGGCCCAGCAGGCAGCCATAGCCCCGGGTGTCCTCTCTGCCTGGACTCTGGAGGAGAGTGTGGACCCCAGGCAGCAGTGAGTACAGTGGAGTGTGCCTGTGCCTGTAGGTTCAGGCACACCACATGCCTGTGCACCTGTGTGTGCCACAGCGTTGCACACATGTGTGCGGCTTTCTCACATTAGCGCAGATCCAACACTTTTTTCCAGACACTGAGCCTTTCTCCCCACAACAGTGATCTTGGTCCCTTCTGGGGGCCACAGAATGTTCTGGGTTTCCTGGGAGAGGAGAGAGATCAGATTAGCAACATCCATTGACTGCGTCAAGAAGCTCTTCCCAGCCCCAACCCTCAGCCCCATTTCCAGAAACAGGCTCACAGGCTCACGTGTTCAGCCGGCTTCGGTCCCCGAGTGACGTGACTCACACAGGACACAAGGCGCCTCTCTGCTGCCCTTCAGAAGGGGCTCAGGTCGAGGAAGGCACAGTGACACTCAGGGAGCCACTCACTGCAGTGAGCTGAGGGAGCACAGTCCTCGAGCAGGATTCTGAGAATGTTCACATGAGGTGGGAAGGCCCAGTGTGCGTGCACAGCGACACGGAAGCACGCTGTGGGAACCAGCAAGGAGGGAAGCTGGGACATCAGGACGCAGCCACCACCAGCGTCTGTTCTCCCCAGACCTCCACTTCTCTTTGTGCTGAGGTGGAGATAGCTCCAGCTGTTCCTTGGCCAACCCCCCGACTCCCCACACTGATCCCACTCTGCTGGGGAAAACAGCAGGGAAACCAAGGCCGGTCTCCAGGGCCCTGGAGAGGAGTGCACGCTTGACAAGCATCCCCGCCACTTGGTGCTGCTGTTGTTGCCCACCAGAGAGGTCTGTTTGTGTGGGTTCGAGCCCAGCACCCCGGAACTTCTGCCCTAGAACCTGCAAAGCTGAAAAGAAGGATGTAAGATTGTCTTGTTTCTGGGTGACTGTTTACATTAAAACCCCAAAGAATACACAGACATATTGTTATAAATCATAAGAAAACTTAATGAAGCCACTGGATGGAAGGTTAATGTACAAAAGTCTGCTGTATTTCAGTACAGCAGAGGCAAACATATCCCTAAAAAGAAATAAAGAGAAAGCATACTTGATGTCATTGAGGATCAAGTATTTAATAACAAATCTAAGACAAAGATGTATAACAGCCCTGCAGTGGAAATTATAAAACATCATTAGATGCACATTTGGAAGGCACAGTGGGGAAGCATACCATATTCATGGATAGGTGTCAGAGACCAGGCGAGGTAAGGGTTAAATTGCTGACCATGAATGGCTGTGCTGGGAAAGGTCTTATTCACAGTGCTCTGAAGTCAAGATGACACCACAACTGAGGCAACTAGGACCCAGGCTGCTGACACTCCCTATTCCAGAGCAATAAAGCTGCCCACTTTAGAGATCAAACAGTTCTCTTAACTGGCAAGATGCACTGCCTTTGTTTCTTAAAACCATGGTTATTTTCTTGGGCTTTTGCCTCCGATGTGGCCTTCCCTTCCTACACCTCCCAAATCTGTAAAAACCCAATAAACACAGTGATCCAGAAGAGTCTTTGTCTCTACTCCCAGAGAGTTCTTACCTTCTTTGATGCCTCAAAAACCGTATTACTTGTCTCTTTTTTTTTTTTTTTTTTTTTTTTAAGCTTTGCTGTAACTTGTTTTAGGAGATTGGGACTAGGCCAAGTCCCCAATAGATAAGGCCATGTCTCCTACCAACAGTTCTCCCAGATCAACACATCGTTCCAATGCATTTCCAATCATAACCCCAGCAAGGCATTCAGAGGACTCAGTGGGATTGTTCTAATGTGCACCCAGAGAGGAAAGCCCAGGACTCTTCCAAAGCAGAAAGCAGAGGGGAGAGGTCCCCCCCCCGCCACATGGCCTTATGAAATTGTAGCAGTCAAGGTGACATGAGACTGTCACAAGTTGGACAAAGAGGATCAGGAGTAGGAGAACTCCCGTGGGGTGGAACAGATGGCACTGCAGGCCAGTGGGCTTGTGCAATGCAGCTGGGAGGAGATGGTTGTGTCATGGAAAAGACAAGGCTAACTCCAATGGATTGATGACTTAGATGTTTAATAAAAAATCGGACAATTGAGATTGGCAAAATTTTGGTAAATATAATGCACAGAGCTTGAGTTAGGTTCTCAACAGAAATAGAAGGCTCCCTCAGAAAGGGCATTTTGGGATTTGAAGAAGAGATTGCTGCAAAGGCCTGGGCAGAGTTGTAAGAGCAGGCGCAGCTGCACAGATGCTGGGTGGTGTTCACACCCAGAACCATCGGTGCTCACTAGGCCTGCGAGCTCAGGGCTGAGAGCTGGGAGAGTGTGCCCAGCCCTGCCCTGCTCCCCAGATCTGCCCTGCTGCGAAGCCCCCACAGGCCGCAGGGCAGGGAGCGCTGGTGCAGCCCGTCCCTCCCACTATGACCTGGGGCCCCAGGGGGTGTGGGAGGAGCGAGGGGCTCTGGACCAGGAGCAGATGTCACCGTGACCCGAGGAACAGTGCTGGTCACAGGACAGGTGTGAACAGGGAGAGGCCATCTACAACAGCACAGCTGGAACGAGGGAGATCGTGATTGCGTGCGGGACGTCCACGTCGACAGCCAGATGAGTGTCCCCTCAGAAAGCCGAGGACGCGGAGGAGGAGACTCACGTGGCCGGGACAGGTGGGATGAGTGTGTGGGAGCCACAAGCGGGAGAGTATAACATCCTGCTGTCTCGGGAGGAGAGTTCAGATCTGAGGGGACCGAGAGTGAGAGGCCCTGCCCCGAGGGGATGTGGACATCAGGCCAGCCACCTCCGGGTGGGTTTGTGTGGTGTTCCCTAAATGTTAACCATGACCCCGCAGTGCTGCTCCCAGCCGTGCTCTTGTCCTGTGATGGGCGTGTGTGTGACCGTACAGCACCGTGCTCAAGTGCAGAGCCCGGAATGAGCCCACGTGAGTGTCTTTGAGGCCTCCGTACAGTGTAGTGTTCAGCGTCCAAAGACTTGTGCAGCAGTGACCGTCACTGTGGGGTGTGACGCGCGACCTGTGGTGGGAAGGGACTTGCCCGGACCACACTGAGCAGGCCCCCTACTGTGGCCGAGGAAACCCAAACAGAAGACAACAGTTTTGGAAAGAGGGAGATCACACCTCAGTTCCCCTGTGCCCTGGTCCCTCGGCCACTGTCCGAGGGAGGAGTCACAGACACACGTGGTACGGTCTGTGTGGACTGTGGGGTGTCACTGACGGGGGCTGGGGGAGTCCGTGCTGTGAGACGTCGCAGTTCTGGGGGCAGTGTGCCCTCTCTCCCACCTTGAACAATCCTGGTGAGACCAGGAAGGCTCAGTGTCCAAAATAACTTCATCTTCCTCGGAGCCAGGGGAGGGGCCCTCAGGCAGTGGGATCTTGGGGATGGACAGATGTTCCCAAGCTGGACACAGGTCCCTGGGGATGAGCCCAGGCAGGCCCAGCTGGCTGCCTCTGTGAGGGGGGGCGGGGCCCAGCCCCTCTCCTCCATTCCAGTGACCAGGTGGGGCCCTGCCACTGCCCTTGATGGGTGAGGGTCAGGGTCAGGATTAGGGTCAACTGGGTTCAGATGTGCTCAGAGGCCCTGAGGACTGAGAAGTGTCCAAGACCCTGAGACCTAGGCTTTGGGTCAAACTCTTCCTGTGGGCACACAGGGCGCCAAGGTTCCATCTTTTTCCCTGGGTACCGGGTTTGGTGAGCAGAGGCCACAGCACACATGGTGAGCCTGGGGCACTTGTGGCTGGGTCACAGCACAGCCACCGTGCAGGCCTGGGGGTCCGTGCAATGGCGAGGGCACACACACCCATGTGTCCACACATGCACACACCCACACACGCACACACGGGGGAGGAGGCAGACAACTGTCCAGCCCCAGCTGCGAGCAGGGTCACCTTTCTCTCTGCTCTGTGAGTGTCTGAGAGGGAACTGGCACTGTGTAAGGACAGGTCCTGGGATCACAAATACAGTTTAAGAATTTGCAAACACGGGCCCCTCGAGCGCCAGACTCAGCTATTCCACCTGAAGGGAAAGGATTAGAGATCAGAAGCGGCGGAGAAGGCGTGGTGCGCAGGGACAGCGGCTTTCCTGGCTCCGCGGCTGAGCTGAGCGGTCCTCACGTCCCAGCACACCGCTGGGCTGGTCACCGCACTGGGCGCTGTGCCGAGAGGATGCCTTCAGGCAGGGTGACCAGGGCTTGGCCATGGTGCTCTGGGCAGGGGAGACTTGCAGGGGGCCCTGCACAGCCCGTGGGGAGGGGAGGCCCCGACTTGGCCGTGGCAGTGCCGCCCCAACGCCAGTCCGGAGCTCCCACTGTGCGGGACCGAGTTGGCTGGGCTGAGCTGGAGCAAAGCCCGGCCCTGCGCCCGGGGCCGGGAGGAGGCCTTTAAAGAAGTACAAAGGCAAGATCAGCCCTGGCCAGTCACGGGCGGGCGGCAACCCAGACAGCCAATTTTAGAACAGCCAGGCCCTGCTCAAGGTCACAGTGACTCCCCCAGCTCTGTCAGTGCCAAGTTAGATGGAGATGCTGTGTGTGGGACCTGCAGTGCCACCCGCTGTGCCGGCATCCCTAGCAACCTCTTTACCCCCATGCATCAGCTTAGAAACCGGGTCCAAGTGGCCAAAGCTAAAGCTCTCCTGCTGGAGGTGCTGGAGGTGCTGGAGGGAGCTGTCGGGTGAAAGTCCTCCAGTGCCCAGTTTGGGGACAGAGCTGCAGGTGAGGGCCGCCACCCACCTGGATGCCTGGGAGCTCACGGTGACCTGAGGTGCCAGTTGCTATGGCAGCCGCCCCTGCCGGTGGTGGGCTGCAACGGCCTGGATTCCTTGCATAGCTTGGGTCCTGGGACACTGGAAGGCATAATGGCTCCTCAGAACCCCGCCTGCAGCACCCTGCCCGGGTGCTCGGCTCCATCCCTCCCATCAGCCACCCAGTGCCCCATGGAGGAGGCTGCAGGAGCCCAGAAGACCTGGAGGAAGTCGGGAGGGCTGGGGGTAGCAGCCCGCAGATGGGGACACAGGTCTGCTCCTGAGCCAGCGAGGCCTGTGTCAGTCCCATCCTGCCTGCCAAACAGAGCGGCCCACGTGTGGCAGACCCAGATCGCTCAAGAGCAGGGGCTGAGCAGTCTGGGCCTTGCTGGCAGGGCTGGGCACAGGGTCAGGCCAAGGGACCCTGGGTGTGGACAGAGAGGTGTGCTGTGCCCTCCCCTCCACATGCTTTCTCTGGACTCAGCAGACACCAGGCAGGTCTCCTCTCCAGCCACTGCTGCCGGCAGTCTCTGCTCACCTCATAGTCCTCCCCCTCCTCTCCACCCCACCCCACACCCAGCCCTCTCTCAGTCAGGCGGTGGCCTCAGTGCTGGCCCAGCCCCTCTGGGCTGATGGGCTGGGGCAGTATACAGGGCCAGACCTGGCTGCACATGGGGCTGTGGCCCTGCCACTATGATTGGTACAGCTGCAGCACCCTGATGGCTGGCACCAGGCTCTAGGTCACCCTTGGCTTAGCGGGGAGGAAGGACCAGGACTGGAGACCAGAAGAAAGAAGGCAGATGAGGGAGTCACTGGTGAGGAGGTACTCTGCTATTTTTCACAACCCTTAGGCTGTAACTACTTGTTAGATCTTTCTTGTTAGATCTTTCCTGCGTATCTCTGTTTTCCTGAGAAACCACTTTGAAGATACCACCATATATTACAGCAGCCATTGATATTTTCCCACTAATCTGTCCATAACTCTGTAATGTTTGTATTGTTCCTATGCTATTTTGTAAATGAATGTATGTTTATTACTATGCGTTTCCTACAACAACCATTGAGGATAGTCAATGAATATTCAACTGGTCACTCATGTATAGCTCTATTTATTTTCCTGAGAAACCACTTTGAAGATACCAAAATATAGTACAACAACCATTGATAATAACCTACCACTTTTGTCTGTAGCCCACTATTATTTGTCTATTTGTTTTCCTGAGAAACTATCTTGTAGATAACAATATGTAAAACAATAACCATTGATAATTTCCTACCAGTTTGTCTGTAATTTGGTAAGCCCCCCTATTACTATGTTATCCTTCTTTTACTCTTTAAAATAAAAAATAAATAAATAAATAAATAAGAAGGCAGATGAGGTGGAGCCTGCGAGCCAGGAGGTAGGCAGGAGGGTCTGGTTATACCTTCAGGGGCCCTGGACACAGGCCCAGCTCAGGTGCCCACAGAACTCCCCAGGGCTTCATGCCTCAGAGCCCAAGTCTTCCAGCGGCATTCCTGAGGAGGAATGCACACTTCATTCTGGGAAAATGAAACCAGGGAATTAATTCAATCAGGGCTGTGGGCGGATAAGCAATAATCAAAAACACCCAGAAGCCCATCCTGGGGTGTGGCAGGCACAGTGCCTCACGCGAAGGCTGAGTTGGTGCACCGTGTTGTCCCCCGTTAGCCTAGGTGGCCAAATGTTTCTGCCTGGCTGGCCTGGCCTCTTCCTCTGTGGGCCTGGACCCTGTGGGCAGGCACCTGAGCAGGCCTGTCCTGGAACGTGGCCAGGCTCCCTGGGCTGAGACAACCACACCGTGGACACAACACCATGGCTGAGGGCCATTTCTGGGCTTTCTCAGCTTTGTCCCAGAGCTGCCCCTTTCAGGGCTCAGGGGAGCCCCCGTCTATGACTACTTGGCTGCCTGGGCTTAGTCCCGGGAGGGCTGAGCGCCCAGCCCCTGGCCACGGAAGGGACCATCCTGTATCCTTTCCTGGCGACCAGTCCCCCTAGCTGCCAAGGCGAGGGTGTGCGGGTCAGCATGGAGCAGGTAGCATTCACGGCTGCAGGGCCCAGGGAGGGAAGCACAGGGACCAGCTCCGCAGCATGCGTGGGGAGCCCGCTGGAAACACAGGAAAGAAGGAAAGGCCCAGAGCACTGGTTAAACACTGGGGCTGCGTGCTTCTGCCCTGAACCAAAGGCCTGAACCGTGCAGAGGGATGCAGTGAGGAGCGGCCCGAGGGTGGGCGGAAGGGTATGCGGCGGGAAGGGGTTGCTGGCTGGGCGGAGGCCCATGCTGAGGCTCTGTGCAGACCAGGCCTTCCTCCTGCAGTGGACGGGGCCCTCCTGCCCTCCAGCGTCTTTGGCTCAAACAGCCTGGGCCCAAGCTCACGTTTGGGGCCCTGTCCCCTCACCAGCGCAGCTCCCCAGTGGGGTGCAGTGAACCTGGGGCCAGCACTCCCGGGCCTGGGTCTGCCCAGGCTCCTCCTCCATCAGGAGGCCCTCTTGGTGGTGGATGTGCCCAGCTGCCCCCCAGCTGCATTCAGGACAGCTAGAGCCTGCTCCAGGAGTGGCCTGGACTGGCGTGGGCATGGTGCACCGAGGTGGACTCCTCTCATCTCACCCACAGAGCGCCAGCTCCTGGGCGGTGGCTCTGGCCCCTGCTTCTGAGGCCCAGGCATCCCCATGTCCTTTGAGCTTGGTGCCCGGGTGGCACCCTCAGAGGATCAATGGCTCATTCCCAGGGTGTGCTGGCTCCAGTGCCTGCTCCGTGCGGACCGGAGGTCCTGCAGAGAGTCTGGCACCCCTAGGAGGTCCGAGACACTGAGGGGCAGAAGCAGAGGCCGGAGGTGGCCCTGACTAGCACCCTTATCCCAGGGCCACCAGGGCCATCAGAGTCCTAGAGGCCAAGTGGGGCCCAGGGGCTAGGCAGGGAGACCCCAGCCCTGTGAGGGCGTGGAGGGGCAGAGGCTGCCACGCCACCTCCAGCAGGGTGGGCAGTCTCACAGGCACACGGTCCCCCCACGGGGTCCCCACCTGACCACCCCCAGCCCCAAGCTGTGTCCTCCTGCGTCCCGCCCGACTCTGGTCCTGCTGGCCTTCCGGAGTCTGCGTCATCAGCCAGCCCACCCTGGCCCCCAGCACGTCCTGAGTCCCCAACCATGCCCTCCTCCCTGCTCCTCGTCCCACACCTCCCACCATCCCGCCTCAGCTTCCCTTGTCCCCACAGGCTGGAGGCCCCGCCGCACATGCCCCTCTCTGCGGAGCACCCTGCCCTCTCTGAGCGCCTTGCCCTGTCTGGGGATCTGGGACCACACTGAGCCCTGTCCATCTCACGCCCACCACAAGCCCGTTGTGTCCACCCAGACGTCCACAGGGTGCTCAGTGCCTGCCTCCGGACAGAGGCCCCGGCCACTCTCTGTCAGACACGGGACTGCGTGGGACAAAGCTGTGTGGGGCCAGGCCCCATCACAGGGACCATGAGGAGGCCATGTCCATACCTTGCAGACCACAGGAGCCCAGCTCCTGATGTGAGCCTGCCCCACGCTCAGAGCGGAGCACACATGTCACGAGCCCCGCAGAAGCAGCCCCAGCAGGGACATCTCGTGCCCAGGCAGGATCAGCCACGGCCTCACCCCAGACAGACGTGCCTGGTCCGTGCAGCACCGTCTGACCTGTTGGTCAGCTGGGGTCTCACGTGGGTCCCAAGGTGACCCTGGCTCCAGCACTCTGAAAGCTGACCCTGCCTGGTGGCTCCTGCTGCTACCAGGGATTGGAGGGTCTGGGAGATGCCATGGCCTCGGGTACGGAGAGCACAGCTCTGGGCAGGGGCGGGCAGCAGCCAGGTACCCAAAGGTTCCACAGCTTGAGAGCCGACGCTGGAGGTCAGAGCCAGGGAGAGGCGCCACGGGGGTGGGAGATCTGCTAAAATGATTTCCCTGCAGTGTTTCAAATTTTTGCATTTTGTAACTTGAGGAGGAGAAAAGTATGGGAAAGAAAAATGCTGTTAGTTGGCAAAACGCTGATGCTCAGTTCCCCAGGCAGCCCCCGTGGTCTGTGAGCTGTGGGATTGGGTCCTGGCTGCTGGCTTCTTTGGGGACGACAGGGTGGGCAGGAGAGAGGAAGAGGGCCAGGGCTGGGGTCCCTCTGGCTGGCGCCCGCCTCTGTTCCCTCTGCTCTGGGCAGTGTCCAAGGTTCATGGCACCCGCTGTCCGGCTCTGGACCTCCTCCTGCTGGGGGGCCCTGCTCTACACCCCTACCCCCCAGAGCCACCACTTGGCCTCTCCTGGCCGACAGGCCTGAGGCCCGGAGCTGCTCAGCCCCACCTCCTGTCTCAGGGGATGGAGCTCCATTCCCCGCTGATGTGGCCTGGACCTGTGACCCTGCCCACAGACAGTGTTAAGACGCCTGTCCCAGACGCAGGAGCCACCGGATGGCTGAGGGTGCTTGCTCTGGTTGGCCGAGGGTGCGTGTTCTCCACGGCTGGGTCACAAATCACCACCAGCCTCAGTGAGTGTTTCTGCAGGCTGGGTGTGCTGGCTGGTGGGTCTGCTGCTCAGGGCTCGGCCTGGCTCCGGCCTGGCTGGGAGTGGGTGCAGACCCTAGGGCCACCCCTCCCGGGTCTTTCTGCATCTGGCAGGATTCAGGCCTCTGCCCTGTGGGCTGAGGTCCCCACTTCCGGCCTGGCATCAGGGTCTCTGCTCCTGCAGGCCGCCCCTTGTTCCCTGGCTCCATCTCCAAGCCAGGGGCCCACACCAGTCCTCCCAACGCCGCAGGTCTTCCGGCTCAAGCCTGAGGAGGTTCTCTGCCCTCCAGGGTGCACGGACACAGGCGAGACAAGGCCCAAGGCCAACAGGTACACGGGCACAGAGGCCTCCCACATGCTGGGGCAGCCCGGGGTCACAACCGCTTTGGAAAACCATAGCTTGCTGCCCCCTGACATTTTTTTCTTTTTTCTGTACTGGGGCTAGAACACAGGGCCTTTGCCCTGAGCTGCATCCCCGGCCCTTTTATTTTGAGACAGGATCTTGATGGGTCGCCCAGGATGCCCTTGAATTTGCCATCCTCCTGACTCAGCCTACCAGAGTGTGGGATTCAGGTGGGCACCATCATGCCCAGTTCAAAGGTCTGAGATGCTGCTCCTAGGTATGTGTCCCATAGAAACACCTACCAACCCCCGAGAAGACCCGCCCAGAACTGTTAGCAGCAGCCCCACTCCTAGTGCCAGGACCTGGAGACCATTCCACAGTGGGTAGCAGAGCAGTGGTACCAACAGGGCACAGCTATGACATAACCCACTGCGTGTGCAGATGTGGCCACATCTCCCAGCACCACCAGGCGCAGGCAGCAGGCACCGAAACACGGCTTTGGGAGCCCCGCCCCCACCCCGCCTCCCTTCTGCCCCAGGGCTTCACGCCAGCTCCTGCCCCAGCCCGACAGCGCGGCGGGGCTCCTCACTGTGCCTCTGGTCACCTGAACGGGCCACTCCGCTCGGTGCCGGGCACACAGTAGGAGTCTGGCGAGCATTTGCTGAGCGAATTAAGGAGGAATGTGGGGGTGGACCCAGGCGGCCGGCCAGGCTGGTGAGTAACGGCCCTGCTGAGTCACAGGTTCCTCTGCGATTGTGTGTTCCAGGCGGATGGAGACTTGCTGGCCTGAGAGCGGAGCTGCGGGTATTTGGCAAAGACATCCAGAAGGAAGCGGCTGGACTCTGACTCACCCAGCCCCTGAGCCCTGGTGCGGTGGGATGGGCAGCTCCCCTGGCTCCTGCTCAGCACAGCACAGCACAGCAGGGAGGTGTGGGTGATGCCTGGCACAGGTGGGCAGCAGTCGGGCAGTGCCAGCTTGTCCTGCCCACGTACAGCCCGTGACACCGGCATCCCTGGAGCCCGATGGTTACCCGAGCCACACTTCCATTAACAATCAGTCAGATCTGTAACCACGGCCAATCCCGGGGAAGAGGAGCTGGCTGGTCACTGTGGGGCTGGGGCTGGCGGCAAAGGCCTGGGTCTGTGTGGCCAGTGCATGCAGGAAGAGTCCAGGCTCCAGGCCCGGGGCCTCCCTGCCCACTCCGGGAGGCAATGGGGAAGGAGCTGGGCCAACCCCAAGGGGCACTGGGGTGCTCCGACAGCAGGGAGAAGGGCGCAGGTGTGGCCGTCAGAGCTGCATCACCTACAGGTGTGGCCCTGGCAGGGAGGGAGGGCCCCGCCTGGCTGCTCCTTTCAGTCTGTCCTCCCTGCGGCAGTGCCCAGCCTCATGACGACACATCAGGGCCAACACGGCCGCCTGGCCAGTTCCTTTCCTTGAGGTGGGGTTCCTCGAGCTCAGCGCAGGAGCTGGGAACGGTTGGGACGTTCCTCGACAGTTCGGACAGCAGCCTGCGTTCCCCATGTGTCTCTTTACTGCACAGACAAGGGGCTGCTGTCTCCGTGGAGCGTCCAGGCCTGTGCTGCGGTCTCTGCTCCCTGCCAGCTCCCTCCCTCCCTTCTGATCTGTGGCTGGGGACTGTGGGGGCCACCACCCACTCCCTCCACTCCAGGACAAGGGACCTGCGGAGCAACAGGGTATGTGGAGCTGACCCCTTGGGCGGGGAGGCTGGCCTGGGAACAAGGTAACACACAGTCGAGGGCTGGAGAAGCCGGCAGATCTGACGCATGCTTCCCACCTCATGGGGACAGTCACAGTGGTGGAAAGGAGGGCAGGCACCAGACGCCACCCCGGTGCTCCTGGGGAGCTGGGGCTGGGGCAGGGCTGGGCAGATGGCAGCCCTCCAGGCCCAGGGGTCAGGGGGGCCTGGGAACTAAGCGGCCGGCAGAGGTGACTCAGAGCCAGTGGCGGGGGAGGGACACGGTGCAGGTCCTACTGCCCCTGAACAATGCACAGGGTGCAGTGGCCTTGGAGCTCAGGCCAGCCTGGCTGCAGCCCATGGCCAGTGCCTTGGGAGCCCCGTGCCACCAGACATCTGCAGGGCCCCGGGGCTGCCGCTCTGCCCAGCCACTTCCGGCTGAGCCCGGCCAAGGGCTCGTCCCACAGCCAGACCCTCCCTGCCCTGGACCCTGCCTGGAGCCTGCCCCGGCTACTCACTCAGATCCAGTCTGTGTGCACGGGTGGGGTGTGCAGGGGGCGTGTGACAAAGCGTGCATGTGTGTGTGTCAGACATGATTGTGCATGGACGTGTGAGCCTTGCACATGTGTGTACACATGTGATGTGTGTGTGCTCGCGTGCACACGTGTGTGTGAGAGCTGTGATACCTGCGGTTGGCTCTAGGCCAGGCCATGGGGTGGGCCGCCTGCCTGGTTGACCCCCACCTCCTCTCTTGACTCCGCTGCACATCCCTTGGTCACCTGTGGTCTTGTGGAAGCCTGAGGAAGCCGGGGGCCCTGGGGGTGTCCTCTGCTGGGTGTCCTGGGGCAGTGTCAAGGCCAAGTCCAAAGAGGGGCAGGGTGCCAGGCTTCACCAGGAGTGTGAGGTTGTGTCACAGGGACAGGGTTGCCCCTGGACTGTTCCCCTGCCCACAGGGCAGCTGGCCCTCACCCCCCACATGCTGTGGTAGGAGCAGCTGGCAAAGGAGGAAATGCTCAGGCCCGGTGACAAGAGGCCCGGGCAGAGCCCTCGTCCCTGCGTCTCCCGGGGGCCTTGGCATGGTGGGCTGTGGGACCAGGCCCCAGACCCTCTCCATGGCCTTGGACATGGTGGACACGCCTTCCTGGGGTGGAGCAGCACCAGACCAGGGACAAACCTAAGCACATGGGAGAATATGACGCAGGGTGGCTCAGAAGGTTCCAGAAAGGACAGGCACGGTGCCTAGCCCAGAACAAGTGCCACTGACCCTTGCTATTCCCACCACGGCATCTCACTGGGGCCCTGAGGGGGACATGCGGCCTAAAATGGAATCTCCTCCTGGTCTAAACCCCAACCCGAACCCTAACCGGCCGCAGAGGAGAGGACCCTGCCCCACCCCACCCCAGTTCCGTAATTGCAGCCAGGCTCCGGCTCTCTCAGGGCGATGGTGCCCCCCGCAGGCGCCTGGCAAAGGCGGCTGCTCAGCTGGGGAATTGAGGCCCTCCGGTCAGTCTGCCCCACAGCAGGAAACATCTCCCGTGGGACCCCTGCCCGCCCCTGGCAACCCCGAGGCCCTGAGGGATCAGAGGGACAAGGAGCGGGGACCCTGAGCAGTTACTAAGGGAAGAAGCCTGGAGCTGGTGACCCCAGGACCAGGACAGGCAAGGACTGTGAGTGACAGCAGCACACCAGCCGCCTCCCCCGAATCACGGCCCTGGGCATCAGGGACCTGGCAGCCAGTAAGGGCTCTGGCTGGAGGGGGCATTCACCGGCGAGCTTCAGCTGCGGCAGAAAACCAGCTTCAACTGCATGGCCTCGCTGTGTCGGATGCAAACCCACCTGGGACACAGCCGTGAGAGGTCCAGGTAACAAAGGCCTTCACTGCCCAGAAAGGGGCCCCACGAGGGTCCACGTGTCCAGGGACCTCTACTGCCCAGCTAGCTCCCACTACTGGGATTTCGGGGGGAAGAGTGTGTCCCAGGGTTCCTGCAGTATAAGGGCAGTGGGCCCCGTGGGTCCCTGGGAAACCACGGGCTGCATCCCTCCACCCTGGAGCCAACCCAGGTCAGGGTCCCTGGATACCCCTGCTGCAGCCTCACCCGGAGGGGCAGGCCATCCTCAAGGTGGCCACTGGTAACTGCAACTGCAGTACCCGGGACCTGCCACCCCCAGACTCATGGGAACACCCACCCCTGCACTGTGGGGGAGCCCCCCGAGGACCCCATGCCACACCTGCACTCCACCAATCCACACAACCAGCTCTGGCCAAGCTCCTACACCAGCGTGGAAACCCCAGCCCCACGGAGGCCCAGAGATGGACCCCCCCGCCACTCCCACAGCATCACCGTTCTCTGCCTGTGCTGTCTCTGCTGAGTTAAAATAGTTTGCTTGTGACATTTCCCCTTTGTCATTCCTTCTGCATTCACCCCAAACTGTCTGTTCCCAGCGTGTGTATCCATTTCCTGTGGCTGCTGTCACAAATGACCACAGATTTGGCTTTGAGCACACACAGGTCACACCCAGTTCTGGAAACAGAAGTCCTCCGGCCCCCACAGCACCGTCCTGGAGCTCCAGCGGAGAGGCAGGTTTCTGGCCGTTTCCAGAGCCCATTGCTGTGGGCAACCTGGATCTTGCCCACCTCCATGCCCTCTCGGGTCACCTCTGCGAAGTCACTTGGCCTTGAGAGGTCACATATTCCAGGGCAGGGCAAGAGTGTCTTGGGGACAGTCATCCCACCGGCCATTCCCTGGAGCGTTTTGGGGGTGTGATTTTGTGTTTCCCTGCTGGCCCCCGGGGGCCTGACGTTCCTCATGGCACTTCCTGCTTTGTGATGCCTGGGTCTCCCTTGGGGAGGAGGCAGCATTCCAGGGAGCAGGGCACAGGCTGTACCCGGCCTGCAGGAGGCGCTCTGCAGCCAGGGTGGGTCTGTCTCCATGCTCTGCCGCCAGGGCACAAAGACACCCACAGTGCTGTGGCTGACTCTGGGCAGAAGGTGCGGGGACCCCAGGGCCAGGGCCCCCAGGACCAGGCACCCCCACTTGTGCCCAGACCACGGGTGCCCTGCAGGCTCCCGTATGTGCCGTGTGCAGAAAAGAAGGGGTGGCTGACATGGTCACCAGAAGACGTTGCTGCCGGGGCTGCGGGCTGAGCGTCTCCCCCGTGGGGAAGCCCTGATTGGAAACGCGCTCCCCAGCAGGAGGGCGCGAAGGTCGGCTGGGAAATGTGCAGCCTCAGCACATCCCACGGCCAGGCTCCCAGCGTGTCACGACTGTGAACATGTGGCCGCTGCCCTCTGGAGAACGGCCGCTCCTTCCCAGCCCTTCGTCCTCATGTTGCTCGGTGCTTTATTTGGAAACAGTTGAAGACTTAGAAGGAAGCCAAAGTTGCAGGAAACAGAGAGGGAACCTCTGCGCACCCTGTACCCCGATTCACTATTGTTTGGTGTCTTGTGCCCTCCCTTTGTCACACCTCCTCTCCCTCCCCCTAAGGGTGTCAGAGCCAAAGGAGAGGTGGGGAGTCACCCCATGCACTCACCCCCAGTGCCCGGTGGGCTTGTGACTCGCTCCTGCAAACCAGAGTCGCCGACCCCAGCACCACACCACCACCACGGCCCACATGGGCTTGGTGTTGGTCAGCTGTCTTGACGACAGCTGCCCACTCCGGCACCGGGCCCCAGCCCCCCATTCTGATCCTTTCGGCCTTGGGAGCCTCTCCCACTCTCAAGTTGGGGACCCACATGGCCTCCGGGGTCTCAGCCCTCAACCCAGGGGTGAGTAGAGCAGGTGGGTCTGGAGAGAAAAGAGGCCTCAGCCACACTCTGCTCTGCCACGTTGGCCCTCTGACTCGTGGTCTCCCCCTGTCTCAGTGAGTTGTCCTGGACCACACGGATGGCTGTGGACAGGGTTCTACAAGCAGCTAAATTAGATGGGAATTAACATACAGAAAGGGACTGGGCTGTCAAGAAAGTCAATGGAAAATAGAGATCAGAACTGCGGCTGGAGGAGCATCCAAAGAAAGCCAGGCCTCAAGATAAAGGCGCAATGGCCAGGCCCACACGCCGACTTGAGTTTATACAGTAACTAGTGCCACTCGGTCCAGGAGGCCCAGACAGGCATCGGTCGCCCAGGAGGGTGATCAGAGCGCCTGGACCCATCCTTTCCCAAAAGTGCTTTGTTCTTTCCAGGTACCCTCACTACGTGACCCATTTCCCTACTGAGTCAATATTAGCTAAGCAGCTATGTTTGTAATCCTGTGGGTTGACTGTAGCTTGACCCACGTGTGCCCACGCAGGGCCCCGCGGTATAAATTACCCCTGACCGAGGGCCTCAGTGACAATCCACTTTCGAGACCCCTTCTGTCTCTCAGCAGCGCTCACTACGCCTCTCCTACTCTTTAACCTCCATCGAGCCTTGGAATTTATTCTCTGATTTAGGGGACATGAAGTTGGCAGATCTGACACCCAGCAGGTTGGGAGTTACACTTCTACATCAAGGGCGGGCAGCCTGGCCTGTTCCCCAGCTGGGAGGGATCACTGAGTATTCCCCGCTGAATCTGACTGCGGCTGTGGGGTTTCCGTAGATAGGCAGTTATATTTTGTCTCATCTTCACTGGCGTCTTTATCTATGAAAACAGCTTTTGAAGGTTTGTTGAGTAGTTTTTCTGCATTCATTGAAAGGATCGCATGTTTTACTCCTTTACCACTGATTTGGTGAACTGCATTTATTGATATTCAATATTCAGTGAATCTTGCATTCCTGGCCTAAGCCACGCTTGGTCAGTTCGTGATTTCTCCTTTTTATATACTGCTGGATGTGATCCATAGACCCTTTGCTACGTATTTTGGCCCAGTGTTCATGTAGGATATTATTTCTAACTTTGATTTCTTTTCTTTGCTTTTTTACTTTTTATATAGTATGTGTCAGTAATCATAATGATCACGTTCCTCACGGGAAGCTGGCAATGTGCGTGACATCAATTATTCTTAATTCTTTTTTACCCCTTCCTCCCCCTTCCTCCCTGTGCCCACCATCTCATGGTCCCCTTCCCATATGCAAAAGATTTACCTCACTACTTCCTTTTATCTTTTATTTTATTCATTCCTTATAATTTGGGTTTCTCATGTAAGGGAAACTACGTGATATTTAAGCCTGTGAGTCTGATTTACTTCCCTTGACACTATGGTCTCAAGCGGCATCCATTTTCCTACAATGACTCAAGTGTATCCTTCTTTGTGGCAGTGTATTACTCCATTGTGTATCAATACCACACTTTCTTCAACATTTATCTACTTCCAAGATTGAAGTATTCTGAGTTGTGCTGCTATAAACATGGGTATGCATGTATCACTATAATATGAAATCTTTACCTCTTTGAGAAAGGTACCTAGAAGGGAAATAGCTGGGTCCAGTGGAATTTAGTTTTAGTTTTTTGAGGAATCTCCATACTGATTTCTGTAGTGGTTGTACCAGTTGACATTCCCACCAACAATATAGAACGGTTTCTTTTTACCTGCAGCCTCACCAGCATTTGCTGTTCTCTGATTTCTTGGTGATAGCCCTTCTTCCTGGAGTAAGAGGACATCTCAGAGGCGTTTTAATTTGCATTTCTCTAACGAGCAGCAATGTGGAACATTTTGTCATGTTTATTGGCAATTTGCACTTCCTCTTCTGAGAAGTGTCTGTTCGTCTTAGTTGCCCATTCTTTGAGTGGGTGTTTTTATTTTGGGGGCCTGATTTTGAGGTTTAAAAGAAAATTCTGGGTAATAGTCTTCTGTTCAAGGAATAGCTGGCAAAATTTCTTGCCCATTCTGGGAAGTTTTCTTTTCACACTGTTGGTTGTTTCTGTTGCCGTGCAGCAGGTTTTTAGTTTGGTATAACTCCATTTGGTTATTCTTGATACTGTTCCCTTTGCAACTCGAGTTCCGTTCACCTAGGGTGGCCTGTGCCCGCATCTTCAAGCGCTTTACTATTTCATCTCCTGGCGATTACATATTTCTGTTTTAACGTTTAGATCTTTGATCCATTTTTACTTTATTTAGGACATGGTGACAGATATAGGGCTAGATTCAATTTTCTGCATGCGGATGGCTAGGTTTCCTCGCACCATACTAAAGAGGCTGTCTCTCCTCCAGCAGAGGTTTTTGGCCCCTTTGTCAGTGTTCAGGTAGCTGAGTGTACCTGGACTTGTTTCTGCATCCTCTATTCTGTTCCACTGATCCTTATGTTTGATTTTTGCCAACACCATGCTGGTTTGTATCACCCTAGCTTTGTAGTGTAACTTGAAGTCTGGAATTATGATACCTCCTGCCTTGCTCTTGTTGCCCAGGATTTCTTTTGCTGTTCTAGGTCTCCTCCAGCTCCATATGAATTTTGGGATGGCTTTCTTTTGGTCTCTGAGGAATGCTTTTGGGATTTTTTTTGTTTGTTTGTTTGTTTTTGGTTTTTCTCCGGTACCGGGAACCGAACTCACGACCTTGCGCTTGCCAGGCAGGCGCTTCTGCCGCTGAGCTAAATCCCCAGCCCCGCTTTTGGGATTTTTATTGGGATTACATTAAACCTATATATCAGTTATGGAAGTACAGCCAGGTTTCGCTTTATTGGTTCTACCTTCCCAGGAACAATATATCTTTCCATTTTCTGACGTGCTCTTCTATCTCCTTTTTCAGAGTACTGTCATCTTCATTGTAAGAGCTTTCACTTCTTTGATTAGGTTAATTCCTAAGTATTTCATTTTTATTGGTGTTACTATGAATGGTATTGTTTCCCTAATTTCTTTTTTTCTTTTTTTTTTTTTGGTCTTTTTGAGACAGGGTCTCGTTATGCAGTTCAAGCTGGCCTTGATTACTTATGTAGCCCAGGGTGGCCTTGAACTCACAACGATCTTCCTGCCTCAGCTTTCCAAGTGCTGAGATTACAGGTGTGTGCCACCATGCCTGGCCCTAATTGCTTTTTTTTTTTTTTTTTCCAGTACCAGGAATCAAACTCACGACCTCGCGCTTGCCAGGCAGGCGCTGTGCCGCTGAGCTAAATCCCCAGCCCCTCCTAATTTCTTTCTTGATAAGTTTATTATCGTTGTGCAGGAACAGTATTGATTTTTGTGTGTTGCCTTTGTATCCTGCTATGCTACTGAATTTGGTCATTAATTCTAGGAGTCTTTTGGTGGAATTTTTTTGGGTATGGAATTATGTCATTTGCAAATAATGATAATTTGACATTTTCCTTATCTATATGTATCCCTTACATTCATTTTTATTTCCTAATTGCTCCGGTTAAAATTTCAAAAACTATATTGAACACAAATGGTAATAGTGAACATCCTTGTCTTGTTCCTAATTTTAGAGGAAAAACATTCAGCTTCTCCCCATTTAATATGATGTTGGCTATTGATTTGTCAAAAAACGGTTTT
This sequence comes from Chinchilla lanigera, assembly GCF_000276665.1. Classification (NCBI taxonomy): domain Eukaryota; kingdom Metazoa; phylum Chordata; class Mammalia; order Rodentia; family Chinchillidae; genus Chinchilla; species Chinchilla lanigera. The sequence continues at coordinate 42,029,558 of NW_004955407.1, read as the reverse complement.
TATCAAATTCAGATGAGAACCTTCTATATCTATTTTCTTCAGCTTTTTAAAATTATGCATGACTGTTGGATTTTGTCAAAGGCTTGCATCTATTGAGATGATCATGTGATTTTCGTGCTTGCCTCTGCTTGTGATGTATTATATTTATTATTTGTGTATAGTGAACCATCCTTGCATCCCTGGGGTGAAGCCTGCTTGATCTACTATCATCTACTTGATCATCTACTATGATCTATTTGATGATTTGTTGCATTCTGCTTGTGAATATCTTTTTGAGGATTTTTGTGACTGTGTTCATTGAGGAGATTGGCCTGTGCTTCTGTTTTTCTGTTGGGTCCTTTCTGAGTTTTGGAGTCAGGTAATGCTAGCTTCCACGAATAACTTTGGGTATATGCCTTTACACTGAAGGTTTTGAGGAGTGTTGGCATTAGATCTTCCTTAAAATTCTTGCAGAATTTGGCAGTGAATCCTCCAGGACCTGGGATTTTTTAGTTGGTAGATCTTTTTTTATTACTTCTTCAATCTCATTGCCTGATATTGTTTTATTCAAGGTTTTCATATCTTCTTGGTTCAGCTTTGGTAGCATCATATGCATCTAGGAATCTACCCATTTCTTCTGAATTCTCCATTTTTGTAATGTACAGGTTCTCAAAGTAGTTACTAATAATCTTCTGGATTTTGGCATGTCCATTGTGATTTCACCATTTTCAATTCTAAATGCATTGATTTGGGTCTTTTCACTCCTTTTTGGTAAGATTAGCTAAAAGTTTGTTTATTTTGTTTATTTTTTCAAAAATTCAGCTCTTTGATTCATTGATTCCTTGTAATTTTTTTTGTCTCAATTTTATTATGTTTTACTCTGATCCTTTTTCTTTTTTTTTCTTTTGGGTTTTTTTTTTCTGGTACCAGGAATCAAACTCACGACCTCGCACTTGCTAGGCAGGTGCTGTGCCACTGAGCTAAGTCCCCAGCCCCCTGATCCTTATAATTTCCTTCCTTGTACTAGCTTTAGCTTTGGGCTGTTCTTTTTCTAGGACTTTGAGGTGTATCATTAGGTTATTTATTTGGACTTTGGTTTCTCTGATGTAGGTATTCACAGCTATGAACTTCCTTCTTAGGACTGCTTTCATTGTGTCCCATAAATCCTGGTAAGTTTTATTGGCATTGTCATTTGATTCTAGGAACAGTGTAATTTCTTCTTTGATTTCTTCTGTGACCCATTGATTATTCAAGAGAGTATTGTTTAATTCCCACACTATAGCAGAAAATGCCCCCCAGCCAATCCATTAGTTGCCCAGGTAGCAGTTTCTGCTACAAGTTGCTGTTACTTCTGTCTCCTAGAAACGCTGGTCACTGTGATGCATATTGTACAAATCAATAAATAAGCAGCAAACACTCTGCTTCTGTACTTCCTGCTTGCTTATCCCATATAAGTCCCAAACTACCAGAGATCAGGACCTGATATTATGGGAATTATCCCAGTCAGTGCCCATCAACAGAAAATAAATCTGCCTCCCAATCCTCGGTGTCGTTTTGGTGTTTCTGCTTGCCATTGCAACATTAGCATAATTTCTGTGTTTTCTTTTGCCATTAATTTCTAGTTTTATGTCACCATGATCTGATAATATTCGTAGGATAATTTTGATTCTTTTGTATTTACTAAAGCATGCTTTATGGCCTAGTATGTGGTCTGTTTTGGAGAAAGTCTCATGTATTCTGTTGGTGGTGGTGGCAGATGCTACGGCTTGTGGCTAGATTTTCCCCCAAAGCCTCATGTGGTCATAGGGCTTTTTCAGTGGTGGCTGAATTGGAGTGCGTGATGCTAGGACTAAGGGTGTGTGATTACTAATCAGTCCACTGGTCGATTTAGTTCCACCCTAACCTCAACAGTCTGGATAAGATACAAGCAGCAGAAAGACACTGCTAACTCTCTCTTGTGCTATTGCTGCTTTCCACTGCCATGAACTGTTGTTCCTCTGCCATGTACCACCCTGCCTTGGAGCCAGCCAAGTATGGACTGACATCTCCACAAACTATGAGCTAAATAAACCTTTCCCCCTTTAACTTTGGGTGTTGTGTATTTTATCTCAGCAATGAGAAAAGTAACTAAGACAGTGGAAGACTGTAGATATCCATTAAGTCATTTGTTCGAGGTTCGGTTCAACTCTGATATGTCTTTGTTGATTTCTGTCTAGTTGATCAGTTTACTGGTGACAGTAGGGTATTGAGGTTCCCCACTATAAACGTACTGGTGCTCATCTATCTAGATTTTTTGCATTGCCGCCCCATCGTCTCTTTCTAGAATATTCTTGAGAATTTTTGTAGTGTTACTTTGGTAGCCATGAATTTCTGCAAGTGCTCTTTGTCATGGAAATATCTCCTCTCTTCATCAAATTTGAAAGGAAGTTTTACAAGGTATATTAGTCTGGGTTGGAAATTGTTATCTTTCAAGAATTGAAACACTTCACTCCAAACCTTTCTCACCTTGAAGGATTCTGTTGAAGGATTCTCTGTTTGCACTCTAATGGGTCCTAATTTTGACTTCTTTTTGTGTGTGTGTGTACCAGGAATTGAACTCAGGAGCTTGTGCTTGCCAGGCAGGTGCTTGTGCCACTGAGCTGTATCCCCAGCCCCTGATTTTGACTTTTTATAATGTCTTGATCCTTATGGTGTCAGTATTTGCCTCATTGTCACAACTGTCACAGATGGGGCAGCTTCAGCCATCAGTGTCTACTCACTCATGGCCTGTAGGGGAGGCAAAGACCGAAGTGTCACAGGGCTGCTCCCTCCAGAGGCCTCGGTCCGTGGCTTGCAGAAGGCAGCATCTTCTCCTGTGTCCTCGCAGGGTTGTCCTTGTGCCCGATCTCCTTTCTTATAAGGACACCCTCGTGCTGGTTCAGGGCCACCGTTGTGACCTCGTTCTAACCAAGTCACTTCTTTAAGTGCATCCATCTCTGGACACAGCCACAGGCTGAGAAGCTGTGGCCAGGACTTCAGCTTGGGGGTGGGATTAATTCAGCCCATCGCAGGAGTTCTCCCATTTTTTTCTATTTTGCAAATGAGATTGTGTAAGATCAGTAATATTACTTCCCTAATTGTTTTGTTTTAATAAAACTCACGACAAAACAGTCAGGGTGGGGCTTATTTGTGGAAAGAATTTTAATGAGTTTAATTAGAAAAACAGACACGGAAGTATTCAGAGTCTTGTTCATTCGTGATAGTTTTGATGAGCTGTATTTTTCCAGCACAAGTGTTGTCTAGGTTGCTGAGTTTGTTGAAAACATGTCACTCTTCTGGTTTTATTTTCTGAAGGGTCTGTGCCCATACCCACCTCTTTAGTCTCTTGCTCTTTTTTTTTGGTAGCAGAAATCGAACTCAGGACCTTGTGCTTGCCAGGCAGGCGCTCTGCCTCTGAGCTATAGCCCCAACCCCTACCTTTTTAGTCTTGATGTAAATGTTTTATATCTTCTTTCTCTTTGCTTTACCATTCTTGCTAGACAGTTAATTTTTACAGTTTAAGAAATCTATTTTGACCTTGTTCTTTTTTTGCTATTATTTGACTTGTGTTTCTTCCATTTTTGCTATTATTTTTATTATCTCTCTTCCACTTTTTTTGAGTTTAATTTGCTCGTCTTTTTCTAGCTTTTTCCACTGGAAACTTAATGGACATAGAGCCCTTTCGCATTTCCTATCCTAAGCATTTGCTTCTAGGCACCAGCTTGCCTGCATTCCACAGATCCCATCTTGTTTGTCCTTATTGTTCAGTTGAACTTTTTTCCTACTTTCTTTTTTTTGGTTTTTCTCCGGTACCGGGAACCGAACTCACGACCTTGCGCTTGCCAGTCAGGCGCTTTTGCCGCTGAGCTAAATCCCCAGCCCCCTTTTTTCCTACTTTCTTTCATGATTTCTTCTCCGATGCACAAGTGCTTTAGATAAATCTCGCTTGGCTTCCAAACAGTTCAGACTCTGAAGCTCTGGGAGGGCTGCGGGGGGTGTAGGGGCTGCTCCTGCTTCTAGACGCTGGCCGTGCGCCCAGCTTCGGTTTGTAGCCAGCTGTGCAGAGGGACTGAGGCTGTTCTCACACCAAGGGGAGAAAGGGAGACTTGGGGCGACGGAGGCACCTTGTCCAGGACACACAGGTCCGTGTGGTCCAGCCAGGCACTGAGCCCAGCTCTGCAGATTTACAGGCGATGCCTGTGCCTTCGTGTGTGTCTGTGGGTGTGCGTGTGTGCGCGTGTGCGTGTGCTAGCCTGCGTGCCCACGTCCTGGATCCACTATAACAAAGCCCCACAAACCAGAAGGTTTAAATGACAGAAGTTCCTTGTCTCTGAGCTCCAGAGGCTGGAAACCTGGACCCAGCCGAGGGCAGAGCTCACGCCTTCTGCGGCTGCCCGGCACTCTGTTCAGGCCTCCCCAGCGTCCTGCAGGTGCCGGCAGTCACCGTGTTCCCGGGCCCACTGACACCAGTCCAGACCCCTGCATCTGCCTTCCACGGCCCAGCCCACATGTACAGTGCATCAGCTCTGTTTGCAAGGGCACTGTGGCATCAGATGGGCCTGCGCTGGTGACTCCTCTGCAGCCCACTGCATCAGAGGCCTGTCCCTTGCGAGGCCCGGCACAGGCCAGGGGCCAGAGCACCTCAGACACACAGCACCACCCGAAACTGCACTCGTGTGCATGCTCGCCAGCGTGCATGTGTGTGGACGTGTGTGGATGGCGCATGTATGCTGCATGTTTTGCATATGCTTGCGTGTTATGTGTTGTATGTGCATTGTGTGTGTCTGAGCCACATGACTGCATAATGCAGGGTGAGTGCTGCCCTACGAAGAGGTGACAAGGAGGCCTGGTCCCAGGATAGGCCCTGCGGGTCCAGGAGGGTGGGTGGTCACTGTCCCCTGGGGACCCTGTGTCGGGCTACCTGGTGGTGGCCCCTGGACAGGCAGTGGGCCTGAGCCACGGGTACTGAGGCAGCCTCCAGCCGTCTGTGGACGGGCCCTGAGCAGAGGTGGGGGCGAAGCCGTGTGTGCTCAGTGGAGGTGAGCCAGGTGAGGGTGGCTGTGGCAGGGAGGGCCGGGAAGCAGGGCCAGCAGGGCTGGAGGGGGCCTGCTGGGGAGCAGGGCCCCCAGACTCAGCCAGTGGTCGCAGAGGCAGAGAGCAGCTGCGGTCCCGGTAGCCAGCCTTCCTCTCCCACACAGCCCCGCAGCGTGAGTCTCCGGCTTTCCTTTCTGAGCATCCTCTCCAAGTCCCCTCTGCTCAAGTCTCGGGGAACTCAGCCCCACAAGACCTACACAAGCCCCTAACTGGGGGCTAAGTGGGAGAAGGCACACCGGGCCTCACCAGGGTTTCTCTGCAGGCCATGGTCCTGGGGTTCACCCATGGCAGGCAGCCAGCCACCACCAGGAAGTGGATCCCAGGTGCTGGCGCGGCCAGGGCTTGTAGCCTCCCCCACATGGACCGTGGCCAAGGGGTCAGACTTTCCACTCTGGGCCCCCAGAGTCCATGTGGGAGGAAGGAAGTGGTCCTGGGAGGGGCAGCTCAACTCTCCGGCCCCTTCAGGAAGGGTGGGCCGTGCATGCTTTGCCCGGGCCCCATTTTCCTCAGATCCGTGGGCCAGAGAACCCCCAGGGGCCCGAAGGGCCAAGGCCCACCAGTCAGGGCCACACACAAACATGTCCCCAAGAGAGAAGCCCCCACTTGGGCTCCTGGTGAGGAGGGAGAGGGGCTGCTGCTCTCCGGCCCTGCAGTGTCCAGGCTGCACTGCAAAGGGCAGAGGGTGGGTGAGTGGGGACAAGGGACAAGGAGGCCCGTGTGAGCTGCACACCTACCCAGCTCCAGGCTTCTGACCTCGCTGGAGTCTTCACCCTTCGCTCAGAGAAGTCCATGGAGTTTCTTCTGTAGCAGCAAAACCTTTCATCGTCATGGGGCTGCTGCTGAACTTCCCTGACCTGCGTTCCAACAGCTTTGTCCCAATGCTGCTTCGGACCCTGTCGGTCCAACTGCATCACCCCCTGGTCCCTACTGAACGCCACGTGTCAGAGGAGCTTTCCCTGCTCTCCAGGGTCTCTTCTCACCGAGGCTCCTTACCTGGTCCTGCCACCTTTCTGAGCCATGCAGAAAGGGGCTGGGTGGGCAGCTGGGCAGAGGATGGCCCTACAGAGCTGGGTGTCCACCTCGGCCCTGCCCACATTAGGCCTTCAGCCCATCCTGGCCCTAAGGCTTTGATGAGTCCCAAGCTCCACAGCCACCTGACCCCGGTTTATCTCCTGGCCACTGGCTCCTTACAGCGCAAGTCTCACCTTCATGCCAGCTTCTACCATCTCCACCCGAGAAAGGGCTGCTCCTAAAGTCCACAACATGTCTAAGTAAATTACATGCTTATTCATGGTCTGACAGGTCACCCTACTGGTGTCCCTGGGTGTGTGACAGGGCTGAGGGAGCTCCAAGTGGCTGTTTGGGCTGGGCTTTCTGGCCCAGGGGACTGAGGTCAGGGGTACCTGCTTGGGGTCGCCACCAACTTCCAGCCTGAGTACAGTAGGCACTCCGTGCTGCCCCACTGAGACATTCCCCGCCGAGCCACTGCACTTGGCCCGGTTTTGTCCTAGCTGGGACACAGCATTGCCAGCCACAGCACCCAGGCCAGCTGGAGGTTCAAGGTTCGGGTCTGGGTGCAGAACCCTTGGACGACAGCCAGCCACACGGCTGCTCTCAGAAGCAGCATGTGCAGGGGCCCCCAGCCTTCATGGCCTCTGCTAGCCTTGACTGCTCCAGGCAGCACTGGGAGGGAGGAGCTTATGGGCCGCTGTGCTGCCCAGGCCCCAGCCTGCCCTTCCCAGGGTCTCACTTGGCCTTAGTCACTCTTTCGTCACTGGGAAAAATGCCTAATACTGTGGTTTTTGAGGATTTTGGCTTGTGGTTTTTGAGGATTTTGGCTTATGGTTTTTGAGGGTTCGGTCCGTGGTCAGTCAGCTCCGAGACAGTAATGCCATGGTAGTCGAGGAAAGCTGCTCACACATGGAGGCCAGAGTGAGAAGGAGGGAGCCAAGGACAGACGATGCCCTTCCACCCCACACCCCTGCAAACTGCCCATTTGGACCAGGCTCACAGTGAACGTGAGATTTTGGGGGTACATGGCACAGCCAAACCATGACATTTAGATCCCTTAAAACAAGCATCGCAAAGTTATCCTCAGCATGCCAGGGGCTCAGAAGAGCACAGCCTGTGTGTCACGGCAACTGCCAAATCCCAGATCCTGGGGAGGTGAGGGTTTATTTTATTTTATTTTGTTTTACTTTTTATTTTTATTTTTTGGTACCGGGAATCAAACTCAGGACCTTGCGCTTGCCAGGCTGGCAGGTGGGCCGCTGAGCTATTTCCCCAGCTGAGGTGGTTTAAATTTTTAAGCACTTATTGCAATAAAAGATGCATTACCAAAAGTCCCCCTCAAAACTCCCCCCTTAACTTCAAATACTCTTACGCCACCGTCCTGGCCACTCCCCACAGCAGCTCTGGGGTCTTCTTTCCTGAGCGTCTTTAGTTGCGCTGTCGTGAATGCCTCCACGTTCTGAACTGATTCAGGACCTAACCCTTCATGCTCAGTGGGACTGTGGGGAGGAGCCTGAAGCCGCACGGTGCCGGACGCAGTGAGTGAGGTGGATGAGCACACAGCGTTTATGAGCTGCCTTTCTGCTGATGGTGCCCGGCAGCTGGTTCCACTGTGTTTCTGGTCACACCTCGTAGAGACTCTGGGAAGAGGGCTCCAGAGCTGCTGCAGAAGCGGCCAGACTGCTGGGACAAGGGTGTTTGAAGCGAGGGGGAGGGTTTTGGGGGAGACTCATGGCAATGCCTTCTACAGTAATACATTTTCAAAACATTGAAATACTCAACATGTACCTTGATCATGCCTCATATGTAAACGTGACATGTGGCATATGTATATGCAAGTTTGTGTGGTGCACATATACACAGGTATGTGGCTTAGATATGTGGGGACACATGCATGTGCCCTGTGATGTATGTGTGTGCACATGTGTGGCCCGTGTGCACGTGTGGATGTCTGAGTATTTGTACACACACTTTTTCTGCTTGAAGCTGCTCCCCTGAGCAGCACAGAGGAGGAGCTTGTTCCTTAAGCTGTGAGCGCCTGCAGTGTAGGGGCAGCAGCAGGCGTGCTGGCCAGGCCTGTTCCTCCTTCCCCAGGACTGCAGCTCATTCCCAGGAGGCTCATTAGGGAAGACAGATGCATCCTGGCAGGCCGAGGCCTCCAAAGTCACGCACATAGGCACACACACACACACACACACACACACGCATGTGTGTCCTCCAGCAGTTATGTAAAAGTAGCGCCTCTCCAAGTGGAGCCCCAGTATGTCTCCCTCTGGCTCCCGGGGAGTCTCCAGGCCTCGTGTCCCATGCCGCTGGGGAAAGCACTCTGGTGCTAAGCCAAGTGGTGGTGACTGTCCACCTTGGAGACTCAGGACCAGTCCCTTCCCAGCCCAATCAGAGCGAGACCACGGAGGCTCGGCCGGGGAGGGTGGAGGCTGTGCCATTTACCAGGACAGCTTCGGCGCTGAGGCAGGTGGAGTGCAGCCCTGGCAGCTGCTGGCTCCAGCCTGCTGGTCACCAGACAATCTGTCCTCACACTTGTGGTTCCAGCTGCATGTCTGTGAGAAAAGTGCCCTGCAGTGGGTGTGTTTATGGTGGTTCAGTGGCTGCTTTTAGCGGGCCTCCACTGTATGCCAATGTTTGGTTTGTCCTTGTGTCTGCATTACTATTGCAGCTTTTTCCTGTTGTCCAGTGTGGTGTAGCTGTGGCTATTGGTGATGCTTAGAGTGTAGGGACTCGTTGGTCTCTTGGTGGTCCCTGGGAGAAAATGGCAAGGGGATTTAGAAAATAAAGACACGAGACAAAAGCTGAGGCCAGGTGGAGGCCTCTTTACCTCGGAGGGCTAGAGGACCTGCACAACAACAGTAGGGGCATTTGTTTAAACCTTTGCAAAGTTAGTGTTGGGAGACACCAGGTTGCCTAGTGACCCCTGACTGAAATTGTCGCAGCAGGATGTTTTTCTCAAGACTGAGGTAGCTTCACTGCTTTAGGCGCTGTGGCCTTGTCTTGCTTCCACACATGTGACCAATTTCCAGTTTCAGCTGCTCCCAACATTAGAGGATGTCAATAACCACCTGGTCCCTAATTCTATTATTATTACTAGTTTTTCTATTGTTGATGGTGGCATGGTTGTTATTTTTAACTGACTTTTACTGTATGCTGACATCCGGTTTGTCTTTGTATCCTCAACATTACTATGCTTCATTTAATCCTACCTGAGTGGTGATGGGGATCAAGCCTGAAGAAGGTTGGACACTAAGAAGACCCTAAAATATTAGGCTCAATAGGTCAAAGGCAGTATAAACACCAAAACATAACCAACCCCACAGTCACGCCACAGGGAGCCAGAACTAACTAAGGACATTTCCACAGTAGTGACAGAGTTTCTCTGCCCTAACTGATCTTCAACCCACAGAGCCAGGGCCATGGGAACATGAGAAAGCAAAGCAATAAAATGCCCCCCAAACACCTAACTCCCCAAAAGCTGATCTCGTGGGCACCAAAGTAGAGGAAACTATAGGCAGAGAACACAAAAGCCAAACAGTCCCAAAATACATGTGTAGCAGAAGATGCCCCCCTCAGCCAGTACACTTCAATTTCTTAGCTGCCCAGATAACAGTTCCTGTTCCAGCTCTGGATGCTTCTGCCTCTTGGAAACAGCTTGTCACTGTGATGCATAGCTGGTCACTATGATGCATATTGTATAAACCAATCCCTAGGGCTGGGGATATAGCTCAGCAGTGGCACAGTGCCTGCCTGGGGATATAGCTCAGCAGTGGCACAGTGCCTGCCTGGCAAGTGTGAAGTCCTGAGTTCAATTCCTGGTACAAAAGAAAAAGAAAAAGAAAAAAAGAACCAATCCCCAATTGACAAGCCATTCTTCCTCTGTACTTCCTGCTTGTTTATCCTTGATAAGCCCTAGAGTACCGGAGATCAGAACCTGATATTTTAGGAATGATCTCTATCAGTGCCCACCGACATAAATAAGTCTGCCTCTAAATCCTGGGTGTCATTTTGGTGTTTCTGCTTGCTGTTCACTTGAAGATAAAAGAAGAAACATATGACCAATTGCATTAGATATTTAATGAACTCAAAGAATTTTTTCTTAAACAAATGATTTTTACCAAAAAAAAAAAAAAGTTCAAAGAGTTTAAAGAAGCAATGAACAAGGGTCAGAGATTTAGCTCAGCAGTGCAGTACTTGCCTGGCAAGTGTGAGGTCCTGAGTTCAATTCCCAATACCAAAAAAGAAAAAAAAAAAAAAAAATGAGCAACAAACTGATTGGGTTAACCTAGATCGTGCAAGACATGAATGACCATTTTGGTAAAAATTAGAAAATATGAAAAGAAAACAAGCAGAGATTGATGATATGAAAAATTCAAGGGAGAGCACAGATAGCAGCCTTGACCAGTGAGAGGGCAGAGTGTCTGAAACAGACGAGAAAGAGGCCATGGTAGATCATAAACTCAGTGACACTCAGAAAGCAACAAGATACGCAGCAAGCTGATCCAACGGCTGCTCAATGACTCAAAACAACATCAGAACTTCAGAAATAAAGGAAACATTAGAGGATGACTCAAAAGATATAAAAAATTATTCACTGAAATCACAGCAGAAAAATTTCCAAATCTAGGGAAACAATTCAATATTCAAATATACGAGGCATACAGAACCCCAAATAGCCATGAGCAGAAAAAGACCTCTCTAGAACACATGATAGTCAGACTTCCAGAAATTCCACAAAAGGAGAGAATACTAAAAGCTGTTGAGAAAAACAGCAAGTAACCCTCAAAGTCACCTGTAAAGAGGAGCTCATCAGAATAGCTGCAGATTTCTCAGCACAAACCCCAAGGCCAGGAGAGCCTGAACAGTTTTTCAACCCTTAAAAATGTCACCCCAGACTTTTATATCCAGCAAAACTGGCTTCCAACGTGATGGAGCAATACTTTCTGTAAGGTTTGGCAAGAGTGAGCGGTGGAGCAAAGGTAAAGGGAGCTCTTACTGCCGGGCACGGGAGGGCCGCTGAAGAGACACAAGGACCCTCCGAGGAGGGGCAGAGTGACAAAGCACATACTGGGCTCGGCTGAGGCCCGGGTTTGGGGGCGGTCTAAGTGATGTAACAGACGCTGATTGGGAAGGAGGGATCGCGCGGGTGTGTAAAAATACAATGGGAAGTTGTGGTTGGACTGAGGAAAGAAGAAGGCGGGAGTTAGCCTGGGAGGGACACGTCCTTGTTTTAGGCTCTGTGCCAGGTCTGACGGCAGCCATGACGATGTGACAGGGCGGGAACCCCTCGCTTTCCACGACAAAGAAGGGCTAAAGGGACACATGGCTAAGCCAGCACGCCAGAAAACACATAAAGGAGTCCTGGAAAGAGCCCGGAGGCCACCAGCTCTACGGAGCCTGGGGGAAAGCGCACAGCTAACTGGGACGGCAGTGAAAAGAGAACAGCTGAAGGAATCAGCACCGGGAAATAAGCCATGACAGGATTCAGTAAACACCTTCTAATAACTCCCAGCGTCGGTAGTCTCAACCCCCGCGTCAGACACAGCCTGGCAGATCAGATAAAAACAAAATGCAACCTCACGTTGCCTAAGAGACACAGCTCATCCAAAATGAAGTGAAAGGCGGAAATGATTCTCCACTCAGCTGGGGCCGACGAACACGTAGGAGCCCCGGTCTGTTCCTCGAACAGGCCAGACTCCAAGCCAAAACCTAGTGGAAGAGACAAAGACGGCCACACACACTGGGGGAGGGAATTGCTGCACAGAAGCGGTAAGGATCGTAAAATCTATTACAGAAAGTCAGCACACCCAGCTTCTTAAAATGAAAACTACTGGACTTAAAAGGACAAACAAACACCAGTACAACCACAGTGGGGAAGGAATTCAATACCCAACTCCCACAATTAGACAGCTTAGCCGGACAAAAACAGCAAAAGAAACATCAGAGTGAGCCACAACACTGGACAAATGAACTTACCAGATATCTGCAGAGTGTTTCACGCAAAGCAGCAGAACACACATTTTTTTCAATAGGACTTGGAACTTTTCCAGAATAGACCATGTCTTAGGCCAAAAGCCTGCTTAAAAAATTACAAAAGAGATTTTAAAAATCCCCTGTATGCTATCAGACCATAGCAGACCAACACTAGAGATCAACAGTAAAAGAAGCTACCCAAACTGCGCAAACACAAGGAAATTAAATGTTTTTGAATGATCACAGAAGAAATCAAGAAAGAAATTTAAAGTTCTTAGAATCAAATGACAGTGGAAGCACAAGAAACCCCCAAATCTACAGGATGTAGTGAAAGTAGCCCTAGAAGGAAAGGTTCCAGCCCCACGAGGGAAGGTTCTAGCGCTGAGAGGTAAAGTTCTAGTCCAGGGGGGAAGGTTCTAGTCCTGGAAAGGAGGTTCTAGTCCTGGGAGGAAACTTCTGGCCCCAGGAGAGAAGGTTCTAGTCCAGGAAGTAATGTTCTAATCTTGGGAGGGAAGGTTCTGGACCCAAGAGTGAAGGTTCTAGTCCTGGGAAGGAAGGCTCTGGACCTAGGAGGGAAGGCTCTGGACCTAGGAGGGAAGGTTCTGGCCCTTGGAGGGAAGGTTCTAGTCCTGGTAAGGGAGGTTCCAGCTGTAAACACATTAAAAGAATAAAACAACCCCAAATAAATAACCTAATGATATATCTCAAGGTCCTAGAAAGACAACAATCCAAATGTGAAACTAATAGAAAGAAATGATAAAAATCAGAGTGGAAATCCTGAACCTGAGACGTGACAAGACAGTATAAGGGATCAATGAATCAGAGGGTCGGCTCTTTGAAAGAACGAGGAGGGGTCTGAGGCTGTTGGGACAGGAGGAGGAAAGGAAGGGGAAGCAAGGTCAAGCTGCGATAGGTGCAGGTCCCAGTTCTCCCATGAATGTCTTTACTGTGCATTGCAAAAATGGACTAATTTAAAAACTGAGAAAATAGATGTCCCAGGCTCAAGTTATCTTTCCCCAGGGACCTTGGGCTGGGTACCGGGAGGACAGGGCCCTCCACCCTCAGGCCCACACAGCCCCCGGTGCCAGCCCTGCTGCCTTTGCCTGGGGCCGAGGGCCAGATCCTCCCCTCGGCGTCCATAAGGATGGACACAGCCACTCTCTCCACCCCTGGCAGGGGGTCCTGGGCACTCCTACACAACCCTCAAACCTTTCATCAGGAAAATGAACCTATGAATGCCCAGCCAGACCTCAGCAACTGCTCCCACTCCTGTCACACAGACCCCTGCATGCAGTGTCACAGCCACAGGCCCTCGTCCTGTCCTTGGGCAAGTCCCACGCATACCCGGGCTCAAGGTGATCTGCCTGGGCATCTCAGCTCTGCGGGGCTCACAGCGAGCTTTCCACTCTTCACTTTAGAGTGCGTTAATAGACTGCAAGTTCTGCTGGACCTCGAGCATAAAGCAGGCTCCGTGTGAGGTGATTCTGCCCAGCCGAGGGGATGGTATTCTGAGCACATTCAAGGTCGGGGAGGCTGAGTCAGGAGGTTCTGGGGATAGTGTGTTAAATGCATTTTCAACTTTGCAATTATTTCACCTCCTGGCATTTGCCAGAATGCAGCCCCATCCTGAGTGGGGGCATCAGAGTGCATGCGTGCCTCCCACAGACGCAGCTCTCAGTCACGGCAGTCAGCACAATCCACTCCGAAGGGTTTGGTCTGACAAAGCCAGCATTCTTTGCAGTTGCTACTGTGTGTGTGTGTGTGTGCACGTGTGTGTGCTCATGTGGGTATGATGCTTGGGATGGAACCCACGGTCTCACAGATGCTAGTCAAGGGCTCTACCACTGAGCAACATCCCTCACTCTTTAGGATATCACTGGTTCCCTGAGTGGCTCAGGCTGGGCCTGAACTTGCAGTCCTCCTGTCTCAGCCTCTCACTGCTGCCAGGAGTACAGCTGTGCACCGTCACACACAGCTGTTTCTTTGAGCCAGCAATTTCTTCACTGCCTTTGATCATGACTTCTGAGCCAGTCGCCGCCCTCCCTCCTTCCATCTGCAGCACTGCTGATGGTGTGGGACACCCGCCCCATCTGATGCCCTCCTGGCTTGCCCACCCCACCCAGCTCCTCCATCCCTGCCCCTCCAAAGCTGGGCTAAGGGTCCCAGATGTGAGGTCACTGGCTGGTTTGGCTCCTGCCTGCTGCATCCCCAGGGAAGCCATGCTGTCCTGGTGCCTGGGGTGGCCGGTGGGGCCGGGCGCAGTCATCAGGTGCACACGGGTGCCAACGCCCCTCAGGGCTCCGATCCATCTTTTTTTCTCCACCTGCTTGCCCAAGTCGTCCAGAAAGAGCTTTTGTGAGCTGTCCATCACACTGGAGTGCAGTGGGGCAGCCAGGGAATTGTGCCCATCTTTCCTCTATCGCCAGGTTTGGGATTTTGGTGTTTAGTTTTGGTTTTCAGTTTTGGTAGTACTGGGGACTGAAACCAGGGCTTCTGCACAGAGCTGCAATCCCAGCAATTTTTATTTATTTTGAGACGAGGTCTTGCCCAGTTGCTAAGTTGCCCAAGCTAGGCTCGAACTTGTGATCTTCCTGCTTCAGCCTCTCAGAGTGTTAGGATTACAGGTGTGCACCACAAAGTCTGGGTTTGTTCTGCCAGTTTTCCCAATCACAGCAGGGGCCCTGACACTTCCTAGAGAGAAGGTGATGCTTAGAATGCTCTTGTGAGCTCAAGGAGTCTTTAAGACATGATTTTTCCACCAGCTATGTGATGCCCATGCTGTCTCTGCTCTGGCTGGCATGAGCCTCTGGTCAGCTGCTCATCCTTTTCCCAGGATGCCACACGTGTGCTGACCATGTCCAGTACCTTTCCTCTGCCCAGCCTTGGGGAGGACAGGCTCATGGAGGCTGTGCAGAGGAGCTGTCCCACCCCTGGCCATTGCAGGTGACAGAAGAAAGCATATTTTTTATAAAAGAAAGAAAACACAAGTTCAGGAGCTCAGTGAACATGTCAACTCAGATTTAGGAATTCCCTCAACTTCCCTCCAGGCACTGTGGCACACACCTGTACTCCCTGCACTCTGGGAGGCTGAGACAGGAAGATTGTGAGTTCTAGCCTAGTCTGGGCAACTGAGTAACTTAGTGAGAACCAGTCTCAAAATAAAAAACAATAAAAAGTGCTGAGGTTGTGAACTCCCTGGGTTCAATCTCCTGGACTGAATAAAAGTTTTCTGAACTTCTTTGACATTATATTTGTGTCTGTTTTTCTCAATCTGAAAATCTTGGTCCCCAAAGG
Source organism: Chinchilla lanigera (assembly GCF_000276665.1). NCBI lineage: Eukaryota > Metazoa > Chordata > Mammalia > Rodentia > Chinchillidae > Chinchilla > Chinchilla lanigera. The sequence goes on along the minus strand of NW_004955407.1, from coordinate 42,014,183 downwards.
TATTTACATGATACTTTTGTTTACCTTTTGTCTTAGTGGCTTTTCTCATTGCTGAGACAAAATACCCAACCCCCAGAATTAAGGAAGGGAGAGTTTATCTAGCTCACAGTTTGTGGAGGTTTCAGTCCATACTTGGCTGGCTCCAAGGCAGGGTGGCACAGGGCAGAGGGCAACAGTTCAAGGCAGAGGAAGTTAGCAAAGCAACAAGAAAGGAGACAAGCCTCTTTGTGTCCCTTACATTGTATCCAGGCTACCGGGATCAGGGCAGTGCCAGCCCAGTCAGTGGACTGACCCAGCAATCGCCCACCCTTTACCCCAGCACCCTAAACCTCAGCTTTGCACCACCAGTCAATCGCACACTCTAGATTCAGTCACCTCCAAAAAAACCCTGTGAGTGCACGAGGCTTTGGGGGGACATGTAGACACAAACCATCCCACCGTCACTGACTGTTTCAAACTGAATATATTCCAGTTTAAAATAATAATGGCACAATTATCAGCAGCGAGCTGATGCGAGGCAGCAGAGTTACTCCTAACGTGTGGGCCTCTGATTCCTACACACGTCCCACAGGGGATGCGGAGCCCAGTTCCTGAGTCTAAACTCTGCAGGAGCCATGCTGGAGCTGCAGCCCTCCCTGTGGCACGTTTGCTTCATTTTATTTCAAATACATCACCACTGCTTGCTTTGCTTCTTGCTTTTGTTTTCTTTATGGTAATCAAATTATACATACAGAATTCCAAAGGCAAAATCACTACTCAGACTGGAGGGTTTAACTCAGCTTCCGGCCACAGCAGGTTTGGTGCTGGGGCCGATGGAGGGGTCCTGGGATGGGGAGACCCCAGCTGTGGACGTGGCTGGGTTCTGCCTTGCCTCACCCCGCGGTGCCAGCCCAAGCCAGTGCCCAGTGGTGGGACTCAGTTTCCCTGTTATCCTTGTCTGACTGCTGCAGGGTTGACGGGCAGAGGACTAAGCGAGCTGGGCCAGGCTGGACAGGACCCAGACGGGAGGAGGCTGGGCTGGCGCTGGCCACACCGAGTGGGTGGATGCACCAGGACAGGCGACCAGAGGTGGGCTCCGCAGGGAGGAGCTGGCCCAGTGCAGAGGGTGGTGGAGCTCAGAGGTCATGGTGGTCAGTCCATCCCATCCCTCACTGTGGCAGGGTTAGAGCATGGTGTTGGGGTGCTGAGCTGGAGGATGCCACAGAGCTCACAACCTTGCAGCCCCCACCACGGAGGGTGGAGGATGTCGGTCTCCCGGCCCCTTCTATTGGCTTGATTGGTTCTGTTGGTCCTGGTCCTCCCACCGCCCAGCGAAGCCCCCATGGACTGACTCCTTCCTGCTCAGCAGGGGCTACCGTGTGGTCTCCGAGGTGTGTGACTGCTTCACGCTGTGCCTCCACTGGAGGGGCTTTGCATGTGGTGGGCTGTGCAGCCCAGCCCTGTGTAGCCTGGGAGGTTTGCGTTATTAGAGAGAGCTTCCTTCTTTGCTCTAAAATCCCACACTTGCTGTTCACCAAGCATCCTGCCTCTGTGTGCTTCTGGGCCTCTGAGCCATTCATGGATCCATTTGTCATCTGACTTCCAACAGCTTTCTACCAAGTCTTGCTGTCGGGGCCAAGAATCCCTCGTCTGATCTTCAGGAAGGGCTCTACTATCCTCATCTGCATCTTCACATAAACTTTAGGATCAGCTTGACCGCACGCACACACACACACACACACACACATCCATACACACAGGCACACACACATACACACACACACCTGCTGTGATTTTCATTGGATTCCATTCAATCTACAAATTGCTTTTTATGTCTTTCGAAACAGGCATACAGCACATCCTTTCACTTATTTAAATCATTTTAATCTACCTTTTTTTGTTTTTGTTTTTGTCTTTTTGAGACAGAGTCTCGCTCTGCAGTTCAGGCTGGCCTTGAGCTCACTTTGTGGCCCAGTCTGGTCTCAAACTCGCAAGGATCCTCCTGCCTCAGTCTCCCAAGTGCTGGGATTACAGGTGTGCACCACCACACTTGGCCATTTTAATCTACCTTAATAAATGTTTTGTAGTTTCAAAATCTTTTCTGAGATTCACTACTGGGAATTTGATAGCTTTTGATGCTACTGAAACAGTGTCAACTGAAAGTCCTCATTTCTAATTGTCACAATTAACTTGTGTATATTTATCTTTTATCCAGTGCCCTCACTAAATCCACCTTCTAAAAATAACCACTCTGCAGGTGCTATTCACATGCCATCAGATTCACCTACCTAAAAATAAAAGTCAAATTTTACAGCGTCAGAGCCGTTCATCACCTTCCCCGACATACACAAGAAAAAAGCCCTCACCCAACACCAGCGCTCTGCTGTCAGCTACAGATTCCTCTGTGTCATCTGCACAGACTCCTGCTGGGCTTGTGGCCTGCAAAGTCTGCAGGAACCCGCAGAGGAAAACAGAGTAACATATCCCCCCAGCAAGGAGCTGCGGCTCTGAGCAGCAAAGAGCTTCCTGCGTGCAGATGTGCTGCTACAAGAAGGTGCCTGCAGACTGCCCGGGTGGCATGGCAGCGGGTGGTGTTTTCCAGAGCAGACTGAGAGTTAGTCCAATGCAAACAGAACCAGATTAGCTCAGCTAATTGGCAGGTTGGGAAGATTCCAGCCCTTGCTCCAGGCCTCCTGTGTGCGGGAATTCCGAGCACACCTCTCCCCTGCCTCACAGAAGGGTCTGTGGGAAGGTGGGTGGCGCCCCTGTGGCCATGCCTGTCCCCTCGATCAAGGAACCCAGACTGAGTGTGAACCTGGGCCACACCTCAGTTCTTCTAGTGTGGCTAATGTGTCATGCGCAGAAGTCCTCAGAGAGCGAAGGGGCAGCCTCCACACCTCCAGGCGCCCTGAGCAAGGAAGAGGAAAGCTCCTCCTGTGCCAAGTACTTTTCTGTATTTAGGGTGAGGTGCTGCAGGACCGAAGGAATCTCAGGAAAATCACTGCGTAAGGAACACGCTCCGCACATCCCAGTTTGTGGTTTTGGGGTGTTGGAAGTGATGTGCTGGTACTGTGGGGACTCTCATGTAGACAAGCTTGCTGTAAACCCAGAGCACAACGTCAAGTCCACAGGAATACGTGGACAAGCATCTCCCTCCGACAAGGGGGACCGTCCGCCTGGCCCCCTCCTCTGTGCTTCCTCAGCTTCCAGCAGGAGACACCAAGTGCTCGAGTGAATCTACACCGTTCCAAGCCTGAGACCACCTGATGGAGAGCCCAGAGTGGTCAGGGGCTGTGGGTTCGTCCAAACCCACCCAGTGCAGGCACAGAGCGGAACCCAGGGGATGCAAACCCGCCCACACTGACCCTGCAACCGTCGCATTGCAGCACATGGGACACACCAGGAAAAAGGATGGACCCAGCGTCCAAGAAACGCCACATGTCACCGCAGCTTTTCTGGAAACCTAAAATGCTCTGAAAAGATAAGTCTACTGATTCAAAAAATTAAAAAGGAACCCAAACCACAGCCCTCCTCTCTAAAAGCCTAATATAAGTAAGACCCAATCCAAAAATAGGCACATGCGATGAACACACACTTCTCAGATGAAGAAATACAAAGGGCAAATAAATACATGAAAACATGTTCAACATCATCGTTCATTCAAGAAATGCAAATTCAAACAACACTGAGATTCCATCTCACCCCACAAAGAATGGCTATTATCAAGAAATCAACCAATAACAAATGGCAGAGGGGCTGTGGAGAAAAAGGAACCCTTCTCCATTGTTGGTGGGAGTGTAGACTGGTGCAACCACTGAAAATCAGGGTGGAGATTCCTCAAAAAATTAGGATTAGAGGTGCCATTCAACCCAGCCGTTCCCCTTCTGGGTGTTTTTCCAGAAGAATTGAAAACATCATACTACAGCAATGTATGCACACCCATGTTTATAGCAGCACAACTTGTAATAGCTAAATCTTGGAAACAACACAAATGCTCATCAGCTGAGGAATGAATAAAAGAGATGTGGTATTTTTATGCAATGGAGTATTACTCAGCTATAGAGGAAGATAAACTTGAGGATTTTATAGGTAAATGGATGGAACTAGAGACCATACTCATAAGTGAAATAAATCAGACCCACATGTGTAAACAACATATTGTCTCCCTAGTATAAGAAACTGAAAGAGTATATAAAATCCAAAAGGTAAATAGATATTGTGAAAGGGAAAGAAACTACTCAAAAGGAAAGAACAATGGGTTAGGGAAAGGAGAAAAGAAAGAAGGGAAAAAATATATATATATACACACAAATAAAAGATAGCTAAGATAATTGTACTACTGGTTTCTACTGGTTTATTGAAAGGAACAGTTAATGTTTAATTGATCAATTTTGTATGCCTATATCTGGTAATCTGAGCAACTACTTTGAAGATAGCGATATGCAATATAACAACCATTGTTAATTTCCTATCATCTTGTTTTGAAATTCTGTATTGTTTTATTTTTTTATTCTCTTTAAAATAAAAATTAAATAATAGCCTTATATGTCTTTCCTAATAACAGTATCAGTCATTTGAAATGTCAAATTTGGAGATTTTCATGTGAAGCTTTTGAAAGACTGGGTATTTGGTCCTTTTGTTACCTGGTGTTACTAATTAAGCATTTTGCAAATGACTTAACATCTATGACCACTTCCTTTCTATGACTTACAAATAGGCCCTGGTGGAAATGGATGGTTTCATAATGTTATAGAGACCTGAGTTGCTCCTGACCTGGAGTGTTGGCACAGAAACTAAAAGTGGATTTTGCAGTTTCTATCTAACACTTTTTTTTTTTTTTTTTTTTTGTACCGGGAATTGAACTCAGGACCTTGCGCTTTCCAGGCAGGCACTTATGCTGCTGAGCTATATCCCCGACTGTGGTTTCTATCTAGATGTCCACTGGAGCCTCATGTGCTCACAGGTGGAGCTGTGGGAGGGGTTTGGGTGGTGGGGGTTGACATGCAGGAAGGGATTCATCCACTGAGGAGTTGGTAGCTGGGCGTGAGGCTGGGAGGTGCAGCCTGGCTGGGGGTGGTAGGTTGTGGGGTGCGGCCTGGAAGGGTCATCTCCTTCCTCCCTCCTTTGATCCCCGTCAGCTTTCTGCAGCCGTGCCATGAGCAGCTCTCCTCTGCCATACCGCCCTGCATGGTGCCAGCCGGCTATGGACTGAACCTCAACAGACTGTGAGCTACAATAAACCTCTCCTCCTTGAGTTGTGGGTGTCGGTGTTGAGTCTCAGAGACGAGAAAGCGACTGAGGCGGGGAACATCTCCAATGCTGTTGTGGAAGTTGGGCTGTATTCTGGCCTGCTTTCATTACATTTCCTGACACCCTCAAGGGGCCTCTGCACTTTGCAGGTCTAGGACCTTAAGAAAAAAACGCCTGAGTCTCTTTTGAAAATTAAAATGCTGCACCAAATGGTGGGTTATTAAAAAGAAATAGAAGGCAAATTCCAGACGAATCCCCAGATCTTGGCTTGTCTCATTCTGCCTTTTGTTCCTGGTTTTTGCTTAAACACTGGGCTCCCTGACAGCTCTAAGGATAAGCGCTCTGCTCCCCTTGCTCTGAGAACTGTGTTGTTTTAAAATCGCACGCCTGCCGACAGTGGCCCACAGCCATGGGCTCACCTCCAGCCCAGAACGCGTGGGACACAGGGACGGGATCCTGGGCTGCCCGGTCACCAGGGGGCATCACTCACCTTTATCTGGGCATTGCCCATGGTGGCTCTTGTGACCCGTGTCCTGCAGCGCCCTCCGTGCAGTGTTTAAATGAAAGAAGTGGTGTTCAGGTGGGGCCTGCTGCACGCTTTCTGCACATATGTAAAACATGTCCTGCGTGTGGCCCTGTGGAGGTAGCATCTTCCCGTTCGTCATAAACTACAGCAAAGTGGGCCCGAGAAGAAAAAGGCTTATGAACTGCAAGCCCAGGAGCAACGAGTTTAAGGACTTTCCTATTTAAACACAATGTGAGGGAAAACTCTTCTTCCGCCCATTGCACAACATGCCTGCCATTTGTAACGGCTGCTCCCGTCTAAAAGCTGGCGTGCAGTACGAGTGAAGGACACAGTGAACGTTTACTGTTTTTAAAATTTATTACAGTAAACGACACACTACCATGAGTCCCCCTCAGAGTCTTTCCCCTTGCTGAACACACTCCTCCCACCCTTCTGGCCACCTCCTGCAGCAGCTCTGGAGTCCTCTTTCCTCAATGTCTTTAGCTGCGCTGTCCTGGCTGCCTTGATGTCCTGAATGGTTTCAAAACATTGACCGGTCATGGTCCTTTTGACTTTGGGGAAGATCCGGAAGTTGCAGGTGCCAGATCTAGTGAATACAGTGGATGAGGACATGGTGTCATGTTTGTAGGAGCTGCCTTTCCGCTGGATGGCACCGGGCAGCAGCATTCACCATATTTTTGGCCATGCCTTGTGAAGACACTTAGGAATCATCCAGATTGAGCGTTGTTATGGAAATAATGACCCCACTCCTGAGCTCCTGAATCAGGAGGAGGAGGTTGCCTCGGGTCACTAAAGCATCCAGATCGGAGCAACCATCGCAGGAGATGCTGCACCCCAGTCCTCACCACCTGCGCCCTGCCGCCCGCCCTGTCTCTGGCATCTCTGAGAGGCCTGGCCCAGCATCCCAGAGCATAGGATGGGGGCCTGGAAGCTGGCTCGGGTATGGGGTGGGCACAGCACAAGGGTCCCACTGCCAGGTACCACAGCCCAATATTGAGGAAGGGAAAACCAGATCCAAAAATAAAGGAAGGCTTTCACCTCCTACTGGCCCCCAAATTATTCTTGTCAAATTAATGGCTCAGTACATTTAATGGGTTCAGCAGAAATGCTGCTTCTTTGGGGAGATTTTGGCTGTGGAGCTGCTCTTAAAACCAGTACAAATCTAGCTAGGATGGTGGTGCATGCCTGTGACCTCAACAGTCCAGGAGGCTGAGGCAGGAGGATCCTGAGTTTGAGCTCAGTCTGGACAGCTTAGTGAGACCCTGTTGCAAAATAAAAATTAAAGGAGGACTGGAGCCGTAGCTCAGTGCTGGGGCTCAGGCTCGTTCCCAGGAACAGGAAACAATCGAGAAGCCCTACAGAACTCTGAATTCCTCGTGGGAGCCTGCTTCTGTTGCGGCACATCATGGCAGCCTCAGGGCGGGACAGTTTCCTCCTCCAGTGTGGAGGCCTCAGCGCCCCCCACTGGGGTCCTGAGGTCCAGGGGTTTCCCATCTACAGGGCCACCAGCTCCCTTTTTCCACAGCTTAGGGGAGGGAAGCGGCTCTGATGCCCCTCAAGCGCAGAGGCCTGGCTTCCGCCCCCCCCCCCCGTCAGTGTGTGTGTGTGTGTGTGTGTGTGTGTGTGTGTGCTCGTGCACCTGTGAGCTGCAGGCTCTGGGCCCGTGCCGCTGAGGCAGGTAAGCTGGGGGGCTCAGTGCCTGGAAGCCGTGGAGATGTCCAGACCCGAGGGTGATGGGGCCCCGGGGTCCTGCTGTGTTGAGGAAGGGGATGGAGGAGCAGCCAGGGCTGGCAGGGGATGGGCGGGTCCCTGGGGTGGGGCTGCAAGGAGGGTGACAGAGGACGCGGGGCCATGTCTGCCCTGCTCCCCGCTGAGAGCCTGTGGCCAGCACCTGCCGTGCCGGCGGGCCTGGGTGGGTGGAGGCCGGGACCTGCGCCGCAGTGGGCAGTGGGACCCACCCCAATGTTGGTGGGTGTCAGGGAGCGTCCAGGGACCACCCTCACAGGTCTGGGCCCTGCCCTTTATCCCCAGCGCCGCTCCATCAGGCTCCCCTCCTTCCAGGGCCCAGGCCCTGCTCCGGTGGGGACAACAGCGCCTACCCCGCATGGCCTGGATGGGACGGACCCACTGCACCCTCATTTCCCGCTCCACTCCTGCTGGGGTCCAGGGAAGGGCTCAGGTCACCGGGAGCTGAGCTGGGGCTATCGCCTGTGAGTGGCGGGGATGTGAAGAGCAGCAGAGGCGGCACTTCTGGCAGGCCCTTCCCTCCAGCTCCATCCACACCAAGCCTCCGGTGGCCTCAGGGCGCAGGGAGACCCCTCCTGGTGAGGCCCTCAGGGACACTGTGGCCCAAGCACACCTGTGTACAGGAAGCCCAGAGACAGCTTTGAGCTTTACAAACAAGCCCGTAGTAGGAGCTCGAAGGCAGTGCGGGATGCCCACTCCCGGTGTGGCCTCCACAGCAGAAGGGCCACCCTGCCTGCTCCTCTCTTGTCACATGGGTTGGTCCTGACTTTTTGTGGGAGACACATCCCTGCCTCTTGCTTTGGACTGAAACCACGGTTACGGTCATTCTGGCCAGCTCCCCAGGTCTCCAGCCTCTCAGTGTCCATGCCCCCTTCCACCGCACAGCTCAGCGGGGCCGCCTCTCCCAGCCCCCCCTGAACTCTGCCCCATCTCTCTCTAGAGCCACCTTCCTGGGCCTCAAGGTCCAGAGCTGCCCATCCCCTGTACCTGCTGGTGCCACTGACCCTACCAGTCAACTCCTCTCCACGGCCCCCAGAGCAGAGGGCTGGGGCCCCCACTCCTGCCACAGACCCCAGCTCAGGCTAGAGAGAGGTCTACGGCCTGTGGCAGGACTTAAAGGGAGGGCTCTGGGAACTCACCTAGGGAGATGAGCAATATTTTGATGCAATATTTTAAAAAATTGAGTCCTGTAAATCTCATCCACAATTAAATACCTATAGATACATTCTTCTTTCAAAGAACTCTCCCTTTGCAACACCTTTTCCCAAGCCCAGGTTCGCAGTGGCCGCTTTGTTCCTGTGAGTGTGGCCGTGGCCGTGGCCACGGTGTGGATGGTGGCTGTGGTGGCCAGGGGGGTAAATTCTCAGTGACACGATTTCTCCAGGGACACATCCTGCCCAGCACCCGCTGGGCCATCACAAGGCCCTGCACCAAGGCCGACTAAACAGCGCCAGATAAAAATAAGCATAAAACCATTTGCTCCTCTCAACAGGCCGGGCGGCCCGGCCTCTGCAGAGTGGCCCCAGCGTCCTGGCCTCCTTCTGGGTCTGGGAGCCGGGTGTGGCCCAGACCAGAGGCCTCGACAGCTGGAGACGCTGTGCACAGCTTAGGGTGCAGCGGAGGTGTCACGGGGTGAATGAACCCGGGCGCCCAGGGCGCATTCCTGAGCTGCCTCGGCCGACCCTCTCCCATCCTGCGCTGGCGAAGCCCAGCTCTGTGACGGCCTGGCCATCGGAATGCACTGCCCTCCCTCAGCCGTGATCTCTGATCTGAATCGACTCCTAGCTGTGCCGCATTCCTGGGCTGCTGGTAATTCCGTGACTGCTGTGTCACGGGTCCACGCGCTCTGTCTGGCAAGGCCTCTTGTGAGGCCCCCATTTCCCACCGCCTCCCTTCCCCCGGCGAGGCCTCCCCTCCCCCCAGAGCCCCTGCCTGGTGGGAAACTCCAGAGCCCTTGACGCAAGATCCTCACTCCAAGACGGTTCTTTCCCGCCGTGGCTGGGCCAGGACCCAAGGGGACCCAGGGCAGAGGATAAGTGGTTTAAAAGAAGGAAAACAGTTGCCATCCAGGTCCTGCTTCCTGACTCCCTCCACCCTGGAGGATAGAGGAAGGGACCCGGGTGAGCCCAGGGGAGGAGGGCAGGGTGACCTCAGGACCTGGCTGAGCCCTTGGCCAGCAAGTCCACCTCGAATGGTGCCCATGTGAGGTCAGTGCCATCCCAGCCACTGAGGCTCAGTGGGTGCAGGGTCCCCTGGACACAGGTACGGGTCCCCCGAAGGCAGAAACCTATCTGCTGCAGTCCCCAGGCCCGGACCACTCCCACCCAGTCAGGCAGCATGGAGCTTTGAGATGCCCATATCCCCCTGCTTAGTGACTTCCTCAGCAAACACCCCAAAACTGCTCACTGCTCACCGTGATCTCCTTGGCCACCCAGAGACGTTTGAAACTCGTCAGCTGGAGGCATCGATGTGCGTCCAACCCCAGGAACCCCCAACCCCCGAACCAACGTGGTCCCAGCATCTCCCTGGCCTCTGTCCACAGCAGACGCTGTAAACCAGGACGGGCCTCCTGTTGGGCCGAGCTGCCCGCCCTCTTCTGACTTGGGGGAGTGGAGAAGCCAGGCGGACCCTGAGCCCACCGGAGCCTGGCGTCAGGAAGGACACCTGAGAGCCTTGGGAAGAGCTGGCAGCAGCCCCGGCCACTGCTGGAGCCCAGGGGGCCTGTGGCCAGGGGCAGTGTGGAGCAGCCTAGCACGGCTGCCCCCGAGCCCAGGCCCCAGCCCAATGTCCCTGCAGGCCAGGCTGGGAGAGCCCTGAAGTCCCCACACCCCAGGGACAGGAGCCAAAATCATGGGACCCCAAGGGTGGCACCAAGGCCACGTGGCATCCACAGGCCACACATCTGGATGGCTCCCTACAGTGGGCAGAGGGAGGGGCTGGCATGGGCTGATCAAGTCCCCCAAACCACGTAGGGAAGTCCTGACCTCAGGGTCTGGGACTGCGGTTGGAGAGGGGGTCTTTGGGGAGGTGATTAAGGGCGGGCCTTGTCCACTCTGTCCTTGCAAGAGGAGACATGGGAGGCAGTCACGGTGGCAATGCGCCTGTAACTCAGGACTCCAGAAGGCTGAGGCAGGAGGATGGCGAGTTTGAGACCAGTGTGGGCAACTCAGCGACTCAGTGAGATCCGTGTCAAAACAGGCTGGAGATGAGGCCAGCAAACAGGCCCCAGGCTCAGTCCCAGCAGGAAGAGAGAGAAGGATGGGGGCAGAGAAGGGGAAGATGAGGAAGGAAGAGGATGAAGGGGCTGGGAGGGGAGGCAGCAGACCCGGAGCTCGGCCCGCACAGAACCAGAAGAGGCCAGCCGCTGGCTGAGGCTGCCCCGAGCACCAGCACCGAAGGCCGCCGTCCAGGCCTCGCAGTGCCAGCCTCCAACACTGCAGTGCTGCCCCAGGGTCCCCAGAAGACCTCACGGGGCCCTCAGGGGCTGCACCGAGCTGGGCCTGGGGACGTGAGAGCAACACACACTCGCCCACACGCATGCACATGCGTCACATGTACACATACACACATGTGCATGCACACACACAGGCACACACTGGCTTTGTCACCCCGGCAGCTGCATCGGTCATCATGGAGAACAGGACGTGACCAAGTGCTTGGTAGTGGACGGTTCTGACAACTGTGGCCACGTGTCCCGTGGGCTACATAGTGGTAGACCAGGTTAGGGTGCAACACACACAGCTGGGGGGAGGCTGGAGGGCTCCAGGGAGCCAGCGCTCTGGAAAGGACAGAGTGACAGTGGAGAGGACCCATCACAGGTGCCAGAGGCTGGGGCAGAGAAGGGGACTCTAAGGGCAGCTCGGGGCCGGAGCGGTGCTGGGCCTGGCTGCGGCTCACATCTGCATGGTGTCAGTGCCCATGCGCCAAAAGGAAGATGGCCACGCTGCTCACGGGGCGGAGAGACCGTAACGCAAGGGCAGAAACCAGAGAATGTGATCGCAGGTACTTAGGAGTCCCTGCAGATGTCCGTAGCTACTAAACAAATGAGCAGGAGCCAGGGAGAAAGGACCCGAGTCCCGCCCCACGGGAGCGCCAGGCAGCAGTGCGGGCGTGGGGAGGTAGGAAGCTGGAGCCCACACCTGCCCACAGGCGCCACTGCCTCCCAGTGTCCTGAGCTCTCCCGGAGTTTGCAGCTGTGCAGCTGGGACCCTGGAGGCCGAGGGCTCAGTGGAAGCCAGAACCTCCCAGCCTGCAGCACATGGGCGGTAAAGCACAGGGCATGATTTCCTGGTTTTGACAAACGAGCTGTGGTTCCAGCGGGGACTGTGGCCTGAGAGCCTGGGCACTCAGTCCTCGCGGGTGCCTGCACCTCTCCTGCAAGGCTCCGATATTCCCACCCCAGGTGCTGGGGAAACCGTATGTGCCTCGGGGAGGGACTGGCTTCCACCGGGCAGCCGCACGAGGGGAAGCCGCCCTCCTCTGGATAGAGGCGACTTAAAACGACTCCAAGAGGATTTCACGAGGAGAGTGGGAAGCCACAGTTCACCGACTGTACCTGAAAGTACTTCCCACTCTTCACAACAGAGGGTGGGTTGTTCTGTAACCGCAGGGAAGGCCGGGCCCAAGGCCAGGGCGTCCCCCTCCCAGGTATCAGAACAGCTGCCCACCCTCTCTGGCCCTGAAGGCCTGCACAGCGGTGAGACGCCATCCGGGGCCTGCGCCTCCGAGCCCAGCCTCTCTGCTCACCACGTGCGGGCCTGGAGACTGCAGACCTCTCCTCAATGGGGAGATCATCACCTCCTCACAGACAGCACGAGTCTAGGCACAGTCCCTACACAGGGACACTCAGACTGCCCCAGCCACCGAGCCACTGTCCCATGGACCCAGGGCTTCCTTCTGGGGGTGCAGCTCAGCAGAACCCCTTCCCCAGAGCCTCCTTCCACGGCCTCTGGCACTGCCATGCCTGGGCATGCATCCGGGGCCCAGGCACCAGACGCCCTCCCCTCCCTGGCCTGTCCATAGCACCTGGTTGGGTCAGCCTACCTGGGTGTCCCATCGGCCCCCACCTGGACTCCAGCCCTGGGCGCCTGGATCCTCCTGCAGCCCCCCATTGAGGAGAAGTCTCCAGTCTCCAGGCCCCCATCTCGACAGGGCCTATTCCTTTCTCCCCAAGCCCTCCCCATATCTGCCTCACTCTTCCTCCTTCCCCCCTCCTTTCTGCCCCAGGACATTTGCACTCATTGCTTCCTCCTAGCACCAGGACCCCCGGCCTCACCTGGCCCAATAATGTTGTGCCCTCTGCTCCAGGCAGTGCTTGTGCACCATCACTGTAACGGGCTGTGTGGCACCTCAGTCCACATCTCCCCCAAAAGCCAGGGCTTCCTGGAAGAGGTAACACAGGAACCAGCCCTGGAGGCCAGGCCCAGAGGCAATAGGGCAGCCTGCCACCCAGTGGGTACGGGGTCCGTGCACCATGGCACACAGCTGTGGTCACCCACAGCCAAGGGAGTGGTAGGGACACGGAGGGGACAGATGCATCGGGAAAGGCCAGCACGGAGCAGGGGACCTCATCGTGGGTCAGGGAGCCCCATTCGCACGACATCAGCACAGAGGTGGCCTCCTTGTGGAGACGGTGCTGAGGGAGGGCTCAGTGGGGCTGAGGTCAGGGTCAGGCGTGGGTTCCGGCCCTGAGTGTCGCTGTCCCTCCCTGGGGCCGAGGGACCAGGCAGCCAAAGGGGCAGGCGGTAACTGGCAAGGTGGGGAGGGGGGCGGCCGTCGTGCCCTCCCTCAGCAGCACCGCCATGAGCTCAGCTTGCAGAAGGAGGAAACCCTGACGGCCAGGAGGGAGGCAGTGCGAGGCCTGGCAGTGCCTGGGCAGCCGGGGACCTCGACCCTGTTCTTGCAGAAGGTTCCCAATACCCGAGCATCTCTGTGCTGCCCTGTGTCCCAAAGGCCTTGCCCAGCCCAGGCCTGGGTACGCAGAGGCGTGCGGTGGCCTGTCCCTTGCCGTCCACGCAGCGAGGCGGGCAAGGTCAGCCTGGCCGTAGCCTGGGAGACAAGATGTGACCCGGCCAGACAGCCGCAGGGCACAGCCAAGGGTCGTCCTTCCGGCCGGCTGAGAACAAAGGCCCTGTGTGCCCCTCCGGCCTGTCCAGGAGCACAGAGCCCCTTTCATCCCAGCTCCGTCTTGGGGCTGCCGGGGCCTCCGGCTGGGTGACGCAGACCGGGCTGATGAAGGGAGTGACTCAAAGCGGCTGGCCAGGGCCCTGCGGCCTGGAGTCTGGGCATGGGCTCCGCCTTGCTAACCCTAGCTCCACCTCAGACAGGGCCCCCCAGAGCCCAGGCACTGCAGGTCGGAGCCCAGCGGGGGCCAGGCCTTGGCCAACTGGGTGCAGAAGCCTCTCCCAGGTAGGGCCAGCTCCAGGAGGCCGTGGGGCAGTCAACGCAGGGCCGGGAGGCCAAGGGAGCACAGCCCAGCCAGTGCCCCAGAGGGCAGAGTAGGGGCCACAGCATGGTTCATGGGGACCACGGTCCACAGGGACTGTGGGCCATAGGCAAGGAGGACCACGGGCCACAGGGACCACGGGCCACAGGGACCACGGGCCATGGCAACATCATCCATGGGACTGTGGGACTACAGGGACAGGTGATATCCTCCAGCCAGGTGGGGACCCAGGCAACACCACCTCCATCCCGGGACACGGTCAACACCTCCCACGAGGTCAGTGCCATGCCAGTGCCAGGCTGAGTGTCTGTTCCTTGCTGCGGGCGCCAGTGAGGGCGCAGAGAGTGCAGGCTCCAGGGGCTGGTGCCCAGGCAGAGCCTCTGTGTGGCCCCTTCTGCATTCCCGCCTTTGACCCTTGGTCAGCAATGTCCCGGCAGAGCACGAAGCAGGACCTGGTCTGGAGCGGCCCGGGGAGCCAGGTGAGAGATCCAGGGAGAAGCTCGGGGTCAGCAGCCGGGGGCTCCTGGAGGGCTGGACTCCACACGGAGTGGCTCCCTGGCCAGTGTCTGCCCGCTGCAGGCACACGTGCTCCCTGGCGAGGCTGCGCTGGGTCCTTCCTAGCCTAACCTTTATGGTTGATACACTGTGTCAACTTGGGGAGTCTAGAGGCTTGGCTAAGTGACTCAGCAGTTCTGCATCCTGGGGTGCAAAGGACACGCCCTTCCTGCTCTAGGACGCTGTTCACTGTGTCAGTGGGAGGAGTTTAGAAGGTTAACTGTGTGAGTGCCGCCCTCTGGGTGGGGGCAGCCTGCTTACAGTATAAGGGAGGGAAAGAGGCTTGAGCACACTGCCGTTCCCCGCTTTGCTCTTGTTGCTTTGCTATCTTCTCCCTCGGAGTCAGCAAGTAGGGACTGAAACCTCCACAAACTGTGCGCTAAATAAACCTTTCCTTCCTTCATTTTGGGCCCTGGGTATTTTGTCTCAGCAAAGAGAGAAAAGTAACCGAGACACTGACGCAGGTTCCCCTGGGAGGCAGGAGGCTCTATGGGGGAAGCTTGGGCAGTGCTGCCGAGCAGGGACCGGGCAGCAGTGGGACAGACTGAGGCCCACTCACCTGCCTGCCTCAGCCTCTGCTGCCCGGTCCTGGGAGACTGCGCAGAGGACCAGGTGAGAGGGGCCAGACTGGCGGCCCCTGAGGGCAGGGGTCCAGGAAATACAGAGGGAACAGCCAAGGAACGAGAGGGGCTCTATCCTCCCAAGGGGTCTCTGGCCCAGCCAGCCGCACCAGGACCCCAGTGAGTAGGGAGCGTCCATGTGCTTCCAAGGGTCCTCCCCGGTGACATCTGCAGGTCCCCAGGCAGGGTGATGTCTGTCCCGGTCGGCCACGTGACTGGCTGCCCACAGCCGTCTCTGCTTGGCCACGGCCTGGTCCCTCGGTCCTTACTGCGCTGGGGTCCAGGCCCACAGGGGCCTCTACCACCTGAGGCCGTGGCTGCACTCGCCTGCTCCCACCATGCGCCCAGCCAGCAATGACACGTGGGGTCGTGGGCAGAGAGCCGGCCACAGAGCGTGAGGAGGCTGAGGCATCGGCTTCATCAATCCCGCCGATGCCAGGGTGGCACAGGCAGGGGCAGCCGCACCGTCTCTGCTGCTCAGACCAGGAGGCCACGGTCTCAGGTGGCTCTGAGCTGTGCAAAGGACAGCAGCGCAAGCCATCGCCCAGGCTTGGAACCCCGACAGCCGGATCCAGAGCAGGTTACCCGAGCGGTGTGTCTGCATCACCTGAGACCCAGGCCAGGGCCCTCACTGCTGCGGCGGCGGGCGGCCCACCCACGCCAGGGAGGGTCCCAAGCAGCTCCAGGGGCCCGGATGCATGCTGAGTGAGGGGGCGGTCCCCGACCGTCCGAAATCCAGCACCCGCAGAGGAAGAGGCCTCCCTGTGAGCTGTGTGCTGCGGGGTGGGCCTGGGTGAGAGGGAAGAAACAGCTGTGAAGGAGGCTGAGGGGGCACAGGAGGGAGCCAGGGAGGGCCTGGAGGGAGAACATCCCCACAGGCAGACGCAGGGGAGGTGGCTGGGTGCTGAGGCAGCAGCAGGGGACGCAGGGGTGGCCCTGCAGCAGGAGGGCACTCAGATGGCTTAGCACCCAAGGGCCCAGGAGGCCTGTGAAGCTCCTAGAGGCGCCGTGGGCAGCACGTCTCAGGGAAGGCAGAAGATGGACTGAGGCAGCTTCTCCACCCGGCAACTCTGCCTGGAAGGCGGCTGCGCTGTCCCCAGGAAGCTCATGTGTCCAGAGCCCACTGGGCCCCATGAGGAGGGGCACCCAGGGGTGCCTGGCGGGAGGGGAGGGGCACGTCCAGCTTGCGGGGTGTCTGGCGTGGGGAGACCAGACGGGGTCTTCCGTCCATGACACGGCGTGGTGACACGCATATGGCATGTAAAGGTCTCCCCGAGAAAGTGCGAGCCTTCACACACACAGAGACATGTAAAACCAACAGAAGTATCGCCCAGAACGGAGCCAGTGGCAAAATATCACAGAGACGTCATCCGCCACAGGGACGTGGCTGCAGCCTCACCTTTGAAACGAAGACGTGCCCAGCAACTCCGCAGGCAGCCCAGGCCAGGTGTGCAGAAGGCCGGGGGCCGAGGAGCAGAGGGGACCTCGGGACACTCTCACAGGGAGCAGGCGGAGGGGCACAGCCTCCCAGAGCCCTCCTCCCAGGAACTGGCCGCCACCCCACCAGCCTGTGATTGGCTTGGGACAGCGCGGGCTCAGGCAGGCTGGCTAAGGTCCTGGCACCTTCCTTGGCCAGGGCACCAGTCAGAAAGCCGATCTGTGCACAGAACGGCAGCACCGGAAGGAGCCCCGCAGGCTCAGTGCACACGGGGCCCATGCTGGTCTTGGGAGGCCTGGCCAGCTGAAGCCTGGGTTGCAGGTCCTGCATCGGCCGCGCTGGTGATACCAATGCCCTTGGACAGAGGCACGGAAGTGGCCACTGGCTGCACGTCTGGGTGGCACTGGAAGCGCCTGGACCTCAGGCAGCAGGAGAAAGCCGCCGGCCAGGTCGAGGATGTGGAACAACTAGCCATAAAGTTATATTCTGGAGCCGCCAAGAACACACGTGTTGTTTGGGCCTGACCCAGATGTTGGGGTCAGAACGTCTAAAAATAAGCCGTGATGCTGGCTCCCACGCCGAGGCTCCACTGTGACCTGCGTCAGGCGCCATGCGTGCTGGGCTAGCCGGGCTCTGAGCCCCACATACCCTCTTCCCATACCCACAGCCCAGCCCAGGGCACGGGGGTCAGGGAGGCATTCCAGGAGGGAGAGATGCAGGAACGGGCTGCAAGTGTCGGAGGGCAGGCGGGACCCCTGCTCCAGGGCACTGAGGCTGGACAGAGCCTTATAAGGCGCCTGGGCCACACTGCCAAGAATAGCCTCTCCTTCCCTTGGCCAGCCGGCGCCAGCCAGCTAGAACCACCAGTCAGGCCCGTGCTGGCTACTTCCTTCCTGCTGCCCCGTAGCTCCCGTTGCTGGAGGTGGGGCTGGGGACACCACTGGCTGCTGTGCGGCCCGTGTGTACATGCTCGCTGTGTACACATTCACACACGCACACGTGTCCACGCGCCACCCTGTCCCGAGTCCTTCTAGCTCCTGCCTGGGCCCTCTCGTGCCTTTTGTGCCTGAGGAGGGGCTGACCTGGAAAGGAGTCAGTGACAGCCCTGCTGTCCAGAGGGTCACCCCTGCCCTCAGTGTCTCAGGGGCCACAGGACGCCTGCCACCTCCTGTCCTAATGGCTGTGGGACAGAGGGTACCCATCCCACCTCCATGTGAGGCCTGGCGGCCCAGCCCACGAGAGCCACTGGGGTGGGCGGCCTGTGGGGCCCAGAGCCCAGGCCTGAAAGGAAGAAGGGCACAGGGGCTGCAGGTCCTAGCCTCACCTCTGCCAAGGACAGCAGGTGCCCACCAGGTAATGCCCAGCATGGGATAGGCACTTCCACTGGTCCCCAAGGTTCCTGGGTGACGGAAGACAAGCCCTAGCCCGGCCACCAGCCCAGCCAACACGCCCACATGGCACCTACCAGGCTTGGCTTGGCGGGTGCAGAGCAAGGCATGAGGCCCCAAAGGCCACACCCTCAGTGCCTGGTGGTCAGTCTGGGCTCTCACCAGACTCTCAGTGGAGTCTGCTGAGCTCATCGACCATCCTCCCTGGCACGCCTGCCACCTGTGTGTCTTCTCTGCACAGGGTTTGCCCAGGCCTGGCCTGTTGGACCAGGCTGTTTGTACTCACTGTTGCATTTTAAAGTTCTTTGTATATTCCAAAACAGCGTGCGGTGGATTGACCAGCCGTCCTTTTGTAACCCCCGGCTGGACTGAGTCAGCGTGTGCTGGGTGTGGAGGGCCCACCTGAGGACTGTCGCCAGCAGCATAAAAGGGGAGCTGGAGGGGAAGGTGGTGCTGTTGATTCTCCCGAAGCTTGTTGCGCTGGTTCCCTGATATGAACTTGGCTGTTCTCACCGTCAGAGGAGCTCGGGTCCTTGCTGTCACTGAGGTTGGCTGCAGTTCTCTTTGGGGGAGCTCTGGTCCGTCCTTTGAGCACTGCTTCCTGGCTCCAGTGCAGACCCCTCCGCTGCTGGCACAGATCCTTCATACAGCGCAGATCCTTTACACAGACTTGCATGTGACATTGTCATGGGCTCTAGGCCTCCAGCTGGACTTGTGCAGGACACTGCCATGGGATCCAGGCCCTCAGCTGGATTCTCTGGGTCTCTAGTGTGTGGAGAGATCTCCTGCACTCCTTTGCATTGCACTCTTTGGGTGGATAGTATAAAATAACGCTATGAACTATGTGTCCTGCATTAACTGTATTCCCTGACTATGACACACTGTCAGCTTCTTCATCAGGATGCCTCTCACAAACGTTTCCTCCTGGTCTGTCTCCCCTTCCTCCTGCCGTCATCTTTCCCAGGGAAGTTTTGGTTTTAATAACATGCGGCTGATCCTGGATGGTGTGTTTGGCGTCACATCTAAGAAGTCCCCAAGCTCGTGGTCACCTAGGTTTTCGCTGTGTTCTCTTCGAGGGGTTTCACAGTTTTGCACATTACATGCGGTCTGTGATGGCTCTGAGCTCACTCCAGGGAGGCCGCTGGGTCTGGCGGCTTTCGGGTTGTGCATGTGGTTCTCCCCGTGTCCAGGCACCCGGCAGGTGTGTTGACAGTAGCTGTTCTACTGAGCTCAGCGGGTTGGACGAAGCCACCCACACTGACAGTGGTAGCTGTCCTCACCCCCACAGAGACTCGGAAACAGTGCCTTGCAGTTACCTGAGCGGCTGAGTGCCGGCCAAGGGCACTCAAGGAGCCTCGCGGGGCCTGTTCCCAGCTCTGGGTTCTGAGGGGCCACGGTGCCACATTACAGTCGGGGCTGACTACTCAGCTGCTGCCCTCCGCCCTCCCACTTCAGCGCTGGCCTTTGGCGTCACTTCCTCAGCTGTCCTGCTTCTCCCTCATGTGCTTCCTGTTGTCAGGCTCGGCCGAAACTCTCAGGCGCTTGGTGAAGGTGACACCACCTGCGTTTCAGCCTGGAGAAGCACAGTCGCCCTGAGCTTGAGTCCTGGCCTGAGGTCCCCCTGGACTCCTGCGCTGTTGTCACCCCCACCCAGCGCTGCGCAGGGTATGTCACAGGCCGGCCCCGTGGGAGGGAGCAGTGCTCAGTGGCAGGAGTGACCCTAGTCTGGACGGGAGCAGAGTCCCTGAGGCAGGGTCTGAATGCGGGTCCCACATCACACCGGGAGTGGGCAGCAGGGCTTCGGACAGGGCCTGGACACTGAGGGCTGAGCCCTGCGGTGAGACAGATGACCACAAGGACCTGGACAATGAACTTCTAAATGGTGGCTGAGGTAGGTGCTGAAGGTAGGGGCTGGGGTATCCTGGAGACTCTGGGGACCCGCCACTTCCTGTCCAGGGCCAGGGGACGTCAGCCTGCTCACAGGCAGAAGCGGGACCCCAGGGCAGGCTGGCCAGCCCCGAGTCCACCCCTGGAGTGTCAAGCACTCCAGAACTGCATGCCTCAGGCCGCAGAGCTGACCCGGTTCTGTGGCAGTTGATAGACGTCTGCTTATTTGGCAGGAAAGGCCCACAGGAAATGAGAAGTGGGTAAGATTATTTAGTCTTCCATCTTTTGCTGACTGTGGGAAGGGCTGAGGTGCCCGGCTGTGAACAGGGGTCCTTCGGGCTGCTCCAATGGGCCCTGCATGTGGGGGCCTTGCCAGACTCGGAGGATTTGGTTCCCCGCTCAGGGCACCAGGCCAGCTTCACCTAGAGGACAGCGCCCATGTGTCAGAGGACCGGTCCGTGTCTGTTGTCCTGAAGCCAGCTGAACACGTGTCGTCCGGCCTGCCCATCTCTCCCCAGCGCTCTGTGTTCATGCTGTCACTTGGCCCGGAGTGTGGAGCGCTCTGCCCACCTGGCTGGCGGGACCTCGTCCTCGAGGGCTGGGGCCCAGCACACACTGGCTGCGCCTGACATTGCGCTCCCATGGCTGACACCCACAAGTTCGGTGTTGCAATCCCTGTGTTTACAAGGCCTCTCTCCACAGCCCACCGTGCTGTAAACACTCAGGGCCCCGCTCTGGACTGCGTCATTGCGGTTTTGGGGGACAGTTCCAACCACGAGCTCCCGGCCCTGCCTCGGCGCCCTTGTCTTGCATCCTGCGCCTGTGGGAGGCGGCCGGGGTCACCCCTCCGTGCTGAGAGCTGTAGAGGGAGGGGTGGGAGGCCCTGGGGTGTCGCCCTCACCACCCTGGACGTCACAGCGATGGCAGCTGTGCAGAGTTGGGCCCTGTGCATGGAGGTGTGTGTGCACACCTGTGTGGGCAAGTGTGTGTAATGTCCTCGGCAGTCTGCACCCCACCATCTGGACAGCACCGCAGCTTTCTCTGTGCTTCCGTAGGTGTTTCTAGCGTGTGTGTGTGCATGTGTGTTCTGGTGTGTGTGCATGTGTGCTGCTGGTGTGTACCTATGCCTGTACACATCCCTGTGTGCCCCTGCGCCCTGCCCACCTTTCTTCTATCCTCCCTGTCCATGGCCCCAGCCCTCCTGTCTGGCATGAGGACAGTGAAGGCCAAGACTTTGGGTGAGGCAGGCCTATCTTGCTGTCTTAGTTACTTCTCTCGTTGCTGGGACAAATACCCGATAAAAATATCCAATGCTTAAAGCTAAAGGCAGAAAGGTTTATTTAGCTCACAGCTGACAGAAATTTCAATCAGCCAGCTCCAAGGCAGGCAGAGAACAGTTCATGGCGCCCACAAGGCAGCAAAAGCGTCAAGGGGGAGACAAAGCCTCTTTCTGTCCCTTATATTGCATGCAGGCTACCCGCCCTAGGCGGGTGTAGCACTCATACCCTTAATCCTGGCCAGAACTATGCCAAACCAATCAGTGGACTGGAGTTATTAATCACATGCCCTCAATCCCAGCATCACACACTCTAGATTCAGCCACCCCTGTAAAAGTCCTATGACAGCATGAGGCTTTGGAGGACACCTAACACTAACCATAACACTTGGTCACTGGTGTGATCCCTGAGCAGCGAGCCAGGCTGGGGGCCCCTGGTCCAGATGCCTCATCCCAAGCGCATGGCAAATGCCAGACTCGGGCAGGGGACAGGGTTCCCAGGCCTAATCACGTCCCAGAGAGGCAGAGGGTGGGGGCTGGGCACATGACAGGGAACAAGGGCCCTTTGTGCCTTGGCTGATGGCCCTGCTGCCCTGGCCAGAACTGCCCCCAAGCTGTCCTGGGTCCGTGGGGAGGGGGACCCTGGCTGCCGGGGATGCTACCCTCATTCCTGCCGGGCATGGGCAGTGTCAGGATGGCTGTGGGGAGGCAGAGATCACTCAGGGAGCTTGTGGAACACAGTGCAGGAGAAATCAGAGGACGCAGGCTCCTTAGGCAGAGACTTCTACCTCCCCGCTGGTTGGGTGTGCTCCTGGGGGACACTTTCAGGTCACTATGCTCCTGAACAGTGAATGTGTGATGACTGGGCTTTCACAGCAGTCAGAAGCAGGTGGCATAAACGAGTGCCCAGACCCTGCCTCAGCGGGGCCACACCTGCCAGCACCCTGCGGCCCCAAAGAGCCCTCAGCCTCCGCCTGCCTGACCAGCATGTCCAGGTCCAGGGTGGTGGAAGGGAGCACCGGTTCCCGGGAGGCACCAGCTGCACTTCAGAGAAAGCCAAGCCTGACCTGAAGCCACCCCCACCCACACGGGCAGGCAGGGCCACGGGGCCAGGGCTCCCTGGGGACAGAAGGTGCCTGGAGGGCCCTGCTGGGCCTGGAGCCGATTCCCTCAGGTGCAGAAAGCAAACAGGCAAGTGTGCTGGGGTCAGAGGGAGCGGGCTTGTCCCTCCTGGACTTGGGGGTACAGTGGAAGGGGGCAGCCCACAGGACAGATCCAAGCATCAAAATAAAGTGAGGAGAGTAGCACACAGTCCTCGTGCACTGCGACACCCACGAGCCCCGGGGGATGAGAATAAAGCTAACGAAACAGTGAGGAGGAGGCCGTTGCTCCTCGTGATGGGCGTTCAGCCCAGTGTGCTGTGGACTGGAAGTCGCCCTGGGGCCGATGCAAGCATGTGGATCTGGACAGGAAGAGCAGGCAGTCCTGAGCTGGTGGTGAAGGTGGCAGCAGTGAGGGACTCTGCATCACCTCCAAGTGTCCTTCACCAGGTGTCTCTGTGCAGAGGGGGGATGTCCCAGGTTGTGCCCAAAGACAGACAGTGACCAGCCCAGCACCCCCGAGTCTAATTGCCAAGTGCACCGACCAGGACACATCACTTCCACACCGGCCAGGTCCCGAGAGCCCGAGAGCAACTGAGGGAACAGGCAGATGGGGCACAGGGACACCAGGTGCAGCCTTGCCTGGAGCTTTTGCTTCAAGATGTTACGGAGCTGCCGGGCGTGGTGGCGAACACCTGTAATCCCAGCACTCGGGAGGCTGAAGCAGGAGGATCGTTGCGAGTTTGAGACCAGCCTGGGCTACAAAGTGAGCTCAAGTCCAGCCTGAACTGCATAGGCGGGCTGTCTCAAAAAAAGACCAAAAAAAAAAAAAAAAAGGTGTTACGGAGCCAGTGGGGAGACTCAAGTGTGCCTCAGATAGGCAGAAGTCAGAGGTGCACACGCTCCCAAGGACAGCTCCCCTCAGCCCGCGTCTTCCCCGAGCAGCCCTCGGAGGTCCAGCCTCCACCCCCGCTCAGTGCCCACGCTGCACACACATCTCAGTGTTTGTGATGGCCTCACCCTCCTCCCTGGTACCAGCTTTTGTCTTATCCATTGGTGCTGCTATAACCAAATACCTGAGACGAGTGATTCATTAACGGCAGAAATCCAAGGCCCACAGTCCTGGGGGTAGAAGCCAAGTGTCTCTGCTTCCAAGATGGCGCCTATACTTGGCGTCCTCACAGGGCACAGCACCAGGACCTATGCAGGGCCCTGGAGGGCAGTTGCAGGGACCAGGCTGCATGGAGGGACGGGGAGCACCCACCCAGCCCCTGGAATCACACAGCTCTGTTGATTGGTGACTGGCACTGCAGCGTTGCCCACTCACACAGAGGAGGGCTGCGGCCTGTCCGGAGGTCTCTGTGCTGGGGTGATGAGGGGTGGGGGCTCTGACGGGGCGGGGTGGAGGCCTGGCCGGGCCTGTGTTGTTTGCTTTGCCCCACTGGGGATGGGCAGTGTCAGGGTGGCTGTGGGGAGGCAGGGATCACAGGAAACTCGCGGAAAGCACGCAGTGCAGGGAAAAGCAAGGGACTCAGGGTCCTCAGGCGCCATCTGTCGGCCCTCGTGTGGGCTGTGCTCCCGAGTGACCTAGGTTGGGCGGCTGCCACAGGAGACCACAGGTGACAACAGGGGGAGGCAGGACCACGTGCAGTGGGAGTGGGAGCCCAAGCGAGGGGGTCCCCAGGCCCTGGGCAGCCTCGGCCACCGCCTGGGCTTACGGGTACTCAGCATCTTGTTCTGGCCATCTCAGGACCTGGCTTTCCCAGCCTCAGGACATCCCAGATAGAAAGTTGTGGTTTTGGAAATCTGCTGAGCCGGATGACGAACAGCATTCCGGCCCTGGGGGGCGCGCACTGCCTGCAGAGGCTGGCCAGCTGTGGGAAATTCCCGGGCAATGCACGCAGTACTAAGGGTGGGAACGGGTCCTGGGGCGAGCAGTGGGGCTGCAGGGATGAGATTCCCGCTTCCCGTCCTGACCTTCCACCTTCAGGAAGCCTGTTCTTGTCTCGCCATGTTGCCCAGAGCCTGACAGAGTCGCCAGCCTGGACTCCAGCCCCAGCCCCGGCTGCAGAACCCCAACTGTTCCACATGTGCCTCACCCTGTGGACCAGGTGACACCAAAGCCCACCCGACTGGCACACTCGGCCTCCACCTGCTTGGTGCCGGACCCACCTTCCCCACAGCAAGCCCTGGCCTGGGGCTGCTCCTGGAGCTGGGCACACTGGGCAAAGAGAGGGCAGGCAGACAGGCGTAGACAGAGGCAGAGATGGGGACACTGAGACAAAGATGGCAGCAACAGAACCCAAATCCCCAGATTTCACCCCCCTCCCCCACTCTACGTTGGCTTCCAAAATCCTCAGCCTAAGCCCCTGGGGTTCAGTTTCCTGTTGCAGCCCAAGGCACCTGACCAGCACAGAGGGGAACCCGGCCTGGGCCACCCAGCCTGGGCATTTGGCTGCAGCCCACACTTTCTGTAATTGTGCCACCTTAGCCTCCAATATTTGCCACAAATTGCGTTCTGACGGCGAAGCCACCAGAGTCCTTTGACCTTGCCTGGGGTTTGTGTCTAAGCCCCGTGGGGAATGTCTGCCCAGATGGGACCGTCTGGTCTGGGAGGTTCCCACAGGGAAGGGTGTGGGAGCCACATGCTTCTCCAGGCACCCCAACCAGAGGTGCGTTACTGACCCCGAGGCCTGGCCCACACTCAGGTTCTGCGAAGCTGGGCCACCCCGTGCCGCTCAGCCCGCCACCCACAGTCGGCACCAGCGCGGGGCCTGCTGTGCCTGTGGGTCTGTACCCTGTTGCTTCTGCCCGCCCCCCAGTTCCGTTGGACTTGGGGAAGTCATGTGTGGCTGGTGTCTTCTGTGAGAGGAAATCAGACACCTCCCCCTGATGCTAGGGCCCGGGGGACCCCTGAGGGATCACGGGGGACACAGCAGACACCATGCTCTGCGGTGCTCCCCACAGAACCTGGGGTGCGGTGCCGCGGTTCCCAAGCCCCTTCCCTCCGCAGTGTTCACCTTGTTTCCTCTCTTGCTCACGGCATCAACTGGGCTTTCTGCACGTGAGACAGGCTGTGTCTGACGACACAGACAGAAAAAGTGGTTGCACGAGGCTGCAGCACGTTTTAGAGACTGCAGATGCATTTCCTGAAATGCCCATCTAACGTTACTGGACGTGCCCCTTGTGTCCATCGGTAGCAGATGGGAAATGTGCTGACAGCGGGCTCGTCCGCCAAGGAAGGAAGCAGAGGTTAGGCTGCCAACACCAGTTCAGAGTTGGGGCACCTCCTGGGTCGATGACATGGGACACGGCAGACCCACAGGCACAGCAGGCCCCGCGCTGTGCACGTGGGGTGGTGCCGACTGCGGGTGGCGGGCTGAGCGGCACGGGGTGGCCCAGCTTCGCAGAACCTGAGTGTGGGCCAGGCCTCGGGGTCAGTAACGCACCTCTGGTTGGGGTGCCTGGAGAAGCATGTGGCTCCCACACCCTTCCCTGTGGGAACCTCCCAGACCAGACGGTCCCATCTGGGCAGACATTCCCCACGGGGCTTCGACACTGGTGAAATCACCAGTACCTAAAAGCTGGACTACACAGGCCATCTTCTGAGAAAATGAAAAGTACCAATAGACTCAAGTAGAAATAGGAAACCCAACTGGGTCCGTGCAGAGGGGCGGAAAAGTCAGCCACGTTTACCCTTCCAAGGGCACCATGCTCATGCCGGTGTGTGGCAGGCCCAGCCCTTAGGAATAATGTGCAGAGAGGGCCGGAGCCTCCTTCTGGGCCAGACTGAAGTGAAGATGTAGCTCATGGGAATGAGTTCAAAGATCACATCAGTGTTTGGGGAGGCCTGGACTGGGGAGGGGCTGCGATTCCTCCCTCAGAGCTCACAACAGCTGGAGATGGTGGTGTCCAGGCCAGCACCCACACACACACACACACACACATACACACACACACCTTGCCTTAAATAGAAGTACCAGCAGTCAGAGTCCAGTCTCCAGGAACAACATGCTGATGCTTTTTTTTGGGGGGGGGGTTCTTTTTGAGACAGGGTCTCACTATGCAGTTCAGGCTGGCCTTGAACTCACTTTGTAGCCCAGGCTGTTCTCGAACTCAGAAGGATCCTCCTGCCTCAGCCTCCCGAGTGCTGGGATTACAGGCGTGTGCCACCACACATGGCCTCAGCATGCTGATCTTAAGCACACAGGGGTGTGTCAACACGGGGCTCCTTCATACCATCACTGCATGACAAAGTCTGAAAGGGGGACCTGTGCATGTGTCAAAGACAATTCCCCCAAGCACTCAGGGTCAGCTCAGGGACTCTGGGGAATGCAGGACACGCCACACCTTCCCCTGTCTGCGTCCTTAGGGGTCCACCCTGCGTCTTCTGGATCTCAGGGGCCTCAGCTGGACGGAGGAGAGCAGACTGTGCCTGACTGCAGTTAGCGTGTGTGCTTGGTCCCCGCACTTGGCGGCCGCTCCTCCTGAGTCAGCAAATCTCCCGTGCTGCTCATGCTGCGGAGGAGGCTGGGCCGCGCGGCCGGCCTGCGTTTCCGTGAGGCTGACCTCCAGAGGAGCCGCAGGCCTTGGAACCAGCCCTCCAACGTAAACACACGCTGTGTAGGAAAGCACATTGCGCACTTTCTGACATTTGCCATTGTTTTGCTCCCAGAAAGCCCTGCGAGACTCCCACCTTCCATGGCCTGCTCGTCCCCGGAAACATGTGCCCAGACTCCAGCTGCGGAGTGCCCACTGGGAGGACAACCTGCCCTCTGCAGGGGCTGGCACAGCCTCGGGCTGTCCTGTCCTTCAGAGCCAAGTCAGGGGCCGTCACCCTCAGGGGTACTTGTGAAAACAGGCGCCTGTTCCCATTCTCACTAACTGACCTGGGGCCTCGGCTTCAGGACACAGCTGGGCACTGACAGCAAGGGGACCGCTGGGTGGCCACACCTCAGGGCCCACAGCGTCCCTCCGCACTGAAGGAAGGCGCCCTTCTGGCCCCAGGGGGTCAGGGTGAGGATGCCTGGATCCAGCACACCAGCAGGGGACGCCAGCCGGACCCAGTCCCACACAAGCACCCTGAGCCTGTCAGCTGCCCGTTGGCCAGCGGGTGGGCTGCCCAGTGGCACTTCCTCAGCTGGGGGGTGACCAGTGCCCAATCCTAGTCCCTGACGCAAGCTTGGAGGAGCAGGGCCACAGGCGCTGCGTCCCCTGCGCTGGCGCCCCCAGGACGGCCTCTGCCCCCGGGTCCCTGAGCTGGAGTGCACGGCCCACCCGCCCCCTCCACGGCTCCCACTGCCCAGCGCCTCTGCCAGCACCACTTCCTGTGACCCTGTGCCGAGTGTGTGCTGCGCCTCCACCTCCTTGTAACTCTGGTGTGGTACTTGACGTGACCAAGCTACCTCTCCACCCGCCACTTCCTGAGCTGACCTGAGACAGCCCATGCGCCCCCCCACTCCAGGGCCACCCCAAGTGTAGGTAAAACAAGACTCTGACCTGGGGGCAGGAACGGGCGGAGCCGTCCCCAGGCACAGAGCCCCAGTCCCAGCCCTCCGTCTGTCCCCTCCCCAAGAGGACCCCATGCCTGCCCCCACTGCAGCCCTGGGCCCTGGGGCCAGGTTCCAGAATCCTTCCTCCTCAGGACATGCCTGGTCCTCAGGGCTGCCCTGGCCAGCGTTCAGGGCACTGTCCCTGTGCCCAGGCCTCTGCTTGAGGGCTCTGCTTGTTCAGGTGGGGTGAGGCGCCTGGTGCTGCGCCTTGGACACCTGTGCAGACAGACGAGACTCCAGGGCCCAGGGGACCGCAGCACCGGTGTTGCCAGGTGCAGCCTGAGGACCCCTGAGTTGCTCCTTCCTGGGTCTCAGGGGTTCCTGTCCTTGGGAGCTGGGCCGGGTGGCAGCCAGTGGCATGGAGGCCAAGGCTGCGCTAGGTTCCTGGGGACAGGCGTGTGTGTATGAGTGTGTGTGTGAATGTGCGAGTGTGTGTGTGTGTGTGCGCGTGTGCACACACAAGCCTACACAGCTTCACTCCGTTACGCTGCCTCACGGAAAGGCCGCAGAGCTCAGCGGGAGAGGAGCCTCCTTCTGCCCTCTTGTGGTGGATCGGGGAGCCTGCCCTCAAATCACCCAGGCTGTGGGCCCCAGCGCGGCTACAGGTACCTGTGGGCACTGTGTCCTGCCCAGTGACTCAGGCACTCCTCCCAGGGCTGTCCTGCCACGGCCACAACCCAGGGGTTGATGGCCAGGGGCGTCCCAGAGCCAGACGGGAACCCCCCGGTGGGCTCTGCTGTCTCCAGAGCAGCCACTGAAGGGCCAGGGCAGGGGCAGAGCCTGCCCCGAACCACACCACCCTGCATGGATGCCCCTGACCGCTGCCCCTCAGGAGCGGGCACTGTGGCCACCCTGTTGTAAGCCAAGCATCTGCTTGAGACAGGGGTGGACCCCCGGTGGAGCTGGGGCAGGGACGGAGGCCTGTGTGCCAAGGCAAGCGCTGTGGTCCTGTTTGCCCCTGGTTTGGGGCTCTCCTTGGCTGGCTTCTATTGGGCAATGCCAGTGCACCAGTGCCAGGCAGCAGGAAGAGCACATCTCACAGCCCAGCACACTCAGATCTTAAAAGAGCAAGCACCTGGCTGGACATGGTGGTGCACGCCTGTAATCACAACACTCTAGGAGGCTGAGGCAGGAGGATCACAAGTTCAAGTTCAAGCCCAGCCTGGTCATTTTAGCAACTTAGCAAAACCCTGTCTTAAAATTTAAAAAAAATTAAAAAGGGCTGGGCTATAGCTCAGTGCAGAGACCCTGGGTTCAATCCCAGGACTTCCAATCACCAAAGGAAGCAAGATCCATCCCCAGAAATCTAGATGCCTCCTCTGCTGCCAGGTGGCAGTCAACACAGCCGAGCGGGGCTGCTGTCTCACAGCTGTGCACCCGGCCCTGGCTCCTGGGGGGACAGCCTCAGGGGAAGACACCTAGAAACGGCTCTGTGTTAAAGGGCTGTGCAAGCTCAACCCCAGGCTGCAAGATGGCCGCACGCAGAGGGGCCCCAGCGCGCTCACTCAGTCCAAGTGCCTGACTGACGCGGGGCCTCCCACTGTGCACCTGCGGGCTACAGCAGAGGCAGGTGCAGCCTGCAAGGGACCCACGTCCTTCCCCAGCCCCGGGGGAGCGAGTCTCCACCACCTGTGTCTCCAGGTCTCAGGTACATGCAGAGCACAGGTCATTGGTCGTCTCTTTAAAACACCGCGCCCCCGCCTTCCTGTGTCCCGACCAGAAGCACTGTGTCTTGCAGGTGGAGACCAGCCAGCTGCAGGCTTCCCCAGGGACCTGACCAGGCCACGCAGGGAACGTCAGGCGCTAATGTGGGTGTCCACGGTGTGGACAGCAACTGCTCAGAGCAAGCTCCTCACGGCACCATCTGCAGTCCACAGCCAGCCTCCTGCCCACGTAAGAGGTCGAGCGGCGGTCGGGGGTCGGGGGTGTCAGCTCCTGGATGGGTGTCTGGGCTGGGGACCCCGTGCCCAGAGCCGCGCGGGCGGGCTAGCGCCCGGAGCCCAGGCCGGGCAGACAAGGACGCTCTCCCCACGCCGCCCGCACCGCCCTCCCACGGCCGCAGCCGCACAGAGGCAGGGGGGCGGTCATCTCGGGCAGACGCGCACCCGCTGGGCGACGCTGCTCGCGCGGGCTACCCGGGTCACCGCGCAGCCCTGCCCGCGCCTCCCGGCCCCCCGGACCCGGCCCAACAGCCCGCGCCCGGGGTCACTGCGCTGGTGCCCGGAGGCGCGGAACCCCAAAGCCCGAGGACCGCGCACGCGCGCGCCGCAGCCTCCCCGCGTTGCCATGGCTACAGGCAACGCGCTCGCGGGGGCGGAACGAGTGCGCGCTTCCGGGACGGGCTCCGGGCCGCCGGAATTGCGTGGCCGCCAGGGCCATGGCGGCGCTCGCCGGCCTCTGTCTGCTGCTCCAGGCAGCGTCCTGGCCGCTGATCTCGGCCTCGGGCGAGGAGTTCTGGCCCGGCCAGTCGGCCGCCGACATCCTGTCGGGAGTGGCGTCCCGCAGACGGTAGGCGCGTCCCTGTGTCCACGCGCGCGCGACGGGGCCGGGGTGGGAGTCGGCGGGTTGGGGGGCTGGGGCTGGGGTCAGCGGGTGAAGGTCTGGCCTTCCCGCCGTCCCGTCCGCAGTGGGTGTGGCCCGACCTGCACCCCCACTTCGGCAGGTAGGGTCCTGGCAGATGGGGCCACGTGCCCGTGCCACGCGGGTCGTGGGGATAGAGATGCCGTGGCCAGTACCCAGGGCGGCTGCGGCAGGGTTGGCACGCAGGGCCACAGTGGGGCCGGCCTGATTCCCAGTGTGGGAGACCCCTGAATTGTCTGACCCTGACTCAGTCATTCCAGGACACCTCACCTATGATGTCGGGGCTGACGGCGCGCAGGACAGGAGAGCCCAGCTATTGCTGCTCCCCAAAGAAATCTGCAAAAATTAGTAACCTCACCAGTCACCTCACTGCTTACTTGATTTGAAACAGTTGACTTAAAAACCGCCTTGTTAACAAGTAATGAGTTTTTTCCCTGAATTTAAAAGTTTCTAGCTTTAACTGCTGACACAGGAACTATCGGTAGATTTACCTCGACTAAACCACTGCCCTTCAGGGCGCTGAGTAACTCCTGAGAGGGGTCTTTAGACCAGGCACTTGGAGGACCTTAAGAACAGTGATTCTGAGATTCCACTGGCGCTGCGCATTAACTGGCCTTGGGATGTCTGCTCCTTGTACCTGAGGGCTCTGCAAATAACTGCCACAAAGAAACACGGGCAGCTGCCTCACTGCGGGACAGACATAGCGGGAAGCAGGCGCTGTGAGTGAGGCCGCTGTCCTGTGCAGGGCCCGGGCCCAGGAACCACATCTGCCCCCTGTCCAGGTACCTCCTGTACGACGTCAACCCCCCAGAAGGCTTCAACCTCCGCAGGGATGTCTATATCCGTGTGGCCTCCCTGCTGAAGACCCTGCTGAAGACCGAGGAGTGGGTGCTCGTCCTGCCCCCGTGGGGCCGCCTCTATCACTGGCAGAGTCCCGACATCCACCAGGTCCGGATCCCGTGGTCTGAGTTTTTCGATCTTCCGAGTCTCAACAAGAACATCCCTGTCATTGAGTATGAGCAGTTCATTGCAGGTGAGGCCTCTGGGGGGGGGCGGCAGCAGAGACCCGGGGTCTGCTCCAGCGGGCTCCTCCACCCTGTCCACCAGCGTCACCTTCACACTGCTGCAGCGCCGCTCCTTCCGTTTCTCTGGGCAGATAGAGCTGAGTGTCCGGAAGCAGTGAGAGCTCGGTGTGCAAGCAGTGGCTGGGGTGCTGCCCCAGCGGGACGCGCCCTGCAAGGCCAAGAGGCCGTTCTGATGGGGCGGCCTCTGTAAAGCACCTTGTTTAGCTTCGTGCTGCTTTCTCCTTCCTTTCCATTTTTGTGACGGGAATAAAGCTTTACTGGCTTTGGTTGCACAGGGGAGGCCTGAACGAGCAGGACTGGCTCCTGCAGAGCCCTGGAGCGGCCTGGCGGCCTGTCTGTGTGCAGCGGCCGATGTGCGCGGCTTGCCGTCCTCTCCATGCGCGGTCTCCGCCCCTCTGGGCCTGGGCTCTCTGCGGTTGTTTCCAGTTCACGGTTTTGGCTGCCCCAGGGATCTCGTCACTGGGGACACTGGGGCTGCGAACGCTGGGAGAGCACCTTCTGATGTCCTCACTCAGGCTGGGATGCAGCTCTGAACCTCACGAGACTTGTTCTTGGCGTGCACCCCTCTTACCCAGCTTGTACATGGGCTCGTGTGTCCTGAAAAGGAGCTGTGGTTGGGTAGGCAGGCCGACTGGCCTCAGCCTCGGGAACACTCGGACCTTGGTTTGAATCACGGTCCTAAGGATCCAAGAATCTGTCCTGTCTTTGCCTCCCTGCAAGGCCTGGTTTCCTGAGAGTGGGAAAGAGGTGGTCTGGGTGCTCACCACGGCAGTGTGTAGAAGTGACAGGGCTGCCTTTCCCCTTGTCCTCACACCCCTCCGCCTGGAGCACATGGGGAAACAGTCTGTAGTGCAGGCTCCCAGGCAGGCACTGGCTTTCTCCCAACCCGAATTCAGCCGGCTGGGCCTCTGCTGAGCTCAGGTGGCCATGTGGGACGGCACTTTTGACAGGGGCCAGTGTGGTTCAGTGCCTTCCCCTCCTCTCAGCCCAAGGGGAGTGGGTCCTTGGGCCCCCAGCCCCGCAGCTGGTCCTGACGTGGCCCGAACCTCACTGGCCGTGGTTTCCCATAGCCGGCTGTGCTCACCCCTTCGCGGAAGGTCCTGACTGGCAGTCGGACGTGGCAGGCGGCTCCTCCGGTGTGGGTGGCAGCAGTGGGGAGGGGCACTAGGCCCTCTTGGAGGTCCTCTTCAGCGGTGGTTAGAAGTGGGATGGTAGTAGAGTGTGGGGGCACTGGGTGTTGGGCAGACGTGCAGGGGGGCAGCCCAGGAGCAGAGGAGGAGGTGCTCAGCAGAGGGCTGGGTCCGGGGCACCGGGTGCAGGGGAGTGAAGGGCACCGAGGAGGGGCCTGGAGAGACTAGGGCTGTGCTGATGGGCCCCTGCTGCCCTCCAGGGCCCCCGTGCAGAGGGCACTGACTGCCCCTGCTCCCCTAGTCCTCTTGGGAGCAGGCAGCCCTAGAGATCGTGCGTCTGTGTGACAGTTCCTGGTGGCCACGGTCGCACTGTTCCTCTGCTCTTCCCCAGAGTCTGGAGGGCCCTTCATCGACCAGGTGTACGTCCTGCAGGGTTATGCAGAAGGCTGGAAGGAGGGCACCTGGGAAGAGAAGGTGGACGCACGGCCCTGCATTGACCCACTGCTCTACTCCCAGGACAAGCATGAGTACTACAGGTAGCTCTGCGGGCTCAGGCTCCCCAAACTCAGCTCGCGCTGCTCACTGTCCTGAGGCCCAGGATGGTGGAGGCCACCTCATGCCGTGTCACAGATGAGGGGACTTGGTCTGTTGTTTTTTTTTTTTTTTTTGGTTTTGGTTTTTCTCCGGTACCGGGAACCAAACTCACGACCTTGCACTTGCCAGGCAGGCACTTTTGCTGCTGAGCTAAATCCCCAGCCCCTGACTTGGTCTGTTTTAAAGACCTCTGTCTAAGACACTCACCCGCTACCCCTTTTATTTTGCAGTGCTAGGGCTTGAACCCAAGGCCTGGGCTTGCTGGGCCAGTGCTCTGCCCCAGGGCTACCATCCCAGCCCTTTCGATCTTTTGAGACAGTGTCTCCCTAAGTTTCCCAGGCTGGGGTCCAACTTGCAGTCCTCCTGGCTCAGCCTCCCAAGTAGCTGGGATTACAGTATGTGCCACCACACTTAGCTTCGCCGCCACTTTCAATGCACTTGAGTGCAGCGTGAGGTTGGTGGTCTTGCTCATAATACCAGTCACTGCCTGAGGCCCTGGTCTCAGTTCACCTCCACAAGGACAGGTTGTGTCTCACCGCCTTGGTGGCAAGCACTTTGATGACCTGACCCGATGGGGAGAGGTGCTTTTCTGCTGGCGCTGAGGTGTGGGCTGAGCTGTCCTGCTCTTCCTCAGCTCCTGGGTGGTCTCTCAGTGCCCAGTCCAGAGTCACAGCTGTTTTCGCGAGAACATCCCTGTCCATGTGAGCTGCGCCTAGGGAAACCCGTGGGTTTTTTCCATCGCATCCACTCGGACGTGTCTGAGCTCCCTTGTCCTCCTGTGAGAGTCTGAGCTGATGGAGACTAATTCCTTCTTCCAGGGGCTGGTTCTGGGGCTACGAAGAAACCCGGGGCTTGAACGTCTCCTGCCTCTCCGTGCAAGGCTCAGCCTCTGTGGTGGCCCCTGTGCTGCTGAAGAACACGTCGGCCCGGTGAGTGCCCTGGGCCTCGTCCCTATGCTGGTTGCAGAACATCCCGGGAGCTGGAGGCAGCCGAGAGCTGGGGCCTGGCCAGCTGTGCGCATCAGGCCCAGCCCTGTGTGCAGGGCCCTCGGCCCCCCGGTCTGCTGGCTGAACCTCACTACCAGGTGGCGGGGGCAGGATGCACACCAGTCCCCTCCGTGTTCACCTTGAGATGACTGGGGCTGTGGGGCCAGCCAGGTGTGGGCAGGAAGAGCAGCCAGCAGCAGAGGAAAGAGGTGCCCAGCGAGAGGGTTGAGGCCAAGTGCAGGAGAGCGAAGGTCACCAGCCTGACTGGGGGGCTCTCGTGTCCCGAGCACTCAGGCAGCCTCGGTGTCAGAAAGTGCACAGTGGCTGCTTAGCCACAGCAGGGGAGGGCAGTCCCTCACGCTCACCACTGGGTGGCAGTGCAGCCCCGTGGGACTGGGAGTCTGTGACTCCAGGCTGGATGATGTCTCAGTGCTGTGTTCCTTGGATTTGCTGCAGGCTCCAAGTGACTGTGGGAACCTGAGGACCCTGGAGGCAGAAGCCCTTTCTGTTCCCACATCACTCTCCCTGGAGTCCCCCGCAGCAAGCCTTCCCATTGTCCAAACCAGGTTTTTTTTTTCTGGTACTGGCCATTGAACCCAGGGCCAGCTGTGGAGCTGTGGGGCATGCACAGTTGCTGTTCCATGTTTTCTGACTTGTGCCTCCAGGCTGGGGTGGAGCTCAGCCTGTGTGGAGCAAGGCTGGGAGCAGAGCCTCTGCTGGGCGGGGGCAGGAGGGGCTGTGGGGGCCACTGTCCCCCGACGCCTGAGGAAGCCCCAGGGTGGGTGGAAGGCCTAGGGCCTGCAGCCTTCACAGGACAGCTCTGCAACCTTAAACAGCACTGCAGAAAGACCAGCTGCCTTGGTTACGTTAAAATGGAGGACTTCCACCCACTGAAAGAAGAGCCAGCTTTGGAAGGAAGAGCCAGCTGTAGGTCAAAAAGGAACCCTGTCCACAGTGTAGACCAAGCTCCTCAAGGTCAGAAGCAAAGGGCAGGCAGCCTGTGACAAAGTGAGCCAAAGGCAGGAGAGGTGGCATTGGCAGCAGGCATGAAATATGCCTGGCCCGTGTAGGGGCGGCCCTGGCCCTGGCCCTGGCCCTGCTGGGAGGGCAGTGGCTGGACTATTCTGGGGCAGAGCTGGGCACAGCACTGCCATCTCCTACACATGCCACGTGTGCACCCAGACCTGGCTCAGCACATCAGTAGAAGCTGACCAGACACGCACACCCTCAGCAGAGACAAGGGGAGCGCAACCCATTCCAGAGCAAAACGTTATGGGCTGAGAAGACCACCCGGCTGTCACTGTAAAACACAGGAAACCGGTGCAGCTGGGCTTACACGTATGCACTGAAAGGCGGGCTCGGCAGGCAGAGAGGAAGCTGTGGGGGGCGCCTGACCCCTCCAGACCGTTGAAGCTACTTGTGCGGGCACTAGTCTTCGCCGCCCTGTTTCGGGTCACAGTGCGGGAAGCAGAGGTGAACCGCACCCTCCCAGCCTGCCTCCCAGCCAGCCGCCGCCTGTGCATGCCGTTCCCCTTCTCGAGCGAGGCAGACGCAGGCTCCCTGCTCCCTGCTCCCTGCTCCCTGCTGCCTGCGAGGTGCCTGCCTTCCCCACCTCCCTGGGGGGTGGCTCTGCACCAGTGCTAGGGAACTGAGCCTGCCCAGCTTGGTGGCCTTTGGCGGCTCTAGGTCTGTGCTGTCACACACAGGAGACACTGTGTAGGCACAGGAACGGGCCACACCCAGGGCCCACGTGACCGTGTGCGGGGCACGTCCTGTGGGGCCCGCAGAGCTGCTCTCAGGCACGCACTGGCTCTGAGACTCTGACCTGTGAGGCGGGGCTCCCTGGTTTCTTAGTCCGTGCCCCTCTGATTGTAGAGGAAGGGCACATTCAAAAGCTCTTTGGAATGTTAATTCCGTAAAGCACCAACTCAGACTTGTACCAGTTTTTTCTTTATACAGATACAAGCTTTTTATGTAGTTAAATAGATCATCCTGTTTCTTACAGGCTTCGGGGTCTTTTAAGTCCTCCTGCTCCTTTCAGGTCTCAAGTCTTTCCAGTTCTTCTAGATCAGGGATGACAAACCTTTCAGTGACCAAGTGCCCAGACTGCAACCCAGAACCCACTTATTTATTGCAAAGTGCCAACACTGCAATTAAACCTCAATACTGAGGTTTTAGTTTAGAAAAAACAAACACTTGGCTTGTGTGCTGACAGAGGGCTTTGCATGCCTGCTGTGACACACATGCCATAGGTTCGCCACCACTGTTGTCTGATTGCAGCTTTTGTGCTGGGCTCAGGGCTGCTAAAACTTACCTGTGGTAAGAGTGAAGGCTGGATGCCATGGCCACCTTTCTAGCTGCTGTCTGGACAGGAGCTGGGCATTGGTGGCACCAGGCCCTGCCTGGTGTGGGAGGTGCCGGTGGAGGAATCACTGGAAGCAGGGTGCTAGCATGAGCCCAAGACATATGCCCAGGAGAGGGAGGCCGTCTCCCTGTGCAGAGGTGGCCTCATCACAAGTGTAAGCATGAGCTCTTATGCTCTGTGGTGTCTGCCGTGCTGTCCCTGTTAACATAAGTGGTGCCTTTTCTAATGTTCAACCATCTCTGTACTGTGGAAAGAATTCCCGAGTCATGTGTGCTCTGTTAATTTGTTTCCTTTTTCTTTCTGTCCCTCCACTGCCTCTTGGTCTCCCCGACGTGCCCAGGCATACCCGCTTTGCTCCCCTGCAGACTTTCTTTCAGGTTTCCCTGGCCCTGCGTTCTCCTTCCAGGGCTCCCAGAGGGGGTGGATAGAATCACGTTTAACTGTGACAGTCCTTAAACTCTTTTTAGGTCTGTGATGTTGGACAGAGCTGAAAACCTGCTTCACGACCACTATGGAGGAAAAGAATACTGGGATGTGAGTGTTCCCTAAGGACTGCCTTTCTCCTTTGTCCCTGCTGTGTGGACGTGTGCAGTTTCTGGACGTCTGAAACAGCAGCTTTTCCTTCTGCTGTGGCTGAGGTGACAGAGCTCTCGGGAGCCCCAGGCTGTGGGGCTGTGGGAGCTGCGCTGGGCTGCAGCTCCCCTTCCCTGGGAGTGGAGGTTCTGTGTGGGCAGCTGTGCGGCAGGGCGTGGACCCCACCATGGGCTCAGGGCAGTGGCCCTTGCCTGCTGAGGGGCGGTCAGCCCTGGAGCCGTCTTCCTGCCTCCGTCAGTGGAGAGAGCCTAGAGCTTTCTGCTTATCCCTCTGTAGCCGGGCAAGGTGGGCTGTGAGCTGCAGTAAGCCCTTAGCACTGGGATCGATTCTGCTGGAGGGTGCCCTGGGTGACAGCTGCCGACACCACAGCCTGAATGGTTGGTTTGGCCAGAACAGCCTCTGAGGAGCTTTTGGCCGTGGCTGTAGCTCTTAAGGCAGGTGTCAGCTTGGGAAAGGTGATGCAGTGGCTCAGTTTGGCCAAGATAGGAAGACGCTGGGAGCCAGGCGGGCCTGAGGTGGAGAGTGGCACACGGGCTGTCAGGAGCCCCCAGGTGACCTGGGGCTGGGCAGCTGCACTTGATGCAGTCCTACTTGGAGCTCTTCCTGGTGCCAGGCAGCAGTGCTGCTGAGGCTGAGCGGGAGCCGAGGGTAGTGTCCAGCCCGGGGCTGAACAGGCAGGAGGAGACCACGGGCCCGGCCAGAGGGCTGAGCAGCCTTGTCCTCAGTGGCCGGTTCCTGTGCAGATGGTCCAGGCAGCACCGGGTGAGGTGGTGGCCCACACGCCTGTGTTCAGGCCAGCACCACGCCCAGCCAGACCCCTCTCTGCAGACCCGGCGGAGTATGGTGTTTGCCAAGCACCTGCGGGTGGCGGGAGACGAGTTTCGGAGCAAGTTCCTCAACTCCAGTGACGCTGTGGACGGTGCCCCCATGGAAGAGGACTGGACAAAGCTGAAGGTAGTGAGTTTGCGTGTGTGTGTGTGTGTGTGTGTGTGTGTGTCCCCGCGCCCAAAGCCCTGAAGAGTCAAGAGTAGGTCTTGCACATCATCCTTCGCCTCTTTCGGGGATGCTTCACTGGGTCCCAGATGCAAATCAGGGTAGTGACTGGCCTCCCCAAGTGCCTTGGCATGCCTTCTCTCAGCCTGTCTTGGGCAGAAGCAGGGAACACACCTCACACAGCGCTCTCTTGAGTAAAGTGAGGACATTACTGCAGGCCCCCAGCCCGCAGGGTTCTTAGCATTCAGTGAGGTTTTTAAAAACATGCAGGCCGATGTCAAGGGTGGCAGACAGAGTCGCTCTGTGCTCCTCGTGAGGCAGGAAGGGTTGTGGGAGCAGCAACAGCACTGCTGGGTCCAGCGACATCCTTTTACATTTTTACAAGTGGTTCTTAACATTTACTGGCAGTCTGAGTTTCCCCATGGTGTAGTTTCACACTGATGCTGTCACTTCTGGTGCCTTTTGCTCGTGTTTTATAGCAGACCCTGTGTTCTCCTGGACGTCTGGGCTGTTTCCAGAAGGCACTGCTGGAGTAGTCCTAGTCCTGTGCTTGGATAGTCCTTACTGGGAAGCAAGCCTTCGATAGGAAGTATTTGCCCTAAGAGTTCCATTCAGCATTTTTATTTCACTCAGACAGTAGGATGTATGGTAATTAACCACTTTTGGAAAGCCATCCTGCTGCCCCAGATTCTGGAGGGGAACACTCATCCCCTCCCCATCCTGAGATGCCAGGGCACAGTACCTCTCGCCTTCATCCTTTGCTAGGTCAAGCTGGGCTCCTCACTCGGAGGTCCATACCTCGCCGTCCACCTGCGGAGGAAGGACTTTATCTGGGGCCACAGGGACGACGTGCCCAGCCTGGAGGGTGCTGCCAGGAAGATCCGTAGCCTCATGACGGTGCACCAGCTGCCCAGGGTGTTCGTGGCCACAGATGCCATCAGGAAGGGTAGGGGGGTTTGAACGGTGACTTTGTTTTCGTCCCTTTAGCCCCTGGTTAAACGCTGGGCAGACCTGGCACACATCATCATCCTGTTAGTTCCTGAGGGCAGAGCGAGGCCGTGTCCTCACCTCTTACCACCTGCTGGAGTTGCAGACAACCCTGCCCAGATGCATCTGTGCACACCCACGCACCCTGCGTCAGTGCCTCTTCTCTGCCCTGCAGAACAGGAAGACCTGAAGAGGCTGCTGCCTGAGATGGTGAGGTTTGAACCCACCTGGGAGGAGCTGGAGCTGTACAAGGATGGCGGCGTCGCCATCATCGATCAGTGGATTTGCGCACACGCCAGGTGCTGACCTACCCTCTTGCTTGGGGGGCGCTTTCACAGGGTGCTCGTGATCGGCACAGACGTCATTTCCACGCACCCTTTGCTAGTTTCCTCACCAGTCATGGGTCTCACTGCCTTCCTGAGTCTTGCAGTGTTCAGCTCAGGCCTCTCCTCTCCTATCACCTTCCCATCACCCTGGGCCCTGCCCTGGTAGTCGCCAGTCCCCGGGGTGGCTGGCATCCTGAGGACACAGCGGGGAGTGTGGGGACCTGTGCTGGGGTCCCAGGCTCTCGGAGGGAGGCCCAGCCTTGGTGACCATTTGTAGGAGACCAGGGATGGCACTGGCAGGTTTAAGTCGGAAGGAAACTCAGAAGGGTGAATGTGGTCACTGCTGGGTGGGCACAGGCATGTGTGCATGCTGGTCTTCAGGCCCCAGCCTGAGGAGGGCTCCCCTGGCTCTGTCACTTCTGGGCACTGAGGCTGCTAGCGCTGCCCCCAGCAGCAGGGCCCTTTCGCAGGAGGCAGGCACTTTCTCCTCAGGGCCTGCTGTGTGTGGTGCACAGGGGCTGGCAGTGTCCATTGGCCTGAACGCTGCTCTGGGGAACTTGGAGCTTGCACTTCCCCTCCGCCCTTGGGGTCTTCAGGAAGCTCCATAGCCTCCACATGAGGTGTCGCAGGTGAAAGAGCACCTGCAGCTCCAGGCAGTCACATCCACTGCTGAGCCCGCAGCCGTGCTGCGGAAAGGTCTCGGGTGGACTGGCAGGGCTGTCAGAGGTGAGGACCAGTGCACACCAGGTCAGAGTGGCTCAGCTGCAGACACTAGCGGACCTGCAGCAGGCGCCCCGTTGCCCCAAGCCATGTGTCCATCTTCACCTAGCGGGGCCTGCAGTGGCAGTGGGGTAGGACTGAGGTGCCGGCAGAGCCCCCGGGTGCAGGTGTCAAGGGCCCCTACCTGCCTCACGAGACGCTCCAGCAGCTGCTGGCCATGACTACAAGAACCTCTTACGCTGCTCTGCAGGTTTTTCATCGGCACATCGGTTTCCACATTTTCTTTTCGGATTCATGAGGAAAGAGAAATCTTGGGGTTTGATCCCAAGACAACATACAACCGGTTTTGTGGTGACCAGGAGAAAGCGTGTGAGCAGCCTACCCACTGGAAGATCGCATACTGAGGGCGCCCGTGTGCATCAGCTGCCGGGAACAAGCGCAGAGGCGCCCCACTCGCGGGCATGACACGTCCAGGTGGTGCCCTGGCCCAGCGCGTCCTTCACCTAAGGTCACGTCTTAGCTGTGTGCTGACTACAAAATGCAGGAGCCTCTCAGCCCGTTGTGGGTGGGATGAGGATGGTGACAGTGGCCACCCTCGCAGGTGGCTGCAGAGTTGAGGGCGACCTCAGAGTGTGCAGCTCTGCTATCTCCTGGGGTGACGATGTGAGGCTTGGCCACCCTATACTCGGCAAGCACCAGGGAGAGAGAGGTGACAGGCCTCTCACACCCTCCTCTGTCCACACGGGAAACACGGTGTCAACTCCACTGGGGGACACAGTGGGCTTCCAGGCCCCCTGCTAACTGCCAAGAAGTGAGAAGCGATAGTCAAACCAACTTTGGAGGCTGCGTCAGAGATTACCTGCTTCACCAGTAGCTTTGTCCCAGCTCACAAGACTCCTCTTCCAGTGTTCACTGCCGCCGGTAAGGATACTTGCAGGCCGCTGAAGTACAGTGGGCAGGGCCGGGGCAGCCTCGGGCCTGTGGTCACTATGCCCCTGCAGGACTTCACTGTGGTGTAATGCACTGCACAGCCACTTCCTGGCCCACTGGTGACACAGTAGCACCCACGCCTTCCCTGTGCAGAGCTGGTGAACCCTTGTGTCCCCTCCCCAAGCACCGGCAGGACCTCCAAGTAGGTCACTTAGGCTGCCAGGTGGAGTGATCACTATTTATTCTTTTCCATTTGTACATTCAAATATTAATGAAATAAATTTTCTAGAAAGCTGTAATCCTGAAAATGGTGCCTTCCTCACACCTGGAACTTTGTAGGCTGGGAACTTCTGTGGGCATTTGGGAGTATATTGTGATACACATCTTTTTTTGGGAACCAAGAGTGGAACTCAGGACCTTGCGCTTGCCAGGCAGGCACTTGTGCTGCTGAGCTATCTCCCCAGCTTGGGACTATATTGTGCCCCTGTAAGAAGAGTAAACTGGTCTGTGGTACTCGATGTGGAGCGTGGTGTCACTGCCACACAGCAGGATGGGTGACCTCAGGGTGCCCAGAAGCAGATGGCAGTCAGACTGGCAGGGCAAGGGTGACTAACCTGTGGATAGTGCAGGCCTAGGTCCCTATTGGGACACTGTGTGGCTCAGGCCTGCTTCTCGGGGACAGCAGGCCCTTGTCACTATCCATAGCACCCAGTGCTCTGTTCATCGTCTGCCAGGAGGGCTGTTGAGGGGCAAGGACATCACAATTGTAGGAAACTGAAAATGACCCATTTTGCAGACAGTGGAAAGAACAGTGTAGCCCATGTGAGCAGCATCCTCAGAAAAGACACAGCAGGAATGTGCTAGGTGGTGGCAAAGGCTCCAGGAACCAGGGTAAGGCCTGCGGCTGGTCAAGGAGGGTGAGGCAGGGGCAGCAGTCAGGGTCACCACAGGGCTGAGGGGGCTGTGTGGCCACAATCCGCAGCCCCCCTATAGGGTCCAGAGGACACAGGTCAGATGAGAGTGCCGAAAACTTCAGCTGTGTTGACCTGTTTATCTGAGAGAACAGAAGACCATGCATGAGGTGAGGCACAGGGAACCCAGGAGCCCAAGCTGCGTGTTAGGAGGGGCTGGGTGTCCCTAGGCATGACTGAGGGCTGATGTTCCCAGCTGCACAGGACGTGAGTCCTGGTGTCTGTAGACACCGGATGGTGCTGGTACCCATGCCCACTGCACTGAGGTTAGGGGGAAGGGCTAGCGGTCTGGGGTTGAGGACTATAGGCCCACAAAGGCAAGATGGCCAGGTCAGGCCTCTGCCAGGTGTGCCTCTTGCTGGCAGGGGGTGGGTGTAACAGCACAGTCCCATTCTGGAGGTTAGGACCTCAACATGGG
The DNA here is from genome assembly GCF_000276665.1 of Chinchilla lanigera. NCBI lineage: Eukaryota > Metazoa > Chordata > Mammalia > Rodentia > Chinchillidae > Chinchilla > Chinchilla lanigera. The sequence continues at coordinate 41,971,742 of NW_004955407.1, read as the reverse complement.
ATGCAGGGATGCCCTTCTCGGACCCTGTGTAGCCCCCCAGCCTCGCTCCACAGAGGGACCCATTTCCCGTTACACACACTGAGGGCAGCCCAGCCCAGGGCACCAGGGCCTGAGGTGTGACGCTCAAGCCACTCACAGAGTAGGCAACAGGACACAAGGCAGGAGGGTGTGTGAGAGGACAGGTGAGAGGCAAGCCTCACTGCTGCACCAGCTGTCCTTCCTCCCACTTGGCAGGGTCCACGGGAGGCCCAGCTGGGTACAGCCACCTGATGACTCACCTCACAGGGAAGCAGCGCCAGGCACAATCTGCCTGCAGGCTACAGCCCATTACTCTTGCCACTCGGGCCAACAGAGGCTGCAGACAAGGGAAGGAAATGGCCTGTGACAAATTCCACCCTTGTTCCTAACAGAGGTGTCTTCAGGACAGACCCAGTGGGGATGGGGGACCCAGCTGTGAGAGCCGAGGACACCACAAAGCCCTCGACATCCCCTACCTGCCCAGACCAAGCAGCCCACCTCTGCCTGGGCACAGGATATATGGATGCTATGGTTTGTGTCTGCATGTCCCCCAATGCCTCATGCAGTCACGGGACGGGCTTCTAGAGTTTATGATTGATCCATGGTCCAATGTTGGGATTATGGGTGTGAGTGCTACACCTGCCCGGGGGCGGGTAGTTTGCATACAGTGTAAGGGAGGGAAAGAGGCTGCTTGCTGTTGCTCCTCCTTTTTTTGCTCTTGTTGCTCCTCCTTTTTTTGCTCTTGTTGCTCCTCCTTTTTTGCTCTTGTTGCTTTTGCTGTCTTCTGCTGCTACGAACTGTTGCCTTCTGCCACGTGCCACTCTGCCTTGGAGCCAGCTGAGTAAGGCAAGCCAAAGTAAGGCAAACCTCCACAAACTGTGAGCTAAGTAAACCTTTCCTCTTTAATTTGGGTGTTGGACATTTTGTCTCAGCAATGAGAGAAAAGTAACTAAGACAATGGGACACAAGCCTCAGCCCAAAGTAGGGGGACAAAAAAAAAATTCTCTAAGAATTTCTAACCACAAGTCACAAATACACACACACACACACACACACACACACACACACACACACACACACACACAAATTCCCAAGCAGGCTGCTTCAGGTGCTGGAAGAAGCAAACAGCCCCTGATGGGTCTGCCCTCAAGTGCCTCGGAGAACGCCACTACAGGTACCTGGTCCTACTCCAAGGTCTCCACAACACAGGGAAGCAGGCACTGTGTGCAGTATTAGCAAGAATAACACCCACAGCCCTGCTGAAGGCCACTCCCTCAACCTGAAGTCTCTGATTGATACGTTTATAGAGATAACCAAGAGTCCTGGAGTGTGATGAAGGGACAAGATATTGTCAGAAACTTCGCGCAAGCTGGGTGCAATAATACACACCCAGAATCAGCTTCTTGGGAGGCTGAAGAAGGGGACTGCAGTTTGATGACAGCTTGGGCAGCTCAGTGAGATCTCGTCTTAAAATTAAAAAGGGCTCAGGATATAGCTCAGTGGTACATCCTAGTGTGTGCAAGATGCTGGTTTAATAACACCCCGCAAAAAAACCAACATCTAAAAATGAAAACAGCAAGTGAACATAGAATCGTAATAGTTCAACAGCAAATGTGGCACCTAAGAAAGAGTTAGGGTTAGTGGGCCGAATGAGGTCTGATCACAGCACAGGAAGGACACAGGACAGAAAGCCAGGCAAGGACGGTGTGGAGGACGTGGAATGAGCAGGCCAGGGCTCTTCTAGGTGGTATTCCAGAGAGAGGACAGGATGCAGGAGTCACTCTTGGAGATGCTGAGGAGTTCTGTATCACCAAAACTGTCCTTCAAGGACAAAAGCAAAATGAAGGTCCAACCAAAATGGTGCCTTGTCACTAGGCAAATCCAGTAGAGCGTAAGAGTCACATAAACTGTGTGGAGATCAGAATTTGAGTATTCTAAGTTTCTGATGTTCTGAGAGGGGAAAATGTACACTTATTGTAGATTTTCCTGACTAGATACACATTTGCAATACAGAAAAGGTCATGGAGAGCTGGAAAACAAGTAGTGGAAAAGGGAGAAGGACAAAGAGGATTTTAAGTGCATGTCACTAAACAGAAAGGAAGACAAGAAAAGCCAACAAGGAGATGAATTTAAAGCATGTGTGCCTCTGACATGCAGTTTGTTGTGAGTCTTCCCATTCTTTGTGTACAACTAAAAATCCCAGCAACGACAGTATTTTCTTATATCAATTGCAAGACACACCCAGATTCACATATTTTAAAGTGAGTATATGTATCTTAAAATTGATAAATCAAAGTAATATGGGAAAATGAAATCCATGAGGTGGTTGAGGAACTAGATTACACATGAAAATGAACTAAATTTCCCTATTAACACAAACAGTGATGGACTTGATAGTTTATAAGTACATTGAGTGCACTTGTACAAACTTATACACTCACATCACCACGTAGTGCAATCCTAGGGACCAACATCTAGACATCTGGTCTACTGCTGCTACGTGACAGGATACTCAAGGAAAAGGCTTCCCAGAACTAGGAAAAGGGACAGCCAACCAGAGCCCTGCTAAACCAGTGCCATCCACAGCCTTGGAGGAGGGCATCGACTTCACACTAGAGGGAAATTGCTCAGTTTTGTACAGAGTAGTTCCATGCCCTGAAAATCTGTGCTTTGCGTACCCGTCTTTACACTCTCCAACTCCTGGCTCCCACTGATCTTTTTGCTATTTCCATAGTTTTGCCTTTTCCAAAATGGCTTCTTTCACTCAGTCGTAGACATGTAAGATTCTTCCCTGCCTTTCTGTGTCCTGACAGCTCATTTCTTTTTAGCAGTGATTAATATTCTAGTGCCTGGATATACTAGTTTATTTACTTACCTACCTGCTGAAGGGCATCTCAGCTGCTTCTAGGTTTTGACAACTATGAAGCTGCCATGAACATCCAAGAGCAGGTTTTGTGTGGACAAACATTTCCCACTCCTCTGGGTAAGCTGCCAAGGGTGTGATCACTGGGTCATATCAGAAGACTATGGTTTGTAAGAACCTGCCACACTGTCTGCTCAAGGGACTACGTCATTCTGCATTCCCACCAGCAGTAAGTGTGAGCTTTCACTGCTCCACACTGTCACTAGCATTTTGTGTTGTCACATCTCATAACTGGCATCTCATTGTTAGTGTAGTTTGCATTTCCCTGATGACATCATGTGAAGCATCTTTTCATTCACTTACCTGCATCTGTACATCTTTGGTGAGGCTGATGTTCAATGCCTTGCTCATTTTTAAATGAAACTATTTTTTTTTTCTTATTGTGAAAGAGTTCTCTGAATATTTTGGATAACAGTGCTCCATCAGGTATGTCTTTTATATTTTCTCCCAGCCTGTGGCATTTATTCTCTTGCCATTGCCTTTTGGTTTTGTTTATTTTTATGGTGCCAGGGGTTGAACCCAGGGCCTTATACATGTGAGTCAAGTGCTCTGCCACTGAGCTACACTTCGGTCCTTGCCATTCTCACAGAGCAGAACTTTTTAATTTCTGTGAAGTTGAGCTGATGAATTATCTTCTTCTTGAATGATGTCTTTGGTATTATCTAAAAAGTCAGTGCCAAACCCAAAGTAATGTGGGTTCCTCCTACATTATCTTCTAGGAGTTTTAAGAGTTTTGTATTTTACACTTAGGTCTATGATCCACTTTGTGTTAATTTTTGTGAAGGAGTTATGGTTCATGTCTATTTTTTTTTACATGCAGATATTCAGTTGTTCAAGCACCTTTTTTAAAAAAAAGACTATCTTTGCTCCATTGTGTGCCTTTGTTCCTTCATCAGTGATCAGTTGACCATATCTGTGAATCTATTAGGGTTATTTTCTTCCACTGATATATTTTTTGCTTTTACCAACATCACAACAGGGGACCCGTCTACTTGTACTAAGCTGCTCATCCCAGACCTCCTCCTATACTAGGTCTTCTCTGGGGGTCCCTCACCTTCATTCTCAGCAGCTTATATCCAGGGCGGCTTCTAGTCCTCCAGGCAGGTACTCAGCATGTTTAGCTCTGCTCAGGAGATGCTGGTGGCCCATCTGTCTGCCACTTCTACTCTTGCTGCGCTTTCTTCTTCCAGTCCAAACACCATCCCAGCCAAGACTCAATGTGAGTCCCACCTGTGTTCTCTGATGCCCAAGTAAGAAAGATAGCTAGCTGGTCTTTCTTATTTTGCAGCGAAGACTGGCCAAGGCACAGAGCAGCTTTTGGGGGACAAAGACTAGAGCCTAACTCCCCTGGCCCCCTGATTAGGGCCATCCCATTGTCTCCATTTCCCTTTACACTCAGGGCAGGTTTCCTTTCAATGGGCCTCCCCTTTCTACTAAACTGTTTCAATGTCCTGAAGCGCTGTAGCCTTCCAAGAGGCCAGGAATTTCTGCCATGATACTATTGGCCTTGTGATGCACAGTGTGTCCTGTGCCAATTCCTGAGACTCTAACCCTGCCTCTGTTCATCTATCCAAGGGACTGACACGGGGGTTCAGAGGACACCTAGGCCACCAAGGGACTAGGAGACCATGTGGTCCCTCTCGATTGCTGCCACATTCACCGGTCACTCCAGACCTGTGTCTGGTTTATGAGTCAATTGTCCAGACCATTTTATTCTTCAAGGAACAGAATTGAATCTGGTCTACTCACAAATGCCTTCAGCAGATACTCAAGCCCTATGCCTGTTTTGTCTTTAGTTTACTGTAGTTGAGAAGGTACCAAGAGGGGGACACAGCAACACTGAGTGACAGTGAATCTTAACATGAAGTCTTGTCCCTTTAATCAATAGTGGCTGGGTCACGTGCCTTGTCACTAGGCATCAGCTTTGTCCACCACAACACATTAAGTCCATCAATACACGGATAGGTAATGCTCAAAAGATTACTTTCCTCTCTATTTGTGAAGGGCAGGTGATGGAATCTGACAGGAAACCACAGCATATCCCCAAAATGCTGCATGTCAACCCACAGATGATGGAGACACCAAGTGACAGGGGCTGGCAGCCTTCTGCTTAGCAGGTGACAATATTCAGCTGACAGCATTTCTGCTAATAGCTAAATACCAAGCAATCTGATGTATGCCAGGGAAGAGAATGTCTTCTCTTAATCCATTCAATGTTGTTTTTTTTTTTTTTAATTACAGCACAGGATTACTTATCATAAGTTGATTTTATGAGGGAAGTTCTACAATATATAATAATGTCCTAGTATGAAATGGATTTTTCTTTTAAAAAAGGTAAATGCTGTCTGAGATGTTCCCTATCTCACTGGGACACCCAAGCATCCACACTAAGCTGATTTGTTCTAGACAAAAGAAGAAAAACAAATATGAGTTTGAAGGTCACCCTTGTCTGACTTTGCTTAAAAATCCAACTCCCTATAAGCCCTCCTATATCCTCATCCTCCACCATAAAGGCCAGTGTTTGTTCTGGGAAAAGGAAATGCATTCTCCATGTAAAGGAGGCCACTGGAGAGGGACAGTCAGGGAGCCCACAGCACAGAGGCCCTGGCCTGAGAAGACACTGTGAGTCTCCCAGGATGCAGCAGCACTCAAAAGGGTCCTGCATATCTCACAGATACCCAGTGACCAGCCTGCTAGATCAGGGTATACTATGGGGTCTTGGGAGCTTCAGGATTGCCTGAAAATCTGCTCAGGAGATGCGGTTTGGGATGAGGCATCTCTTTGCAGAAAGAACCTGAGGAAAAGCCCCTCCCTTCCCAAGCACTAGGAGGGTCCTGCTTCAGGCTGGCTTCCGGACTCACAGCAGAGTCCTCACCAAGTTCTGGTTTTCCTCCTGATCTCTGACCTTTGAAAACCTATACTCTCTCATATACTCCTAGTTTACAACCAAATCTTTTGATTATAGTTTTTTAAAATAGAAGATGTGATTTCTAGCCTAAAGTAAATATTGATATTTTAAAATCAAACCCTTTTATTTCTCCTTTACATGCCCACGTATGCAGCTCCTTGCCCTCTGCACCCCGGCCGTCTGCTCCCCGCCCCAACCTGCCAAGGCCTCTCTCCAGGCCTCTCACCTGGGCCACCACCATCCTGCCCTCCCACCGCCTGTTACGTCGGAGCCGCAGAGGTAGGGAAGCCCAGGACAGGGTCTGACTCCTACTTGAGAAAAGCTGAGGATCTAAACCAGCTCATAAAGAACCCAGACCGGCGCGCAGAGTCGCGGCCACCCTGCGAGAACATGGCCGCCACCTCACTTCCGCTCCCCTCACTTCCATTTCCGGCAGACATGTGGCGGGCCTTTAGCACTTCGGAAACTCGTCATTCTCGAGCTTGATTCCTCTTCTGGCATGAGGTTTGACCTGAGTAATCTGCTTTTATCTTTGAAAGTCTTTTGTGTTCACCCTACCCTACCTGTCTACAACAAAAAAAGCTTTTACGTTTATTGTGACAAAAAGGCTGTTAATATCTACTGGATTATCTTTCCCAACTCCATGATGTTATAATTATTTAAAAGCATGATTCTGACAAATTGATAATTGTCACACATGAAAACAAAACGTTGGATCTCTTAATGAGAAGTAGGGCTATTTTTTTTTTTTTTTTTTTTTTTTTGTTACTGGGAATCAAGCTCAGGTCCTTATGCTTGCCAGAAAGGGGCTGTGCCGCTGAGCTATATTCCCAGCCCCGAGCTGCTTTTCCAACCAGTGTCCCTCTGCCCAGGAATCAAGATGACCCTGCTCCACTGAACAGGTTCAGCCTCTGCTATATTCAAACTTCATTTTATAGAAGTGTTAGAAAACTTTGCATGAACCTGAAGGAGACATAGTCTTGCAATGTCCCTCCCTTGTGTCTTGAGCTCCTACATAATATCTCCCAAATAAGATGATGATCTGAAATTAAAAACTGCTTAATGCTTTATCAGCTATCAACTCAATTGGGTTTAATTCAAGTGTTTTGAAAGCAAAGGTTTGCAGACTACATGACTTGCAATAGGATTTGTTATCCTGTCATTTTTAATTTCTGGTATATTTACCAGAGAGGCTGCTTCCCAGTTATCAAAGGACTGAAATCTACCCATGATTCTTTGTCATCTTGTTAAACCTTGGTCTGAGGGGGTTGAGGACATTGAAATGTTAATTTCACTGCCTTTTAAACAAATTTAATGTTTTTTGATAAACCACTTTTACACATTTTTAAAATTATTTTCACTGAAACATTGAAGTTGCAGATTTAGTTCATTCTATTTACAGGGAATGTCCTCCACGTACCCTAATCCTTCTTGGCAGACTAGTGAACCAAATACGACACACATTTTCTATCAGAAAATGCCTGACCTACTTTTTCAATTGAAACAAAATGTTACCATGCTTTCCCATGGATATTAAAAAAGAAAACCACTGAGAAATAAATTATAATATACATTTTAGAAGATAAATTATTGAAGGCAAGAGAGCCTTTAAACATGTAGATCTAATATAATTAACTGACCCACTTTATAGTATAATAAAAGAAAATGAGACAATTTGTAACAACTTAATGAAACATGTAGGTAAATGTTCAGGTTATGCACTAACTGAAGAGAATGATAAAAGGCATGTGTTTATTGCTTTCAGATGCTAAACACTAAATAAGTCATTCAAAAACCTCTTTATGTCTGTCTATCATAGTGCTGGGGGTGGAACCCGGGCAGAGGCATCCAGAAAAACACTGTATAACTGAGCAATATTCTGGCCCCTCCCTCAGTGATTCTGGTAAGCATCAGGATCAAATCACCTTTGTGTTCAATGAAAAAAAGAGTACATATGGTTAAGAATTCATGAGCCCAGCAGCTGACACACTGTCATATTGTTTGTAGTATAATTTAACAGTATTCAACTCCACAACAGGAAATAAGGGAAGTGAGTACAGAAGCAAGTAGCCTACAGGACACAGGAAACTGGGGGAGTTAGCCAGCTGACTCTGGGGAGGAAGGCAGAGGGGTACTGAGAGGCAGCCACATTCATGAGTCACACAGTTATCCACCAGTTGATGACAACCACTGTGGTCCTCCTGTTTTTTGGATGAGTGCATTTAACCTAGCTGAGTGAGTCAGATTCTCAACTGAGTCAGTTGTTTTCATCTTAGTTCCAAAATAAACAAGTTATTTGTCTATAACAAGTGCTGCTTTTTACTTTGGTATTTTTGACTTTTCTAAAACAATTTTCTACATTTAATTTTCATTTACTTATAGAAATATCCAGATGGCTGTTTTTAAAAAAGGAAAATAAAATTAAAATCAGTTCAAATCTCATCATCCACAGACCACAACCAGACTCTTCTACATATTCACAGACATAATGCACCCACATTTCTTTAAGACCATGAGGTATAAATACCGCTTGTAACCAATTTCCCACTGTTTATTATGTCTTTCCAAAATAATATAGTCCAAAATATAGTTCTACATTGTAACTTGTCATTTGTTTCATTGCACCTGAATCCCCTATTCTATCTAATAGTCTTCTTGAGGTTCAACATTCTGTCCATGCCCTCCTATCCACATGACCACCACACCCCAGCCAGTAATGTGGGATTGTGGTCATCATCCCTTTTATATGGACAAGGAGCAGCCACATCGTTTTCCTTCACCACACCTTATACATGAGTGGGGTCAAGATACTTTTCAGGAAGATGGAGAAGCCAAGAACCCAAGGTGAGTGAGGGGCCAAGAGACTGTCCCAAGTTGGGTAGGTGTGCCAAACACTGTGCAGCGTCCAGAGGGAGTGAGACCTGCAGTCTCGGTGGCACTTATCCACATCTCCCAAACTATGCCCAGCAGGTTCTGATCCCAGATCTGTCAGCGCAGCCAAAGACAAAAATGCTGTGAGAGGAACAGAAAACCTCGGCAACACCTCGGTAGTGAAACATCTTATTTTTATTGAGAACATCTCAAGTCCTTTGTCTAGGTGCGACAGCGTCTCATGCTCAGCTCCAGCTGGCCTCAGTGTGAGAGGAAGCTCATGCAGGCTGTAATGTGTGTTATATACATAAATATACATACGAGAACACTGAGGATTGTATCTTAGCAACAAGTTTCTCAGCTGAATTACATTCATATAAAGTGTCCAAATTCTAAAATCAAATTAAAAGCATATAACCCAAAGCCTGAAAAAGCAAACAGCTTAAGGGCTTCCTAATGAACATTCCATAGACTGTGCTTTTAACCACTGTGCTCCCCTTAGGAGGAGGACCTCAGTTCCTTCCATACAGTCCCCCCACCAGTAAACAAGAAAGAGCAGGGAGCTGCCCACAGGAGGCAGCTTCTAAACGAACTGAAAACATACACACACCCGCACAACTGAGTCACGGTCACGGCAGACTCCCATGGGCTAAGGGTTCCCTTGCTTCCATTCCCAGCCTCTAGGGAACTCAGGACTCCAGGGCGGACAACGGAGCAGCCCAACCCCCTCCCTGCATTCAGGGAGACTGATTGTCACAGGACACATCAGGGGACAAGGACACAGGGGAATAACACACACCAGACACAAGTCCTCTGCCCTTTCCACAAATATAATTTGGGGGTGATATAAAGGAGATTTTTAATTTAGAGATAGGCAAGTCAGCTAATTTAATTTCTCTTGTTGGATCAAAACTGAGTGTACAGAGGTGGTATTTCTGATGTAAAGTACCTCAAAGGCGAGAAGCGTCACCTGGCTGCATTCATCTGCTCAGAGGCCTGGGCAATGTACAGCTGTCCCTGGAGGTACACCGCCTTCCTCAGACCTGCCACCTGGTGGGGACAGCGGCTGCCTGCCTCGCCACAAGAGGAACTTGGGCTCTGGGGACAAAGTGGTGACTGTAATTCCGGGGAAGTCAGAGCTTTATAAGACTGGGGCCTGCACATTTAAAAACAATTCCTTTTCATCACACAGCGATTTCCCAAACAGGAAAGGGTGATGGAAGATGAAGACTCGGAATCAAACCTGCAGTTTTTGGCATCCTTTGCTGGGAAAGGTGCAGGTGGTCATGGTAGCTAGAAATGGCCAACGTCTACCAGGCCGCCGTCCCCCATCTGGAACAGCCCCAGGTCTACACAAAACATACCCCCCCCCCATAACCTCTCCACCAAAGCAAGCTGTTCCTGAGCCGTCCTGAGGGACAGGGTCTTCATGGAAGTAATACCTTGGGGTTCACTGACTGAACAGAACCGACTGCCCCCGCTTGGCAAGATGCCCTCAACACTTAAAGGGTTTTTTTTTTCCCCTTCAAAATGTCAATTCCCTGGCTGTGTCTGGTTTTCTGTGAAGTCTCTTAAGTGCAGATCCAGGACGTCGGAGCAGATGAGTGGTGATGACGTGATGTGTGAGGTACGGTGCGTCCTGACTGCTCTCACGGACGAGGGCCTGCTTCTTCTCTCTCTTTCTGCAGCTGAGTCATCTCTGTGGTCCTGTCCTGGCAGCAGGGGAGGCGACACCCTGCCCTTTGGTCCCCAGGCCACCTTCTTCCCCCTCCCTTGTGCCCAGGCTCAGGGCTCGGGCCTGAGTTCAAGGGACATTTGCTTTTGGGTTGGGGCTCAATTGTGCACCTTTCTGCTACAACCCAACTGAAGAAACAGCCAGACATACTGAGTGGTTTTGTTTTTATGTATATGGAACACATTTGCACTGGACTTGATATCCAAAATCCACATATTTGGTAAAAACTAAGTCCATCTCCCAATCCCCACTACAAAAAAATACAATTTATAGAGCCAGGAGTACAAGTTTTTCTGGAGCATACTGAGGAGGGTAGCAGCACCACCAGGCCTCTTCCCATGGGTGCAAAGAAGACCCTGGTCCATTTGACCCAAATGAGACTGCACAGTGGCACGTGGGGCCCAAGATCCTGCCAGCCAGGGGCCGCCACCCCAACTGCAGAGAAGGCCAGTGTGCAGGTGCGCTTGCCCCAGACCTGCGCATGCGCAGACAGGGCCCCTGACCCCTGACCTGGTCCCACCAAGGTGACGTTGCCCCTGCAGGCCCGGGGAGTGGTGAGAACCCCAGAGTGCTCCTGTGTGGTCTCCAGATACCCGTGCACAGCTCAGTGCCACGGGCATCAGCCCCACAGGGGCGGCCGTGGTGATTATACTGTGGGGTGGGGTCCGCACCTCTCCGCTCCTAGCCCCCAATTCCTCCTCCTGTGACCCCCGGAGCTCAGGTCGCACTGAGCCGGTGGTTGAGGTGCACGCACCTCTCCCAGCATCTCTAACCCTGAGTGGAAGCTACAAGGCACCTGGTGCAGGTCTTGGGCCCAGGCCCAGGTGGTCACACCGGGCTCCAACTGCTGGGCCGTCCTGTGCCCCGGGGGTGCTGAGCAGCATCCCCAGCCCCCTTGAGATGCCGGCAGCACCTGAGATCTGCCTCATGACATCAACGCCAGACTGCACCTCGCCAGCATCACACCATCTCGCCAGCTCCAGCCTGCGTGCTTTTTAGTTTTCAAATGTCTTTGATAAAGCTAAAAAGAATAACTTAAAAACACGCCTTCCGCAGCACGCTCCGAGGATGAGTGACTGCGAGGCGACTCTAGTTCCATCCTGGGCGCCCTTGGGCCATCGTCCTTCCCGTGTGCAGGTCCCCAGGAGGGGTGGAGAAGTTCAGAGCCCAGCCCTGTTGACAACACCTCCAAAGCAGTGGCCAGGATGGGGATTCTGGATGAGTCTTATCAGGATTACTTGGAGGTTAAGTAAGAGTTTCCATGATCTGATCCCATGGGAGCACGGAGGCCGCTAGCAGGGCTGTGGCAGCAGACAGAGTTGCCACGGGGCTCAGCATGTGCCTCAGGGTCATGTGAGGACACCCTAGTGCTGCCAGGGGACGTTAAAACCTACTGTGTGCGGCTAAGGGTGAAGACCGAGGAGCCAGGCCTTCACCGGACGTGTGTACCAATCCCAGGGGCTCTGTGCGCTACCTCCACCTTCTCACCCTCCTCCGTGTAGAAACCTTTTTGTAATTAAAATAATGTGGCATAAAGTGACCTGACATAATTACTTATTTTATAAACCACATTCCTAACTCTGAATAAGTTATTTATTCAAGAATTTCACACAAAGTAGTTTCTATTTTCCTAAACTTATGGAAGCCCTACTCAGTAGAACTCAACGCCTAACGTAAACTGAGGTTGGAAGCAGTCACTGGGTATGGGGCAGGGGAGGGGGGGGGCAGTGGGCGGTGCTGGCCCCACCTCCCGGTGCCCCAGTTCAGAGTGAGATGCCCTGCACCCCACGTGCTCCCGCACCTGCCCTGGTCCAGGTGTGGGACGCGGGGCTGACACTGGGCCCCTGGACCCCCACATCCCCCAGGTGTGCGCCTGCCCAGTCCAGGTGTGAGGCTTGGGGCTCAGCGTCGGGCGCCCGCCAGGGTCAGGGCGTGAGTGAGAACTGGTCCTGCTCCGTGGGCTTCTCCACCCAGGCGCCCAGCCCTGCCTTGATGAAGGCGGTGAACAGGCGGGCCTTGGCGGCCTGGTACTCCCGCGCCGCCAGCTTGGACTCATGGTAGGTGGTGGGCTTAGTGATCCTGCTGCGCTGCAAGTGCGGGGGGACCTGCAAAAGGACAGCAGTGAGTGGAGGAGCGCGGCTGACGGGCAGCAGAGGAGAAACACACCCGGATGACGCCCGGAAGTGGCGATTAATACCGAGCTGGCTTGGGGGAGGGGCACCCCAGAAGAAGGCGCTCCCTCCGGCCCGCCCACGGGGCGGGGTACCCCGAGGTCGTATGGGGGCCATCCTGGTGCGCAGCCGCCTCTGCCAGGAACACCTCTGGGGCAGACCGGGCTGCAGATGGGGCCTGGGATTGGGCTCCGGGGAGCCACAGGTGCTCAAACTCTCGGAGGCCACCGTGGGGCACACGTGCCCACCTCGGCAGGGTCAGGTCAGTCTCTGCTCAAGTCGCAGGCCAGTGTTCCTTGCTGGCCTCAGTAGTACATAAACATGACTTAAGAATGACTGAAAGCTAACAAAACCTGACTTACTCTATGAGCTTTTATTTGGGGAAAGAGGGGCCTGTGGCTAAAATCAAAGTTTTAAAGCCCTGCATGGAGGGCTTCGCAGAACCTGAGGGACTGTGCTGAGAAGGCCAAGGAGCGTCTGGTCCTTTTTTTACGTCACAGTCATCCAAGCAGCAGAGCAGCTCCTTCCTTGCTCTGGACTTGCTCTCGGGTGTCTCCCAGGGACACGCTGAAGCTGTGTCCCCAGTTGATGGCACTAATGGGAGATGGTGGCCGTGGGGAGGTGGGGCCGAATGGGAGGCGTGTGCCCTTGGAGGGGACACCGAGACCCTGGCCCCTTCCTCTCTCCCGCTTGCTCACATCACACAAAGGCGAGCAGCTCTGCTCACCACATGCCTCCTGTCCTGGGTCTGCCTTCCCACGGGCTGAGAGCCACAGGGCTAGGCAGCCATGGTCCTGAGACGGAGCTAAAATAAACCCCTCCTCCCAGGTGTTTTGTCACAGTGACAGAAGGCTGAGGGGCTCTGAAATTCATGCTGAGAAGTGCGGTTGTTGCTGGGACTGTACCTGACGCTATGGTTCAGAAGCCTCTGGCATTGGTCTGTAAGAAAATCTGGGACAGGGTGGAGAAGCAGGTGAGAGAAAACTTGAAGTTAAGCTCAGTGGGTGATTCTGTTCCAGCCTCAGCAGGAGCAGGCTGATAGAAATGCAGATGGCAAAGCATGTGCTGAGTTTCAGATGGAAATGAGAACTCTACTGGCAACTGTACCACGGGTCCTTGGTGGTACATTTTGGCAAAGAAGTTGTCTAGATTTTGGCCGTGCCCTGAGACTCTGTGGAAGGCCAAGTTCACAGGTGACAGACTAGTCTATTGGACAGAGGAAAGTTCACGGCAGCACAGTGCTCAGGTTGTGGCCTGGGTACTACTGGCTGCTTTTATCAAGATTTGCAGTGAGAATCAGGAGGAAAAAGCAAAAATCAGGAGGAAAAATTTTCCTCCTGAAAATTTGAAAATTTTACAATTTGAAAATTTTACAGGAAAATTTGAAAATTTTACAATTTGAGCAGAAAAGGAATTTGTTTAAAGGCACAGCTGAGGAGGGTACACTTGCTACAGAGTAATAGCGTTAGAAAAGGGCAAGTTCTGGGCACACTGGCGCAGTCCTCTAAGACCAGCTACGGAGGATCACAAGTTTGAAGTCAGCCTGGGCAAGTTAGTCAAATGTTGCCTCAAAACAAAATTTTAAAAAGAGATGGGGATGTAGCTCAGCAGTGAAACACTTGCTTAACACATACAAGGCCCTAGTTCAAACCCCAGTACAAAATAAATAAATTTTTAAAAAGCCAAGTACTTTGCTGTTGCTCTTGGACAACAGGAAAGATGCCTTCAGGGAAGACATTAGCTTTAGGAACTGACAAAACCCTACACATCACAGGCTCAAAGATTTGTGTTCAAGAGAGCCCCAGAGTACCTGCTCACAACTGGTGACCTAGGGAACTCTTTCTCCACAATTTCATTTCTGGGGATTCACTTCTCCAAGTCTAGCCACCCAGAAACACAGAATCCACTGCAGCCATGATCTAAGTGGGCCTGGCTACTGCTCAAGCTGGCAACCCTGGACAACGAGTGTAGCTGTCAGAGTGAACCTAAAGCTGCAGTGGAGACCCCAGGAAAGTGGAGATGCCAGGCATATAGGATGCCTGCCAAGGGATGCTGCAGGCAGCAAGCACAGCCCGCCCAAGAGAAAGGCCAAGTGGGCTGCAGCTAGCAATGCCATAATATCACCACCACTTGCCCCACTCCTGCTCCTGGAGCTACAGGAGTTCCTGTTTGCCGTGTTAAGCTCTGGTCTTGCTACGGTCTGATCCTTCCTCTCCATGCACCCATTCTTCCTTTTTGCAGTTGCAGTGTTTTCCCTGTACCTGCCCCACTACTGTGTGCTACAAGTATGTAACTTTCATTTTTATTTTCACAGACACTCACAGCTTGCCTTCAATCTCAGAGGAGACTCAACCTGGATTTTTAAACAATGCTGGAACAGTTAAGCCTCTGGGGACCCTTGAACATGCACTGAATGTATTCTGCATAGTGAGATGGGCACGAGCCTCTGGGGGCCAAGGCAGCAATGTTATAGTTTAGACCAAAGGCCCATTTGTTAAAGGTTTAGTACACAACTACTATTGGAGCTGGCAAGAACTTCAGTGGGTGGGGCCTCATGGGAGAAAGTGAGGTCACTGGGAGCATGTCCTGGAAGGGGACATTGGGACCTTGGCCCCCTTCCCTCCCTTTGCATCACCACACCCTCCCTGCTGTGATGGTGGCCTCACCACAGGCTCAGAGGCCATGGAGCAAAATGACCATGGACCAAACTTTTGAAACCATAAGCCAAAAGAAACCTTTCCTCCTTGAAGTTAATTTTTCTTAGGTACTTGTCATAGTTATGACATAGAAGGTGACAGTCACACTCCCGGGAAGACCTGGGCAGTGGGTCTTGGATTCTGTGGCAGGGAAGGAGGAAGCTGCCATTAAGACAGCTCTTACACTTGCAAACCCAGGGCCCCGTGTTCAAATTAAAAACAATCTTAAGGAACAAAGAGGCTTTCAAATGATCTCTTAAGGAGGCTGTGCATGATGACGTGGTGATGGAGACCACAGGAGGAACAGGAGGGATGAAGACGGACACGCTGTGGGGAGGTGAGCCGGCGCAGCGCCGGGGAGGGCACCTCAGTACCTTGCCGTGCACACGCATCCAGCGACAGTACAATGCGTGCTTACACAGGCGCGACGCACGGCCCAGCTCGTCCTTCCCCGTTGTGGCATTGATGACCTCGATGGTGGAGTCGCCCACCGTCCAGTTGACGCTGAAGTTGGGCGCCTTCCCCGGCTGCCGTGCCTCTGCGTTGCTGATTCCTGGAATGCAGCAGACACAGAAGGTAACATGAAGCCACGTCCACACCAGCACCGAAGGTCAGACATGGCCACAGATCGTGTGCCAGCAAAGTTGTCTGTTAATATGTGTATCGACTTCAAAGCTGACTACCAAAACAGAAATAATAATGTGGGATTTTTAACATATGCAAACATTAAATGTATGACAACAATACCACAGAGGCAGGGGAGGAGAAGTGTGAAAGTATGAATTATAAGGTTCTTACCCTAGAAGTGAAGGGTGTAAAATCATATGAAGGGAGACTGTGGTAAGTTCAAGATGTATACTAAATTCTAAAAACCTCTGCTACATTAACAACACAGAGTTATAGTTAAAAAGTCAAGACGGCCTTATTAAAATGGGATAGTAAAAGACAATCTGAAAGTAAAAAGAAAGATGAAACAACATATGGAACAAACAAAATGTGTAGCAAAATCATGGATCAAAATCTAACAATATAAATTATCACAATAAATATAAATGGTCCAAGCCCCTCAGAGAAAAGGCGGAGATTATAATTGATGTGTATGGAAGGAAGGGATCCAAATTGTGGTGCCTATGAGAAACATACTTCTAATATAAAATAGTTTAAAATAAGAGGACGTTAACAAGACTTACTGTTTTATCACTAACCAAAACACAGTTGAAGAGGGTACTAGACAAAGCAGATCTCAGAAGAATATTATAAGAGTGAAAAGTCATTTTCTGATGATAAAGGATATTGACTCATTAAGATAGACTAGCAATCCTAAACGTTTACGCATCTAATCACAGAACAGCAAAATACATGAAGTAAAAACTTTAAAAAATTAGGAGGAGAAACAGAGAAGATATAGCTAGAGATTTATAATACCCCTGCCTAATGAACTGATAGACCCAGTGGAAGGTCATTAAGAACACAAAAGACATTACACAATCAGTGGACTTGGCTTAATTGATGTTTACAGACCACTCACTAAGAAATCAACAACAGAAAGATCTCTTTAACCCTGTTCCGCAAGTACTATGGAGCTAAAAAAGCAGGCTTCTAAATAACTCAGGGCATGGGTATTTTGAAAGGAGGGAAAATGAAGACACAGCATATCAGGATTTGTAAATCCTGCAAAGGTTATACAGGAAAGTCTTCAAAAAAAAATGACCTCAGCTAGAATCTCAAAAAAATTGGACAAAGAGTGAATGAAATATCAAGTTAAAAAAGGAACAATTAAAATCTAAGTAGAAATCATTGAAATATACAACAGAAAAGGAAAAAAAAATCAGTGAAACCAAAAGCTGATCCCTAGAAATGACTGACAGAATTCATAAACCTTTAGCTAGACTGACAGGAAGAGGACGAGGGACAGAACAAATCGCTAATACAAGGAATAGAAAAGGTATCACTAGAGATAACATAAATTCAAAATAAAGGAATATTATGACACACCAATACATTTGACAAATTAGATAAAATAGACAAATTTCCTGAAACACATAAATTACCACATTTATTCAAGAAAAAAAGCCATAAAAGCCTTATATTTATCATAGAAATTTAATTTGTATTTAGGTATTTTCTCATAAAGAAAACATCAGGGCTGGGGATATAGCTCAGAGGCACAAGCGCCTGCCTGGCAAGTGCAAGGTCCTGAATTTGCTTCCCGATACCAAAAAAAAAAAAAACCAAAAACATCAGGTCCAGTGACTTCATTGGTAAATTATGCCAAACATTGTAAAAAACATTAATATCAACTCTAAATCAACTTTTCCAGAAAATCAAAAATGAAGTACATCCCAAGTCATTTTATCCCTGACAAAGACACGGGAGGAAAACCACACACCATCATCCCTACACATCACTATGTTATATTTTCTTTTTTCCTGTACCAGGAATCAAACTCACGACCTTGTGCTTGCCAGGCAGGCGCTGTGCCACTGAGCTAAGTCCCCAGCCCCACATCACTATGTTATAGATGCAAAAATTCTACCAAAAATTCCAGCAGCTTGAATTCAACACTATATGAAGAGAACGGTACACACCAACCATTTAAGGGAGATCCCAAGAATGCAGATTGGTTTAATATTTTTTAAAAAATCAATGCCGCCGTATCAACATTTTACAAAATAAACTAAATGACCACCTCAGAGAAGAAAAAAAGCATCTGACAAAAATCTAACATCCACCCTTGATTAAAAACAGTGGTACCTTGGTTCATGAATCTAATTCTTTTCATGATTTCGGCTACAAACTGAATTGGATGGGAAATGAATCAAATTCAATGGTTAGGGACAGTGTTCAACCTTATGGAGAAATTTGTCTGGTTCTCACCCAATTCGGTTTAGAGTCATGGAAGGAATTAGAAAGTCTGTGAACCAAGGCACCACTATACCTTTAGCAGACTAAGAATAGACTCAAACCAATAAAAGCACCAGTGAGAAACTTACAGCTAACATCACACTTACTGGTAAAACACTGGATGCCGCTCCCTGAGGGCACACACAAGGCAAGGCTGCCTACACCCATCTGTCCCCCCACATTGTCACGGGAGGTCCTATCCAGAGCAGGAGTGAAGGAAAACATCTAGACTGCAGAGCAAGAAATAACGAACCACATGACCACTGATAAATAAAACCCAGTGGGATCTACTAAAAAGTTACTAGAACAATACTGCTATAGATTAGTCATGAACAACTAACTGGAAATCTAAATAAAAGTATCACATTTAAAGTAGCATCAGGAATATTAAACAGAGGCACATCTGACACAAGCTGTGTAAGATATGCACACTGTAAACTGCAAACATTGCTGAGAGAAGGGAATGGAGGCATAAATAATGGAGAAACACATCGTTCATCACTGGAAGACTCAAAACCAGTACCATTTTGGTTCTGTCCAAACTGGTCCAGCCAGACTCCAAGTGGATGCTGTGCAGAAACTGACAAGCAGATTATAAAGCTACCATGGAATAAAAGAACAAGGACCTACGTATCTGAGGGCCCTCTCTGACTATGACGTACAAAGCACTACCTTGACCCGATTTCATAACTTCCATAACTACAGTGATCATGACAGTTCTGTCAGAATTAAAATCATAGGGTCTGTGTAAGACAGTGTTAAGAAAGCTGAAACACAAACTAGAGGTTGGGAGGAAACATTTTTAATTCATTTATCTGATACAAGATTTACATTCAGGAAATAAAACAAGTTACTAAGACTCAGTAATGAGAAGTTAATGCAATAAAAATGTGCAAAAGTTTTGATACAATTAGTGAGGAAGGTGCAGGAATGGCAAATTCACAAGTGAAAAGCTAGTTGACGTCACTAGTTAATAGGGAAAAGCAAATTAAGACACAGACTGGCAGTTCTGCAGAGCTCAGCATGTGCTGTCTTATGACTCAGCCCTCCACTCCCAGTGGAGACCTGTGTGCAGGAGCACTGACATGGACAGTCCAGCAGGACCAATCTCAGCAGCTGCTTTGTAAAACTCAGTGTCTTAGTCACGTTCTTCATCGCTGAGACACAATACCTGACACCCAAAACTTAAAAGAGAGGTTTATCTTGACTCACAGTCCATAGCTGGCTGGCTCCAAGGCAGGGTGGCATGGCAGAAGGGCCTGGTGGAGGACAGCTGCTCTTGGCATGGTGAACAGGAAGCAGAGGATGAAGGGAGGAGCCGAGAGGGAAATAAACCCTTCCAGGCCACGCCCCCAGTGCCTGCCTCTTCCAGCCAGACCCCACCTCCACACAGCGAGCCAGCTATGAGCTCCAGGATCCAGTCACCTTCCAAGAGCCCCGCCTGTGAGCACATGAGGCTCTGGGGGACACCGAGATACAAAAGATAACAGTAAGTGACTGGAAACAACATAAACATCCACAGATAGAAGCAGCCACATGCACATTCCCTGCAGCACATTGCTTAGCAGCAACAGGGGTGAGAATACCCATTCCTCTGGCTATTTGTTGAGATAAACCAACTTGCTTTTGAAAACATCCTTAGCATCTCTGATGGGGGCCTTCACCCTGCCCAGGAACTGCTCCTTCTCAGGTTAGTGCCAGCTGACAATGCTGGGAGTCTGGGGGTAGAGGAGAAGTATCCACTTCGGTATGAAGGTGGGGTGAACTTCTGACCATGATGGGACCGCATCTTTCATAACAAATGACTGATGCTCCCGTATGTCATCTTCCTTTGCAATTTCTTGACCATAATGTGACAAAACCAAAGATCACTGCTGAACGACACTTAAACGCTAGGATAGCAGCATTGTGCACTAAAACTAAATGGTCAATTAACTACTAAAATAGAAAGGCCCTAAAAGCACAATTTTAAAAAATATTTCAAGCTAAATAAAGTGCTGGCTTTAGCAAAAATGGAGTGAATAAGGCAAGAAGAAAACAGCTAGCCCAAGGTTCCAACACAAGCCATATGCTTTTTCTGGGGCAGAGAGCCCCGAGTGGTCACGAGCACGCTCTCCACGAGTCCCTGGGGCCGCACACTGGGGCTGACACCGACGGGCTGCTCATCTTCCCGGGCTGCAAAGCGAGAACTAGGGTAATGAGCTGATCCCAGGGACCGTGCAGAAACCAATAAAGGCAGGAGTGAGCCGGCTGGTAATGAGCGTCCCTCAGCTGTTGTAAATTAAGTGTGCTGAATCAGAACTTTTAAAGCAAAAATCCAGAGAAACTGTCAACTGGCCTAAAAAACTGACACAACTGAAGAATGAGATGAGCTGGCACTGACATGTTATCCCACCTCAAAGATTCTTTCTGATGCGTCCCTTACGGAGTAGGGCAATAAGCTTCACAGTCAGTAATAGGTAGGGTTACTGTGGGCTCCTGCTATAGAATTATTAGTCCCCCTAGTACATGCGAATCAGGAAAACCGAGCAGAAGCCGACTGTAAGGACAGCTGTGTGCGTGGCACCTGCCTGAACTGTGCCGCAGGCCACTGATGTGGGCGGGGGGGCTCAGAGTCCCTGGCTTTGCAGGCCAGCTGGGGGCACGCACCTCTGGGACACACATCCTGATGTTCTTCATGAAAGGTGACCCTGAGCTGACAGGAAAGGTGACCTCCAGCCCAGACTCAGGGCTGATCCCCAGCCTCTGGAGCTGGCTGTCCAGAACTGAAGGCTTCCCACAGAGAAGCACTGGCCACTTCGCCTCCGAGCAGGGCTTTGAACATGCAGGTGCTGCCTCCAGGGGACTGCATGGCCCTCCCCAGACTCTGGAGGCAGGAGGGAGGGTGCTGGGCCTTCCATCCTTAGGGGACACACACACGCACACACGGAACCCCAGCGTGTGCACTGTCCTGACAGGAAGTGGCCGGGTTTGGTGCTGGGTTTGGGCCTGGCTGGTGCTCTGGGCAGGGCAGTGACCTGCTGCAGCACATCCAGCCTCTCCTGCGAAGAGGTAGTGCTGGCCTCACCAGCTAGGCGGGGACTCCCAGAGAGATGTGAAGGTTGGCTGAGTGGCTGAAAGGCACCCCTGTGCCCTGGAAATGAGGTGGAGATGGTATCTAACAGGGCCTGACAACTGTCACTCAAATATTTTAAAGGTGTTGTCAATAAAATAGATAACCATGGCTCCTGTTAAAGTCACTTCCCACAAAAGAATTTTTAAAAGTCAGAGCCGCCTTCCTAGGGCTGCCCAAATGCCACTCCCTACACTGCCTTGCTTGCTTTTGTTTTGTGACAATGCTGGCATCAAAACCACCACTTCACTGCTACGCTGGTGAAGTGACGACAGAGAGCCCAGCCCAGAGCCCTGGAGCAGCCAGCTGTCACCGAGGCCCTGTCACAGGTGTGGGGACAGTCAGCACCACTGGCCTTTTTTCCTGCATCCTCGGTGAGCCAGGGACCCAGAGACCCAGCGACCCACAGGGGTCAGCCAGATGCTGGAACTGCCCGAAACGTGCAGTGTGAAAGGGGACACGAGGAAGCAGGAGAGGTCACCACCAGGAGAGGCGCCTCACAGCAGGGCCCAGGCCACAGCCACCCTGGAAACGCATGTCTGACCACGCTGTGTTTATGCTGAATTAAAAAGTAAGTCTTGCCATTTCAACCTGGGGGCTGGAGAGGGTTGTTCTCCTCCAGGTGACTGTTGGAACTGCACAACTGTGAAGGACCCCTGTGAAGGGCCCCACTGCTTGAGGCCGGGCTCACCGCTGTGCACAGACCAAACTGAGGCACGTAGGCTGCCACGCAGCAGAGCTAAAGTGGGGTGTGCACGGAGGCTTGGCACATCCCCCAGGCAGTGCATCCTCAGAGGAGGCAGCAGATCAAGGCGGGACTGCAAAGCTAAGCGCACACCAGTGCGGGCGCTGGGGATGGAGATCGTTTGGGGGTGGGGACCTCATTACAGACTTGCGCTCCCCCAAATCGTTCACATGCAATACTGGCAACATTAGGGTCTGTCACACCGACGGGGTTTCATTACCATTTACAGATACATACAGTTTGTCCCTTAAGCCCTGACGGAAACCCTTCCCCTCTGCACAGCAGCCGCAGGTTCAAAGCCTCAGCACAGAGGCTACGCTGGTGAACTGACGACTTCTCGCAGATCTTAGCTAAGGACCAGATGCAGCGCTCAGGCAGGCCCTGAGGAACAGCACCGTGGCATCTGCCGCACGCCATGCATCACACCATGTGTCAGGGTCCAGGAAAAAAGTCACGGTGACGCTTGACACTAAGCCCTTGCCAGGGATTGGCTAGCTTTGAGTGTGTCTGCAAGGTGCGCTGCTAGAGGCTCAGTCCTTAGTGCTGCTGGTGAGGGTGCACCCGCAGAGGTGGCGGGGGGAGGCGGCGGCCACTGGCTGACCTTCTACACCGGCAGAGGGGTGCAGGGGCACGGTGGCTCACCGTCCTCACTAGGGGTTAACGCAGTTCCCAGGCATGTGTTCCGTTCTGGGGAGTCTCAGCTGTCATCACAGTGACCCTGGGCCCTCCGGCTCCCCAGTCACCTCGTGAGATCTTTCTGCACGTGTTCCTGCCGTTTGGGCTTCTTCCCATTTCCCGCAGGCCCTTGCGCGTGGTAACCAGGTGTGTCGGTCCACTGAGACGTTCAGCCTCCAGTGCTGTGAGCTAAAAATACCTCTTTCCTGTATACCTTCCCATCCTCCAGTATTTTGCTATAGCAACACAAAATGGACCAGTAAAGCACTGCTCCCACAAATCTAGTACACAGAGCCAAGCGGGTAGTTTGCTCTCTGGCCCACAGTAAAGGATGCGCCAACACCCAGGACTCCAAACGGCAGGGACGCTCCCAGCTCACGCATCCCCATCGGTTTATCGGGCGACTCTTTTTCTCAAAAGAATCACAGCAACAGGGGCCGTGACTTCCCTGGGACACTGCTTTCCCGGGCCCTGTGCACGGCCGGCGCCATCAGCATGTTTCCCATAAACTCCACGCGGCTTCCTCTCCAGCTGAGACATGCTGGTAGCCAAGCACGGGACGAGGCCCAGTCCACACGCACCAAAAGAAGCGTGCTTTAGTGTAGCATCACGTTTTTAGTTTCAAGCTCAAAAAATGTCAGTAAAATGTTATTTTTCAAAAGGGCAA
The DNA here is from genome assembly GCF_000276665.1 of Chinchilla lanigera. Classification (NCBI taxonomy): domain Eukaryota; kingdom Metazoa; phylum Chordata; class Mammalia; order Rodentia; family Chinchillidae; genus Chinchilla; species Chinchilla lanigera. Next base: position 41,948,317 of record NW_004955407.1, on the reverse strand, counting down.
AAAAAATACCTGAACTGTGTCCTTTTAAGTATGGGTGGGCTTAGAAGTTAGGACCCTTGAATTCAAGAGCTCCTGTTCAGTTTACTGTGAGGCACTGAAACGCTAAAAGAAGAAAAGAAGCCAGTAGTAAGGCGCATACAGGACGGGAGCAGATGCCCCTGGGGAGGATTCCGGGTGGCTGCACGTGAGGATGGGCGCTCGGTCAGCCCCTGCCCGGTAACCCAGCCACGCCGACGCTTCCTACTTTTCGCAGCGTCTCTGAGTCGCTGCCACCAAGGCCGGAATGTGCGCAATGTGCAAATGGGGAGACAGAACCACCTGGTTCTTCTGCTCTGCGCAAGGCCCTTGCTCCTCCAGCGGCCTCCTCGCCACGCCCTGCAGCCCGCCCCAAGGCCCCTCCGGTTGCGCGGCTCTGCGGCCGCCTGGCATCAGGCCAGCCGAGGGGTAGTGAGCTCACTAGGCCTGGGAGGACGTGAGCGCTCAGGGCCCGGGGCGGGGTGACGCGCTGGTACTTGCCGCTGAGCAGGGGCTTGTTGAGGGTGTAGAGAGGCGGCAGGTCCTCTATGTTGGAGATGCGCTGGTACATGGCCCGGGAGAGGTGGTCGCCGTGGTACAGGCTGCCCAGGATGATGCTGGAGAAGTAGATGGGCTCCACGAAGATGCTGAGCAGGGACCCCTGGATGCCCACCACGTTCCAGCTGCAGGGAGAGACACAGGGTCAGAGGGCGAGGCCGCCGACAGCCCTGTGGCACGCTGGCGAGGCCACCGGACGAGCAACCAGCTGACCTGGGAGCTACCATGTCAAGGAAAAAAACCAGCCTTAAAATGAACCTGTGAGAGACTCTGGGCCACTGTTCTTCCACGCTGACACGCTGACGGAGGCTCTTTCCCAAAGCGCTCCCGGGGGGCCACGCGTGCTTCCCCAGCAGGGCTCCCGGGAGAACGCATCTTTATCAGCTCTTCCAGGAGTCCCTCAAAATGGGCCTGGGCTTTCCCTGCTCCCTGAGCTCAGCCCTGGGAGCCAGCCTGCCTCGGAGGTGTGAGGAGCTTCCTACCACACACGGGACAACAGCGGGGGCAGCTGCACTGACTCGCTGGTGACGGAGGAGGGATGCTGAGGTGACGTGTATCACCCCAGTTATTCAAGAGGACAGCACCGCACTGCACTCGCTACTGCTCAGCCCCACCGAGTGAGGGACGCCGCGGCTTGGGCGCCGCTGCGCTCCAAGCCCCTGCTCCGTGCGGCACAGGTGACTGGGGATACGGGACAGACGAGGGAAGACACAGCTGGGTGTCAGCAATAAAGCAACAAAAAGGCCAACAATATGTGAAGGGCCGCCTTGAGGTCCCATCAACAGGAATGTAAGGACAGGTTTCTGTGAGACAGAGAAAGGGAGTCCTGACCTCAGAGGAGGCTCCGTGGGGTGAGCCTGGGGCGATGGCCTCACGTGGGGCTGAGGGAGGAGGTGCCCTCAGCCCAGGGATGGTGCATACAGGACAGGATGGGAGGGCCACAGAGAAGAGGCCGGCAGGAGGCCAGGCGCAACTCCGAGGCAGTGGCCGGGTCCCACATGCCACAGGCGTCCCAGGGTAGGGGCCGACCAGGTGCACATTTCAGAAAGGGATGGCAGCGGAGCAGGACGGTCACCGGCACAGGGCTGGGTCCCAGCTGCAGCAAAGGTCAGAAGCAAGGGCTGCGGTGGCAGGGGCAGAGAATCGGGGAGACGCTAGGAACAGATTCGGAAAGTGGGGCCTCAGGACCAGCAGGGGACTCGGACCTCAGGACATGCCGTCTACTCTCCCTGCCTTGTGATGCCCAGAGCGGCCCAAGCCGTGGCCCCCACCCCAGACTGCAGGGGGAGGCGCGTGCCTCATGTGCCTCGGAGGTGCGCCCTGCCCTCACACTCACACTCGCACTCACATTCGGGATCGACAGGGAGGACTGCAGCTGCTCACACTGCAGCCAAGAGGGTGCAAAAGACTTTTAAAACTTAGGATTTGGGGCCAGGGCTATAGCTCAGCGGCACAAGTGCCTGTCTGGTGAGCATAAGTCATGAGCTCAATTCCCCGTACCACATTAACATAAAAATGAGGATTTTCTTCTTCCAGAGATAAAAGTGTTTCTCCAAACTTCCTCATGCTGAGGGCCACACTGCCATCCCCTCCTCTGTCAGAAATCCAGCTGAAGGACACTTACAGATGCTGGTCCAGGAGGCTGGACTCAGTTTTGTCTCCACGAGGGAAGAGAGAAGCCAAGCACAGCCAGGGGCTGGAACTACATGGGAATTCCCTCTCGGCTGCCTCACTGTACCCCTCCTCTTTCTCCTCCCAATAAAAGCCCTTGCACACCTGAAGGTGGCAAGGTGGAGACCGAAGGCCATAAAGGGCCTGTCTCCTCTGCAGCTAGCTTTGAAGAAACACTTCCCTTTCCACCAAATCGAAAGGCCTCCCGCGTTTCTTGGAAGCAGCAAGTAGTATGGACCTGCGCAGTTAGAAAGTTTCGGCGAGCCAGCCAGCGAGAGGCGCAGCTCCTGAGCAGGGAGGTCTCCTGGTTCCCAAGGGAGGAGGGTGGCGGTCACGTGGGAGGGTGGCTCAGTGCTGGTGGCAGCTGAGCCCACAATCAGGACTGCAGGGCCATCCCAGCAGCTGCCAGGACACCCTGCCCCCAAGTAACTTTCCCTTCTTCCCTATCTATGGCATCAGCTATCTGTAAACACTTATGCTGAAAGAAGAAAAGGGTTTCTGGGGAGCTGATGGGCTCCCCCTGGATGTTCCACTCCAAGTGTACACCAGGGGCCTTAGATCTCCCCCGCTTTGGGGCTCATGGAGCAGCCCGGGCCTCTCCACAGTAGTGGCTGGCATGAGGGAAGGCACCCCACCACTGGGCCTTCTACAGGTCATGCTGGGGTACTGACTGGAGCAAGAAAAAACACTCCAGGAAAGTGATTTTGTTTGGAGAATATTCATTTGGTTTTGGTTTGGCTTGGTTTTCCCTTGTCTCTCTCATAACCAACTTTATTTCCAAGACAGGCAGTAGGGTTTCAATATCATTTACAAGCCCTCTAGAGGTGTCACATACAGCTGGACAGATCATAGCCAGGCCTCTGTGACAAAACAGGCTGATATGCCTACCACTGCAACACTGACGGCTTGAATGTGCCTTTTTTTTTGTTTTTTTTTTCCGGTACCGGAAATCGAACTCACAACCTCGCGCTTGCCAGGCAGGTGCTGTGCCGCTGAGCTAAATCCCCAGCCCCATGAATGTGTCTTATATTCTGAAGAAACGTCACCTGACAGTTCTTTACTGTATAACTGCAATATTTCTGTCAAAAACAGGTAAAGGGGGGGGGAATCCACAGATATAAGCATTTACGCATTGTGTAATAAAGACTGTAAAAGAAGAGAGCCAAATCAATGGTTTAAAAAGAAGAGAAAGGTTTTAAAACCCACAGCAAAACACTTTAAAAACTGAATAAATCCTATGGAAAGGCAGACTAAAAACACTTCTGTTTTGCTGTGACTTTTGTTTTGTGTGTCACAGTAGCTAGGACTTATCTGGTCTGTCAATCTGATTTTTTACGTGGTTTAAAGCTAACAGTTTTAAGAAATGCTGAAAAGGTTTGCTTGTCCCTCTGCAACAGATAAACTGCTACTGTTTTCTCTAGTTTATTTTTTAACTTGGGGAAAATAAATCTCAGAAAGTTACAGTTTACTTAGGTATCATTTACTTTTTTATAATTTTGGTTAAACTATTATTATATGTGATATGACTTATTTTTAAATATTAACTGTCCAGGTATAATGTAGTCAATCATAATGATTGTCTCAATATACTTTAAAGGCAACTACATTCTTTTTCTAGGTTGCTATTGTACATTACGTAAGTCATTTAGCTGGTAAGGGCTATGCTCCTTTTAGTTAATAAGAGACAATCTTACTTTAGGATAAAAATACATATTTCTAATTGGTAAATAGCTACCTTGTAGTTTCAAAACTTTTGTAGTTCTGTTATGTGTACCTAATAAATTCTAAAGGTGTTACTAAACTCAGTGATTAAAATATGATTAAATAGTTCATTTCTTCCCAAATATTAACTCACATTAGTTTTCAGGGAAATGACTCTAAAAATATGCTTAATGTACCTTTCTGACAGAACCCAACTTGTTTTATAGACAAAATGGTTTTTTTTTTGTTTGTTTGTTTTTGTTTTTTGTTTTTTTTCCGGTACCGGGAATCGAACCCACGACCTCACGCTTGCCAGGCAGGCGCTGTGCCGTTGAGCTAAATCCCTAGCCCCCAAAATGTTTTTTTTTTGACAAAAACTAGACTTGTTTTACTCTTTTTAGTTGAATATTAGCTTATAAATTTTCTAACTATTGCCTGCAAAGTTGTAATATTTTTTTAATTTTAAAAAGAATTTAAAAAATAAATGATACAGAATTTCAAAGCAAGATGATAGGAAATTAGCAATGATTATTATATTGCATATTGTTATCTTCAAAGTAGTTGCTCAGATGACCAGATATAGGCATGAAAAATTAGTCAAATAATTAGGCGTTAACTGTTCCTTTCAATAAACCAACAGAAATTGGTAGTACAATTATCTTAGTTATCCTCTTGTACATACATATATGTTTTTTTCCCCTTCCTTCTTTATTTCTTTTCTCCTTTCCCCCATCCTAGTTGTTCTTTTTTTTGAGCAGTTTCTTTCCCTTTCACAATACCTATTGTAGCTTTCGGATTTTATTTACTCTTTCAGGTTCTTACACTAGGGAGACAGTACAATGTTTACACGTGTGGGTCTAATTGACAAAGTTGTAACTTTTTAAGGTGTTAACACCTACTAGGTAAATGAAATTGAACGTGGACTCTTTGTAAGTCTCTCATTTTTCAAATTTGGCTACAAAGGATTTGGGCACGGCCCCGTCCATCACTTCCCTTCCAGTGTGGGGCCCAGTATGGCTGAACACCACCAGGAAAAGCTATCAGCTCCAGGGAACAACATCCCACAGCTGGGAACTGGTAATGTCTTCAGAGAAGAAAAAAAGGATTTGGAGACAGTGCCAGCCAGATGGCACTGCACTTCAAGGCGCTCAAGATTCAGGGCTGGATACCACATTAAATGGGGAAAAACTGAGAGCTTTTCCTCTAAAGTCACAAACAAGACCAGAATGTTCACTATCACCCCTCCTGTTCAACACAGTCCTTGACATGTTAACCAGAGCGGTCAGAGAAAGAAATAAAAGCGACACATATAGGAAGGGGCAGAGTCAAATTTTAATTATTTGCAAATAACATGATCCTCAACTTATAAGACTCAAAAAATTCCTCCCAAAGACTCCTAGGATTGAAAATCAAATTCAGAAATGTAGCAAGATGCAAAATACACAATACACAAAAATCAATAGCATTCTTACACACTAATGAACTCACTGGGAAAGAAATTGCAAATACCACCAGTATTTCTCACAGATATACAGAAAACAATCCTAAAATTCATATGGAACCAGAAAAGACCCAAACAACAAAAGCAATCCAGGTTTGAAGTTATACCACAAAGCCACTCTAATTAAAACCACATGGTGCTGGCACAAACACAGGGATGTGGATCAGTAGGACAGAAAAGTGGGTACAGAAACAATACTAGGCACATTCAGTTATTTGATCTTTGACAAAAAGGCCAAAAATACATTAGAGGAAAGACAGCCTCTTTACTAAATGGTGCTGGGAAAACTAGCCATCTGCACACAGAAGATTTGAGTCTCACTATGCATTGAGTTAAAATCAAAATAGATCAAGGATGGGTAACTGGGATATGGGAAAAGAGAAGGGAAAGAAGGAGAAAGTTTGTATGTATGTATATGCAGGATAGTTAACATGGCTGTTCTACTGTCGTGTATTACCTTGCTGAAAGAAACTGTCAATGAGGCCTTGGTTGATCAGCTTTGTATGTCTATATCTGTTTTCATGAGAAACTACTTTGAAGATATCAATATGTAATACAACAAGCATTGTTAATTCCCTACCACTCTGTTTGTAACTCTGTAATGTCTGTACTGATCCTTTGCTATTTTGTAAAATGTTGTCTGTCTGTTAGTATTTTCCTCCTTTTACTTCTAAAATTAAAAAAAAATAGATCAAGGATCTATATATTAAAACAGAAACACAATCTGCTAGAAAGTGAAATAATAAAACTCTTGAAGATATAAGCACGGGCATGGTCTTTTGAACAGAACCCCAATGGCACAAGAAATAATACTGACAATCAATACATGGGATCATATCAAATTTAAACATTTCTGCAAGCAGAAACAACCAGTGGAGTGCAGAGACAACCTACAGAATGGAGAAAATATCTAGAATATATAAAAACTGAAAAACAATTAGACCCTCCAAAATAAAAAAAAAAATCAAGAAATGAGCAGGTGAAATGAATAGACCCTTCTCAGAAGGAGTGCAAGTAGCCCATAAATACATGAAACAATGTCCAACATTTCTGGCCACTAGAGAAATGCAAATTAAAACAATACTGAGACACCACCTCAGTCCAGAAGATGACTATCATCGAGAAATCAAATAATAAGTGCTGGCAAGGCTGTGAGGAAAAGGAACTCTTCTACACTGCTGGTGGGGAAGTAAACTCATCGATGGACAAATGGATAAAGAAAATGTGGTATCTACGCACAATGGAATACTATTCTGCCATAAAGAAAGATAAACTTAAGATATTCATAGGTAAATGGATGCAACATGAAACCATAATATTATGTGAAATGAGTTAGACACACAAGCTTAACTATCTCATGGTTTCCCTTATATGAGAAACTAAAAAATAGACACACACATCAGAGACAGACAGACAGACAGACAGGAGAATAGAAGATAGCTAAAGTAGGGAGAATTTTTTCAAAAGGATTAGCAAAGAAGAGACAGAGGGAGGTGGGAGGAAAGGGAGAGAAAGGGGCTGGAAAAGAAGTCACAGCAAAATCTTGGAAATAACCCAAATGCCCATCAACTGAGAAGTGAATAAGAAAAATGTAGTATTTGAATACAGTGGAATATTACTCAGCTATAAAGAAAAATAAACTCGAGGCTTTTATAGGTAAATGGATGCAACTTGAGACCATACTCATAAGTGAAATAAACCAGACCCACATGTGTAAACATCGTATTGTCTCCCTAGTGTAAGAACCTGAAAGAGTAAATAAAATCCAAAATGTACAATACATAGTATGAAAGGGAAAGGAAATGCTCAAAGGAAGGAACAACTGGAATGAGGGAAAGGAGAAAAGGAAAGAAGGGAAAAATATATATATATATATATACACACAAGATAGCTAAGATAATTGTACTACTAATTTCTATTGGCTTACTGAAAGGAACAGTTAATGTTTAATCGTCTGATCAATCTTACATGCCTATACCTGGTAGTCTGAGCAACTACTTTAAAGATAACAGTAAGTAATACAACAACCACTGTTGATTTCCTATCATCTTGTTTTGAAATTTTGTATCGTTTTGATAGTTTTTATTTTGTTGTCTTTGTTTTTGTTCTTTTCTCTTTAAAATAAAAAAAAGATGCTGAGATTTGGGATGCTGCCCCTTACACAGTATTAGCTGACTTTTCAGACAGCAAGTTGAAGAAAAATATATTTTATTGATACAGCAATTATCTACTTCTTAAAGCTGTTAATAAATTAATGTGTCATAATAAAAAAAAGAAGTGAGGGGAAAGTGATGAAAATAGAGCTTTTGCAAATGGGAAGGGGCCCAGGAGCTGGAAGGAGGTGGGGAGGAGGGTTAGGGGATGGAAACAGAAGGAGAATGAAGGTGCATTACATCCGCGTACCAACTCCCCACCACAAGTGTAATCATCAGGTGCTACAAACGTACTGATTTTTTAAAAAGTGAAAAAAATTACAATAGAAAATAAAGACCGAGGGCTGAACTAAATCAAGAAGAAAACTAATCTGGGGTGACGGGGGTGAACCTGTAGCAGATGTGCCGCTGCGGCACGCAGAGCCCTTGCTGTCGGCTCTCTAGCTAAGTCACCCCGGCATCCGAGCACTCAGGTGTAACTGCAGTGTTGGCACTTCATGATAAATAAGTAGCTCTGGGGCTTCAGTGAGGGCACTGGGTCTCTGAAAAAGGTTCACCATCACTGGGAGAGGGTAAAATGGATCCTCAAAAGCTAAGAATTAAAAACAACAACACAACCCTCTCCCTCCAAGCTTCAGCCTGCTAAGCGTGGCTGAGTAAACTGTCACCCTGGCCTGACCCCGGAGGGGTCAGCCTGGCTGATCTACCGGGAGATGCTTCCCGGCTTTGTCCCACCCACTCTGAGATACGGTGCCTCTGCGCATGCGTGCGCGTGTGTGGTCAGACTATCGGCCCTTCTCAGTTTGGCCACGTTGTAAATAAACCCATTTTTTTGTTTGTATGTGTTTTGATGTACGTGGTTGTGGTGGGAGAATGAATCAGAAACCACACAGGCCTGAAGAATCCTGGGCTGCTAGCAAGGCCACTGGCTGGGGTCACCGGCCTCCATCCCTCCTGCAGGGGCCCTCACCGACCCACACCCTAGCAGGTAACCTCGAGAGAGTCAGGACTCCTGCCCTACTCACCGACCATCCCAGCATCAGTGTTTCCAACCAAAGAAGGTAACTGTGTGCTCAACAGCCCAGCCTTCCAATTCCAAGGTCTCTTGCCTTTCACCTTCCAAAAAGGAAAACTACGAGAAAATTTCTCCAAGAAATAGCTGAAATAGTCAATGGTTAAAGGGCCCTTTTCTTATGCAGATTAGAAGTCCAGGTAGGTGTAATAATTTTAAGCAGAACTCAGCACCCGAGCACACTGTAAACTGCGATCTTGGGAAGCCGCGTCTGTCAGGAGCCATTGATTCTGTAACTGCTGTCCTAAGAGAGTCTAGGCTCTGCTGGAACATCGGGAGGCAATGCAATCTCAGGCTCAGGCTCTGCCAGACTCATTTCTTCCTCGATTTCTTCTGTGACCCAGTGATTATCCAAGAGTGCTGTTTAACTCCCATGTGTTTGCATAATTTCTGTGGTTGCTTGTGCTGTTGTTTTTCAGTTTCACTGCACTATGATCTGATAAGATGCGTGATCACACCAATTCTTTTGTATTTACCTAAGCAACCTTTACGGGCTGGAATGTGCTCTGTTCTGGAGAAAGTTCCCTGTGTGCTAAGAAGAATGTGTGTTCTGTGTGGTCGTACAGAACACTCTGTAGATGTATACATTAAGTCTATGCATTTAAAAGTGTGGTTCGGATCTGGTACTTCCGTGCTAATTCTTTTGCATAGCTGATCTATTTGTGCAAGTAGGGGACTCAGGTGCACCGCTTTTGATCAGCTTTGCCTCTTCTGATCAATTTTAGCTTAAAGTCTACTTTGTCTGAAAATAAAGACTACTACCCTTGCTTGCTTTTGAGGTCTTAATGCATAGGATACTGTTTTCCATTTCTTTTTGGACTAGATGTGTCTCTTGTATGCAGCACACCATTTAGTTTTGTTTTTTGATCCAATCTGCCAATTTCTGTCTTTTGATTGGGGAGTGGAGGCCATTTACATTAAGAGTTAGTACTGAAAAGTACTGACTTTTTCCTATGATTGCATTATTTTTCTGTTGTTGATTGTATCATTCCCCTCTTTATTTACTCATCCTGCTTGACATATGCATTCCATCAGACTTTTTTGTATTGTTGGCTTCATTATTTCTGCCTAGAATATCCTTGAGAATTTTTTGGAATGCTAGTTTGGTGTTCATGTATCTCTTAAGGTACTCTTTGTCATGGAATGCCCTTATTTCTCTATCAATTTTGAAAGGTAAGTTTTTCAGAATATATTAATCAGGGTTGAAAACTGTTTCTTTTAAGTCCTGAAACACTTCATTCAATGCTCTTCTGACCTTTAAAGTTTGTATTGAGAAGTCTGCTGTAATTTTTTTTTTTTTTTTTTTTTTTTTTTTTTTGTCTTTTTGAGACAGGGTCTCACTATGCAGTTCAGGCTGGACTTGAGCTCACTTTGTAGCCCAGGCTGGACTTGAACTCACAACGATCCTCCTGCCTCAGCCTCCTGAGTGCTGGGGTTACAGGCATGCACCACCATGCCTGGCCTAGTCTGGTGTAATTCTAATGGGTTTACCCTTATAAGCGATTTTTTTTCTTTTTTTTGCATTTCTCTGATAGCTTTTAAGGTTCTGTCCTAATGTTGGACTTTTGGGACTTTGACAGTGGTGTATCATGAAGAGAATCTTCTCTGGTTCTGATTATGAGAAGTTCCATATGTCTCATTTACCAGTATGTTGAATTCTTTCCCCACACTTGGAAAGTTTTCTGCTATGATATTTGTGAACAGATGTTTTATTCTATGTGTGCTGTTCTGATTTTTTTCCAACTCCTGTTAGTCTTTTTTTTTTTTTTCTTTTCTGTCTTTTTGAGACAGGGTCTCACTATGCAATTCAGGCTGGACTTGAGCTCACTTCTGTAGCCTAGGCTGGTCTCAAACTCACAACGATCCTCCTGCCTCAGCCTCCCAAGTGCTAGGATTACAGGTGTGCACCACTAGGCCCGGCTCACGTCCTGTTAGTCTTAAGTTAGTCTTCTTTGCATCATCTGATGATGATGGATCAATCTTCCTTCCTCTCTTTTTGTTTTTAAGGTTTCTGTGAGTATATGGCCATGTATGTCAGATCTGTACCCTCACCTCACACTGATCACTTCTGTTGCTCATATATTAAACGGAAATTTTTATCTCCACAATTTCTGTTTGGCACATTTTCATGGGCTCTATTTTTTGGAAAGTTTGTAACTTGTGTTTCCAATGATTTTGGTGAGTTTTTATTTTCTATTTTATTTCTTATTAAATGTGTCAATCTGTTTATTTTTTTTTATTTTTTTATTTTTTTGGTTTTTCTCCGGTACCGGGAACCGAACTCACGACCTTGCGCTTGCCAGGCAGGCGCTTTTGCCGCTGAGCTAAATCCCCAGCCCCAATCTGTTTATGAATTCCTCTGTCATTCAGTCATATGATCTTTGATCTCACCAAGTACTCTTGCTTCTTCTTTGATCACTTCATACCACTCAGCCATCTGGTGTTTGATTTCCTCCCCGTCAGTGCCCCTGGGACCTGCTTTGGGGGACTCGGGAATTCTGGTGGCACTTTGCTGTCTTGTTTTCCCTTTTTCTACATATTTTTGGTTTATGTGCTGAGAGTTGAGGTCAAATGGAGTGAAGAGTTTGCTGTTGGTACGACGAGCTCTTTGGATTCTGCTGTCAGTAGTGTTCAGTCTATTCAGCTTCACGTGTCTGGACCCAGCCCGAGACGAGTGAGGCTGTCAGTCGGGACAGCTCTCCGGACCCAACTCCACGGCTTTTCTTTCCAACTGAGCATATGTGGCTTTGGTAAATAAATCAGGAACTGTAGCTCAGTCGAAGCGGTCCATTTTACTTCATACCCGGGCTTTCTGTGCCATCAGAGAACCTGCCCACGTGGAGATCACAGTGCTGGGGGGCTGCTCCCCCCATCTGGCCCGTGCAGATCTGAAGCAAGCTTCCATGTGGTGTGCTGTGGGCTGTGTCCCAGCTCAGACAGCTCCTGCTACAGATCACCTGCCACTGGCTCTCCTCTTCCATGACACACTGTCCGGCAGAGACCGCATCGCTCCCTCACAGGCCTGTTCCCGGGGCACCCTGCCAGTCTGCCGCCCTCTTTCTCCCCGGTGGGATGGGGCCCTCACTACAGCCTGCACCATGCTCTTTCGACTTACAGCTTTCAAAACTGTGCCCTGTATGGACTTCTTTTCTTTATATGGTAATGTCTCAGGCATTTCATTATAGTTTTGAAAAACAGACTAGTCCAGCGTCTGGATCTTAACAGTGTGTTCAAACAACGGACAATCCAGAGACAAATCCTCATGTGTGGGTCAAATGATCCTCAACGGGGAGATCACCCCGTAGGGGAAAGACCAGGGGAAGATACTCAGGGTTCTCCAAGGCCTAGGGATTATAGTGATGCCAGCTATGAAAGGGACTCTGTAGGCTGTGCACAAAAAATCACGGGGCCTAAAAAGAAAGGGGCAGAGGACGTGAAACAGGATGTCAGAAAAGGCAACTGACGGAAGTTACTACCCAGCCGGAGGAATGCTCAGCATTCCCCGCAGTAAGAGGAGTGCAACTGAAAACCACAAGACACTGTGTACCAAATGTAGGGTACACTCACTGAACGCACGGCTGGTGCGGGGTCAAGGGTATGACCATTCTGGGAAGCACCCTGCCATCCCTCTGCAAAGTGTGTGTACCACTGGATCAACCTCAGAACACTCAAGCGAAGACCGGGATGGGCCACATTTAAGGACAGTCGGGGCTACAAGGGGAGGGAGTGGAAGGAAACCAGGACCCTGTGAAGGGGCGGCCCCGGGCTGTGCTGGAGGATCTGCCAGCACCAGGGGCAATGAACTGCGGCCGTGAAGAGCGGCACAGGACAGAGCGAAATGGAGAAATGCGCGGCCTCAGAGTTCACGGTGTTGCTGAGAACGACACACACGTTAACGCCTCCAGATGTCACCGCCGCGGCCCCCGAGCGCACACAGTCACCTAAGTGCAGGTGGAAGGTGGACCAGAAGGACACAGGGGAGTAAGCACACCCCCGCAGGGGCAAGGTGAGCCTCCCTCATGAGTTTCACATCCTGGAACATCTTGGATTCAGGGATTTCAGATCAGGAACGCTCAACTGGTAAAGTTGATGCAAATATTCCGAAGTCCAAAACTCTCCCAAATCCGAAGCACATTTGGCCCCAAGCACCTCAGGTACGGGCTCCACAGCCCGGACCCATGCTCGGAGAGAAGGGCAGGCCATGTAGTTAATTCAGCCCCAACAGGACCCCTCGAGGAAACCAACACAGAAGGCTTGCAAACAATTAAAAGGACGCAAGTGTGAGGCTCTTAGGGCTCGAGTGTAATGATGGTTTTCACCACCGAGGGAGACGTCCTTCCCTCGACCTTGAGATGCAATGCGCACGTGTGCACGTGTCACTCTCAGCACCTTCAACAGCGTCCCACAGCTGCTCGCCCTGGGCACCCTGGGAGGAGCCTGAGGAGGGAGGACTCGATTTTATGTCTTCTGCCATTCGCTCACTTAACTTCATCTTTTCAAAGAGACACTAGTTAAAATACAAAAACCAAGAAGAGCTACCGGAATTGTTGCAGTACCTGAAGAAATTGGTCCTGACCTGGACACAGACCCATGACAGACTGCGTGTCTGGGCACACGCTATCCGAAGCGCGCTGCTGTACGCCCGCCCTGGCCTAACCCGCAGCACAGGGTCGTCACGGGCTCGTGTCAGCCTGCTGTGCCGTCACCCACAATGCTAACTCACTGCACCCACTGCTAACGAGGAAACCTTCTGTGCTTGCTTTAAATGTCACAGCCTGTGACACGTCCAACCCTTGGGTCTGAGCCAGATGCTAGCAAGATGCCTGTTCTGAAGGAGGCGGTGTGGGAGGCCCGGAGCCCGCTGGGTGGATCCCTTGTCCCTCCAGTGTCCCAAGGGGCCCGGTTGGAACACACTGGGGACACCCTGGGGACGGTGGTGATAGAATGGCTCTGAGAAGGGCAGGAAGGAGTTGTGGGGCAGAGGCGGCCGCCAGGCTGCGACCCTTACCGCGCAATCTTGTCGCTGCAGGACATGGTGAGCAGCCTCTCCCCCTGTAGCACGCCGTCCCACGTCTGGATGCTGGCGTTGGAGCGCACCGGGATGGTCCCCTCCCCAGACTCTATCTTCGTGCGTAGCTGTCCCCTGGCTTTGCGATTCGGATGTCTGTCTGCTGGTTCTAAGACAGAAACAGGGCATTCAGAACCAACAGGGACCAAACCATCTACTTAGTTTCAATAACTGGAAACGCTTATCTAACAATACCCTATAAATGTATAGTGTACTTACATAATCGTACGCACATTTGCGCTACATACGTACACACATACAGGTACACAAAACCATGAATTTACAAAACGGAGCAGAAAGGACTCAAATTGAACAAAATTCACGAGTGTGCCCTTCTCGAGGGCTGGGGAGGGGGAGCCACTGTGACTGAAGGACTCTCCCTATCACTAACGTGCAGGACGCGGTACATGGGACAGACGCTAAGATCTCCAGCTCTGGTAATGAATACTGAGGTGTTGGTGATATTCTACTTCAAAAATAAAAGTAGACTGGTGCAGAATAAATCCACAGGAAGTGCAAAGCATCCATGGCAATTAGTCCCAGGTTACATGATATGGGTGGTTTTAATTTTTTTTCTTATATTTTAAAAACTTTGTATACTGCTTTTATAATCCAGGAAAATAATGTAAGCAAATTCTCTATTTGAATAAATAATGCTTCAGCGGGGAAGCAGGGGTGTGGGCACCACCTCGCAGAGGTAGGATGGGTATGAGCCACAGCGTCTGGCTTTGCTCAGTGCCTGCCGCCCAGGTAAGCGGCTCCACCTCCACCTCGCCCTTGGTTCCAATGCAGCAGAAGCGTGTGCGACACCACCGCCTGCTCAGGGAGAAACCAAGCGTGCACACAGCTGAACTAAAACCTTCACACTCACTACAGGTTAGGCAGCACTGGCATTTTTCTCTTTCCTTCTTTCAGAACCAGGAATTTTAATGCATTAAGTTTTCTAAGGAAATGATTAATTCGGAAGTAAGTCCTATTAGACCCACATTCAAGGCTGAAATTGAAGAAGACAAAAAGCAGAAAGGGTATCACCTCGGGCAGGCGCCCCTCCCTCCCTTCGCGCCCCAAGGGCAGTCTTCCTGCAGATGCACCTGTACCTTCCAGCACCGGTTCGTGCGGGGAGAAGATCCTGGCGTCGCCGCAGGGCGAGGTGCTAATGTACAGGTGGAACTGCACGGTGTCCTTCAGCCGGAACCCACCTCGCTCCGACCTCTGAAAGATGGATCTCTTCTGGTCCTCTTTGCTACTGCAAGGGAAGGTTGGACAGGTGACTCCACGCTGTGGACACTTAGGACGTCACGCTCAGAGTGACTTTCAGAGCCCAGGATTTTCAGCAGGCAGAGGGAAGCCAGGCCTGGCACTGTCACGTTTATGGTAACCAACAGTCCCACTTGGCAACGACATGTCATCAAACCGGGAGTGGCTGCTCCTCCCCAGGGAGACTGAGAGCCAGAACACAGGAGTGAGGAGTGGTACTGCACAGACAACACATGCGGTGGCGTATGCCCGCAATCCAGCTCCTCAAGAGGCTGAGGCACGGGGAGAGCAAGTTCAAGGCCAGCCTGGGCAAGCCCCCCTCTCAAAATAAAAGGGCTGAGGTTGTGGCCTAGAGCAAGGCCCTGGGCTCAATCTAGGGCTGCCACAAAGGGGGCAACGGTGAGAACAGGATTAGCTCTGCCCATTCCACGGTCAGTTCAAGAAGCTCTATGTGGGTCCGCACTGCACAGAACAAAACCGCTCGGCCCTAGAGCAGACCTGGAACCTACGGCCACGTGACAGTCACACTGGTGCCTCCATGTGTGTGTGTTTATACCCGCACACCATGCAGGACAGGGCCCTCCCTGGGGTTGTGACACAGTCACTAGCTCGGGGCCACTACGTGCTGACACACGAGGAAGGCTCTTGTGCTTCCTGACCGACGCCGCGCTGCTCGCTGCCCTGCACTCACGTCAGGTAGAGCTCCAGCTGGGTGTAGAGGAACCGCAGCAGGGACCTCCGGGAGATGATCTCCGCGTGGCAGTCGTTCAGCGCCAGCCCACGGTCGCTCATGTACTCGCCGTTGATGCACTTCGTCCCTGTCGAAACGCTGATCACCTTGGCGTCTTTGACATCCGTGCCTGCAAGACAAAAGAACACGAGTGACTCACACAGCAGCGCTGCCTGTCTGCCTGGGCTGTCGGCACCGCGATGCTCAGGGCTCCGCAGAGCATGGAGCTCGTCCTCACAGCGCCTGGATGCCACTTGCAAACCCGCGCCTGCAGCGCCTCCTCTGGGGACCTGCAGTGCCCCCGGGATGCCATGTCCTCCATCTGCAGGGCAGAGGCTAACAGTTTTCCTGACTGTTCACCCCAGCAGCACACACGGGCACTTGGTGGAGGTGCGCTCTCTGCCAGGCATGGTGGTGCGCATCTGCATACCAAGGCCACGTCCAAGCCGAGGAACTCAGCAAGACACTGTCCCAAGGCACAAATACAAAAGGCTGGGGTTGGGTCAGAGCCAGAGCACTTGCCGGGCACACGCACAGCCGTGGGTTCCAGACACAGCACCACACGCAGACCTAACTGCCCGGTGATTAATCTTTGTTTTTTGTTTTTTTTTGTTTTTTCTCCGGTACCGGGAACCGAACTCACGACTTTGCGCTTGCCAGGCAGGCGCTTTGCCGCTGAGCTAAATCCCCAGCCCCCCGGTGATTAATCTTAAAGCCAAATATCCAGGCACTAAAGAGGCCAGAGGAATGGCCCCAGGCTCTGAGAGAAACGGAAGAAAAAGGGTCTTCACTGATGGCCTGTCACATTCACAGTGTGACCTCCACAGGGACCCTGGTGTCAACCTGGAGACAGACCACCGGCCTGGGGTGCCAACACCTGCCGGTGTACGCAGGGATGGCGCCAGCCTAGAGTGCACGAGGACCTGGGTTCCAGCTCCAGTGCCGTGAGAGCAAGGAGACCTGGAAGCAGCCTGAAGCGGCCGCACTCACCAGCAGAGGGTGGTGGGAGTGCAGCGCCATGCCACAAGCCCCTTGCAGGCTGCTGGCAACCTCCCTCCCTGGACCCCGCCTCAGCCCGGAGGCGCCCGTGCAGTCTTCACCCTGCGACAAGTCCGGCCGAGCCCTGTCCCAGGGACAGTACAGCGCACACCCCGCCAGGCCGCACACACGCCAGGCTTAGGCTTTGAGCACACAGTCACGGAGACATGAGAGGCTCCTGCAGGTTACTGGCCTCTTTGGCAGTGGCTGAGTGACCAGACCGAAGGGGACATGGCTGCCCCTCGCTCCTCCATATGGGCCCTGGGCCTGGCAAGGAAGCTGCTTCTGGGGCAGTTGAGGGGGTTGGCTGTTAGCAGAATGGAAATGTGCCAAAGACCCGGTAAGAGAGGCCAGGTGCTGGACACGGGGGCCTAGCCAGGGCCCAGGGATTGGCACAGACCCGCTGCCCACCACACAGCTCTTGTGTCTCCCAGCCAAGGACGTCAGCCCTGCCACCTCCCTGTGCCCGACAGAGAGATGGCATCGGGGGGAGGGCAACATGATCACCGAAATTTCTCCCTGGCCTCCAGCGCCCTGGCTCTGTGCCATGACCAGCTGTCCAGGAGGCTGCGTGGGCAGGCCCTGGGAGCTCAGAGCCCTGCAGGGGTCCTGGCGCAGGCTCTGCCCAAGGGGCAACACCTACACTCACACGCTCATACCTGGACACCCCTGCACTCGCACACACCTGCACCCGCACACACCCACACCTGGACACCTGGACACACCCACACACAGATACACCCGCACTCACACATACCAACACCCACACACTCCCATACCTGGACACACCCTCACTCGCACCACACACCCACACTCGCACACACCCACAGCTAGACACTTGCACACATCCATACTCAGACACACCCTCACTCACACACACCCACACTCGCACACACCCACAGCTAGACACTTGCACACATCCATACTCAGACACACCCTCACTCACACACACCCACACTCGCACACACCCACAGCTAGACACTTGCACACATCCATACTCAGACACACCCTCACTCACACACACCCACACTCGCACACACCCACAGCTAGACACTTGCACACATCCATACTCAGACACACCCTCACTCACACACACCCACACTCGCACACACCCACAGCTAGACACTTGCACACATCCATACTCAGACACACCCTCACTCACACACACCCACACTCGCACATGGACACACCCACACCCGGACACCCCCTCCCATCGCATTCTGGCCTCTGCAGGCTGGGGGGGCTGCCCCCGACAACCTGATGTAAGCAGGGTCCAACCGGCCCACACGGTTACCTGTGGTCATGACGACTCCGGCCAGCACTTTCCTGCGTGCGTGTGGTGAGGAGAAGTTATCTGTCAAGTCGCTGAACTGACCCAGGACTAGGCGTGAGACGGCATCTGCCAGTACCTGGGTGAGAAGCAGAGACAGCACTAGGCCGTGTACACCAGGCAGAGCCCGGACACACGCTGTGTCTCCATGGGGCCCTCACAGGCTGCCCCCACTTCAGAGCCACGCTGCTGAGACTGACGAACCAGAGTGTGCGCATGCGTGCATGTCTGTGTGTACACATGCACTTCCTCCGAAACACCACACGGGAACACAGACACCCCAGATCACCTGAGGCTCTGGATGCCGGTCCTGGGCACGGACTCGGGGGCTGACACACACGGAGAGTGAGGCCCACCACAACCTGCCTCACACGGGGAAACCGAGGCATGGAGGGGCACCAGCTCATGCCCGATGCCACCCTGCCAGGCTCCCCTGCGCCACGTACCCTGGGGCCTTCCGAGCACAGATCCCCCCTCGACCGCTTGGGCCAGGATCACCAAGGTGGGGGGCCTAAAGACCAGTGGCCTTGGCCGGTGCCTCACCCTCCAGATGCAGGTGCGCTCTGCACACGCACCTGACCTGCCCAGCTTGGCCCAGAGTCAGGGCACAGGGAGGCTGTATCTCCCACCAGGAGGGGTGGCGAGCATGCCCCTCCGATGGGGCCACAGGACGAGCTTGTTGGAGCCTACCTCTGTTGAAGTCTGGGGGGGCCCTCCGCGGTCCAGGTTTTGGGGAAGGGCCACTGCTAGGGGGGTGAACAGCAGAGCTCGGTCTTTCCACCCAATAACCTCTCCCTCATCAGACAGTCAAACGGCCACCAGCAACCCAAATGTCCCCAGCTGGCCACCAGCAAAACACTTCCAGTGGGGACAGACATGTCCCTCACCACAAGGACACCTTACTTGGGGACAAGGCCTGTGTGGATGTCCCTCCACCCTGACCTGCAGCCACCTCTGGGTGTCAGAGTGTCACAGCAGGAGAGGTGGTGGCCAGGGTCCTCGAACGCTCAGGGGACCTGGGTGACACAGGTGTGAGCACAGGCAAGGCGGCAGGAGCAGACGGGACGGGGTGCCAGGGCTGGGCTGAAGGACAGAGCACCGAACCCACACTAAGAGAGCGCCGAGAGGGACGGAAGCCTGAGAAATAGTCCCTGTGACCTGCAGGGCAGGGGTGTCTGTCCAGAAAGGACAGCGGAGCCTCACGGGCCAGAGACTTGCAGAGCGAGCCCAGCACCTGTGCCAATGTCACCGGAGGGCAGGCTCTGCGCCCCAGGGCGGCTCCTAACCCCCGGTTCAGGAGCTGGCTCGCCTCTAACTCTTTGGTGCAGACATGGTAACAACAGCTACACGCTCTTCCCGGTCCAGCCCTGCCACAGGCCTTGTGTGACAGCACAGGAGGCCTCGGCACAGCTGGGCGGGCACAACGTGGTCTGAGTTATAACCTGCTCACGCCCACAAGTCCAGCAGGAGAGAAGGATGCTGGACCCGCATCTTCTGCAGTCCCCTGAGGGACCAGCAAGGGTCTGTATCCACCCGAGGAGCACAGCTGAAACTTCCTGTCGAAGATGGCGGAGCCCAGTGCTACGGCCACAGGGACTCCACGCAGTAAGGCCACCATCAGGTCCCCTGTCACATCTGAGTGCCCTAGGGCTGCCACACAGAGCAGAGGAGCACAGCCCTGCTGCCCCAGGGTTCTGGGACACAGAGGTGCTGAACAGAGGACAGCGACGTCAGGACAGGTTGAGGGGACCTGGGTCCCAGCAGATGCCGTCACCGCCCTCGACAGGGGCTCGGTCCTTTCCTGAGGTCAGTGGGACACATGCACCCACACACCCTTGGGGACCTCTGTCTGCTGCCCCGAGCTGCTCACCCTGCACAGCGCCACAATGACCCCAACGGTCCTGGACACCCTGTCAACGAGGGGAGGACGAGTCACAGCAGAAGGTGGGCTGCCCTGCCAACAGGAAGCCTGGGAATTAAACATCACCGGGTCTAAGCCAAAGCTCTGTGAGTGACACGTGGAAGAGTGGCTCCCAGGAACAGGGCAAGGGGTTGGCCAAGGAAGCAGTACACAGTCCGTGAAGACCCGGAAACACGCTGGATGGCTCACTGTCTATGCGTGTTGTCTGCCTGCTCCAGGCAAAACAGACCTCTTCAAAAAGTGGGAACAACTGGGCAGCTCAGGCTCCAACTGTGGAGCGTCCTGGAGCCGCGTCAAAGGCAGACGAGAAAGCCCTGGGGACCACGTGGCTTCCCGTCCGTCTTGTCTGGTTCCCCATGCTTCCTGGTCGGAGGTGTAGTACATCACCTTTATGCCACCGAGCAGCTGACAGGAAGGAACCAACACGCGAGACGGCAGAGGAACAGGTCTCACGCGGCCCCACAGAGCTTGGGTTCCAAGAACAGGAGCAGGACCCAAGCTCACTGGGCAACAGGACGCAAACCCTGAGGCTCCTCCTCGCTTCACCTAGACTTGCTGCGGGCTGGGTGTGGCAGAGCGGGAACTTCAGAGTGGCTTCCTTCGTCCAGCCAAAGCAGGGGGCCCACATGGACGCCAGGCGGGAGATTCGGGGTGCAGAGACCCCCAGGCAGCTGGCAGACTGCACAGTACCCACGCACGGGGGAACTTATTTCCTGTGGCTCCTGCTCTGCACCCCTGGGAACGCAGCCACCAGCCAGCCCTGCTGGGTGAGGCCGGTACCCCCAGCCCTGAATATTTGTGTGTGGATCAGAGCAGGAAACAGTGCTCCGGCTCCGGCGCCCTATTCCTGATAAAGGCTTCCGGCCGGTGGACCCCTGTGGACGGGCGACTCTGACTGTGACTGAGAGGTGGACGGATGGGGCCGTGGTGTCCCTACCCTGTACTGTCCGTGCCCAGCTTGCAGCAGGGGCTGCTGGGCTGCTCGTGGCCATGTGTCCGTGGAGCCCAGCTGAGGCACCCCACAGCGGGCCCAGCGCTGACCACCCCCACTAGGGGAGAGGCACGAGGGAGGAGCAGGGCAGTGTCACGGAGCGTGGCTGGGCGCAGGGACACGGGGCCTCACCTGTGGCAAGTGCAGCTGCAGGCCCTCGCTGAGCACAGGCTGGCGCGATGGTGTCTGGTCCAGGTGCAGGTTGAAGACGGTGGCCAGGGCAGACTGTGCGGCCCGGGCCTTGGCCAGCTTCTTGTTCCTGCCCGAGCCCTCGAAGAACTGGCCGTCCACCACCACGGACATGACGAAGCTCTTGGCGTGGCTCTCGCCGCTCTCAGACAGGAAGTCGTACTTGAGCCCCGGGCGCAGTTCGTTCAGGATCATCACCGGGTTCTTCCCGCTGGGCGGTGGGAAGGGAGGCGGCACGGGCAGGGGCGGCTGGGCCAGGCTGGCGGGCACCGGGGAGGCCGACAGGCTGAGGTCCCCGCTGGAGCTGAAGGAGTCGTCGCCGTTGGAGCCGACGTAGAAAGGCGGCTCCGCCTTGTCAGGCGTCTCGAAGCCGTTGAAGAGCGTGTCCGGGAAGTCAGCCTGGTCGGACGTGAAGTCCGTGTTCACCGACAGGGTCCTGCCCATGGCCAGGTGGGCCTCGGAGGCGTTGGGAAACTGCACGAAGGAGCGCAGGGCCTTCTCGGCCGCGTGCAGCTTGGCCTTCTTCTTGGTGGGGCCCGAGCCCTCAAACACCTGCCCGTTCACCTCCACGGACATGACGAAGCGCGGGGCGTGCACCGGCCCCGTCTGCGACAGCAGCGTGTACTGCAGCCCCGGCTTGATCTCGTTCAGCTGCATCAGCGCGTTCTTGGGCAGCACGGGCCCCGGCATCTTCCTCCGCTTCTTCAGGCGGTACCTCGCGTGGCCGTTGCTGCCCTCCTCCAGCAGCCGCTTCCTGCCGCCTCCGCTGCCACCCCCGTTGGGGAGCAGGGCGGCCTCGCTGGGCCCGGGGGTGCCACTGTCCCTGGGGGACACGTTGTCCAGATTGCGGTTTTCTTTAACATCGGCACTGCTGGAACCTGCGGTGCCCAGAAAGAGTAACTTACAACGCCTTCGATGCAGGATCTTGTAAATGCAAAATTTATAGATTCCTTTACCTCTTTGTGACCGCTTCAGTGGTGTGTGTGTGTGTGTGTGTGTGTGTGTGTGTGTGTGTGTGTGTGTAACTGGAGGAACTGCACAGGGGGCCAGAGAACGGTCAGCCTCAGC
Source organism: Chinchilla lanigera (assembly GCF_000276665.1). Taxonomy (NCBI): domain Eukaryota; kingdom Metazoa; phylum Chordata; class Mammalia; order Rodentia; family Chinchillidae; genus Chinchilla; species Chinchilla lanigera. The sequence goes on along the minus strand of NW_004955407.1, from coordinate 41,926,054 downwards.
TTCGAGGATGCCAAATAAGGGCTAACGCCTCTTCTATTCCTTCACCACTGCTTCTGCATTAACAGGTACAGGTCTTAAGCCCGGCATGGTACGCACGCCTGTAACCCTAGCACTCTGGGAGGCTGAAGCAGGAGGACAGCAAGTTCCAGCCCCGCCTGGGCAACTTAGCAACTTATGAAACCTTGTCTCAAAATAAAAACAAAAATAGGACTATGGACGCACTCAGTGCAAAGGCCCTGGGTTCAGTCAATCCCTAGTACTGCAGAAAAAAAAGTAAAAATGTTCAATGATTTTTCTACTGAGAATATTCCAATCTGTCCAGAGATACAGTACTTCCCTCAGGTTTTCAAAGTGCTGGGTGCTGAGAATTCAAAAAAGAATTCACACTTCATCTGATGACATGCAGTATGGTCCATCAGTGAGCGGACAGACGGATGGACAGACACGCACCTCAGCGTGCTCCTCCTTGTCTGGGCCGCTCAAGGGCCCTGGTCCACAGTGTCCAAGGGCTTTCCCTCTATACCTCTCAGTAGAGCAGGCATGGTCCCTAACCTCTGAGGCTAAACAGGCCCTGGGGATTAGAATGTCCAGGCCATTACTTGATTTAGTTTATGAACCCACTGCAGAAAATTGCTTATTGTGTAAAGTATTGTGACTTTTTAGAAATTCTTTCTGAAGGCTACAGTTTTATTTCTGGTATTCATTTAAGGTTTTTTCATTATATATGGGGACCATTTCTATCTCAGAATCCTTACTTCATTCCATGATAAAAAATAAGAACAAAATATCAAGTCAAAGCTGTAAGCAGACTACAATTTCCTAAGTGCATAAATATATCTGACAATTTCACCTTTCTAAAAATCAACTAATTGATGCACTTCCTGAATGATTTGTTCATCCTACTTTGTTTAAAATCTGTAAACATAATTTCAGGATTCTAAAAGTGCATGGCAAAATAAACATGATTTTGATTTTAAGGGGGAAATTTTTAAAAATGTTCTCTCCTGCCTTTAATCTGCCACACTTTTTTAAAAAGAAAAAAAAATCATTCCTTCTTATAGTTTTATAGGTCGCCTGGCTTAGGACTTTGTAATGCTGTTGCTATCTAGGTCATTAAAGACCTACCAGTAGCTGTCAAAAATCCACATCTTTTAAATACTCAAAATACTCGTAAACTGTAAACAAGCACCCCAATATGAAAGCTTAGGGTCTGTTTCTACTATACAACATGGAAAAAGTTCCTCATTATGCTGAGTAAACTGAGAGCCCTGAAAATGTTTGTTGGTGTGGCTTCGGCTATCATCAATCAGTCACTGACGTTAAGCTGTCAATGTCCAGGGCTGGGGTCCTTCTGCCCAGACAGCAAAGGAGGAGCCTGATCTACACACAGCCCTGGGGAGACTGGACCGGCCAGGGGACCCCCTCGTGAGCCTGGCCTCCGGGACACCTGACACACACACCACTTCCCTCGGTTCACAAAGCGACGGAATGTTTGCTAAATTTTCATTTATAACATCCTCCAGCAAAAGGCCGGTAGGTTACTCCTTTCGGTGCTCAAGGGAACGAAGGTTTAGGAAGGTAGAGTCAAGACAAAATCAAGAGATTAGTGGAGGGAGAGAGAACATCACAAACTAGACATCACTCACAGTTCACCATTGTGGCTACACAGAAGTATCAGCACAGAGAATCAAATCATAATTCTGACATGCATTTGATCACATGTTTATAACCTCTGAAACAACCAATTCTTTCTTTTCAGACATAACGATAACCAGCATAGAGACTGACAAACAGTCTTGCGATAGAAGCGAAATACACTGCGACACAGTACAATCCTCAACTCTCATGTACTTCAAAAGGGCCACTCACGTTCTGTTAAAGATGCTATTAAGTAAAGGAAAAGGAAATGCTAAAGTTAGAGGAGGAGGCCCTGCTCTCACAGCTCTTCTGACACAGAGGGTTTCTCTCCGCACATCATAGCACATTTCAGAAAGGTGAATGTTAACCACGATAAAACTTTTAGTTGCTCTCAAAATCAGAGAAAACACAGGCCTGGCATTTCAGTTTTGGCACAGCACCAAGCAGCTCATCTTTCCAGAGAATTCCTCAGGAGGGCCTTCGGGGGTTAAGTCACCAGGCCCCGGGGTGGGGGCACGGTCCACAGTCCCCAGGTGGCTCTGAGGACCTGGGGGGATGGCCCTGGCACAGCACAGGCCCCACTCTCTAAAACGGGAGTGAGTTCACTCTCCATCTTAAAAGTGGCAGCAAAACTGGAAATGGCAGGTGGAATGCCCAGCAGACACCCCGGCCGGGTCTGCAAAGTATCTCCAGAGCAGGGTGATGAGGACAGCACCCGTGAACACCGCTGCCATCTCAGGCGGTTCACACGTTGGCAGGGCCGCGTGTACCGGGCCAGCGCAGCCCACGCCACCCGAGGCCAAGGTCAGTGGTGGGAACTGACCGCAGCCCACAGGAAGGTCCGCAGTGACCACAGCGAGCCAGGGCACTGTCTGCACACGCCGCGGGCTGGCAGCACTCTGGGGCGGTCGGGAGCGGGCCTGCGTCCGAGGCCTCACTGTGCCTGTGTCCTAGAGAGTGCTGCGCTGACTGCGTGAGGTTCTGATGTTGGGACCACGCCCAGTCAGTGGGGCTTGGGCGGCAGCCACACGTTCTTGCTCAAGACAGGCAGTGTCCACATGCCGGCAAGAAGACGCCGTCGCCCAGGCAGCCCCCTCCGGTGGGCGTCCCCCTTCCGTGCAGCAGCTGAGCTTCCTTGGGTCCCCGCTGCCCTCTGGCACTGAGGGCAAAGCAGAAGTGAGAGGTGCAGTCGCTGAACTTTCTGGAGAGAGCAACACCGCAAGCCCGGTGCAGCCTGAGGCCTCCATCCCACAGCCCCAGGCAGGCAGAGTGGACCGCAGGGCTGGGGGTTGGTCCACGCCAGGCCCAGCTCTCACAGGGCCTCCAGAGACCAAGGATGTGGGAGACTTCTTCTCCAAATTCAGGGCCGGCATCTCAGGGAGCCGCGCACTGACGCGCAAGGACAGGTGTCTGAGTCCATCTCAGAGGCCGTCCTCGACTCAGCACAAGGACCAGGCTGCCACACGACATCACGTGAAACCACGCAGAGCCTCGGGATGTGCACCTAGAGGACGTTTCCACAACAAAAAGATGGCCCATGGCGACGAGGAATGGGAAATCTACACAGGTGCTGCAGGGAAAACGTCCACGGTAAATGCTGATACCTGCCGTACGGAATCTACAAAAATACACCACTGCCAACAGCCCAGAGCAAAGGCAACATCCGGTTCCCCAATTCACCTGCTAACCAAGCTTACAAAACGCTAAACCGTGAATAGGAAATGAGCTATGCGGGCTATGCGGGAGCCTAGGTCTTACTCATGCTCTCTTCGTCTTCCGCATCCATGGCAGAGCACTTGTGGGGGTTTCTGGACTGGTGGAGACGGCTCCTGTCTGAGAGAAGAAAGCAAGAGTTACTGAAACGAGGCGAGGCTGCCGTGGAGTGGTCACGATGTCCCTGCAAACTAAGGAAAAACACCGTGAAACAAAAGCGACTCGTGGCTTGGGTTATAAAGGGAAGCTACGTATCAAGAACTGGTGCCTCTGCGATTCAGCTTACACCTCTCTGCATCCAAAGAGCCCCTCACAGGAGAGGCTAAACACACGCCACTGATAAAACCCGGCCCTACTTTCTCACCATGCACAACTTACCACCAGCTGGTAGGGGAACCACGGGACTCTGCAAAGACCAGTGATCCCAATGACCTAATTATAAGAAACCTAAGGGTTTCCTCTTCCTGAACATTCCTGATACACTTCACAAGATGCTGCTAACAATCTATGAGAAAGAAACCCAGCGAGCTGCAAATGAGGAAAAGCATTTGCAAACTTGCAAACCACACACTGCTTCACATACACACAAACTGATTATAAATGTTGAAAAAGCTCATTGCTTTTAGGGAAACGGTGATTCAATGCGCTAAGACAAGCACAGGTCTCCTCTATTTCATATACCACATACGTAAAATATGTAGTCCTCAGGACAATCATTTGTTAGTTACTAATCTGACTGGACTTCTAGCCAGCGCACTGCTAAAAGTTAAGTAAGTTTCCATGTGGAACGCTTTCTTTGGGAAAGTGTCCCAGACAGTGTTAAAAGCATTGCTGTTTTATGTTTATTAACTACTCCGCATGTTTTCCGAGAGCCTGTTATGAGCCAAGATGGACACCAAAGGAACCTAGAACCAATGTGAAGCAGCATCTGAGGAATCCCAGGGTAAATGCTGCTGGACAGCGCTCACACAGGCCGAGTTCAGAGCAGCGTCATCCCCACCAGCACCGCCCGCACCACACAGGTCCCGATGAACCCCACCACTCGGCAGGAGCAGCCTCCCTCTGCCCGCACCGGGCCCGGAGGAGGCAGTGAGCACACCTGCAGGGCGAGGGCCAGAAAGTGAGCTGAGGAAGAGGCGGGGCTCCCCCTCGAGGCTCGGGGTGTGATACACGGAGGTTCCAAGAAAACACCAGTCGTGCCAAGCACCAGGGCACGCCCAGAGGGTAGAGGGAACACCAGCACAGGCAGCACACGGCGACAGCAATGCCGAGTGACCTAGGGAGCGAGGTCCAGCGGGCACCGCTCTGGGCAGAGTCACCATCAGTGCAGTGTGTGACTGGTGAGAGATGACAAGCAGGGCACCCAGCAGCGACCCACACGGCCATGCCCTGCTCCCCGACGAAGCAGGGACAGCCCTGCAGTGACGGCACGGGGGCCGAAAGGGGCCCCTCCCACGGCCATGTAACGCATCCGAAATCTCTGCAAATAGGTCTTCAGTGCAAAACACAGAAGTACACAACTTGTAGACAAACCTTAGGAGAAAAATCCTCAAGATCTAGGGCCAGGGAAAGTTCTTAGACTCAACAGAAAAAGTATAATCCACAAAAGAAAAACTGAAAATTGGACTTCATCAAAAATAAAAACTCTTGGGGCTGGGGATTTAGCTCAGCGGCAAAGCGCCTGCCTGGCAGGTGAAAGGTCGTGAGTTCGGTTCCCGGTACCGGAGAAAAACCAAAACAAACAAACAAACAAAAAAATAAATAAAAAATAAAAACTCTTGCTCTACAAAGGACCCTGTTAAAAAGATGCAGACTGGGTCTCATGTGAGACCCAGGTAACAGTTGGCAAGGGGCTCCAGTCCAATGCCCCCCAATCCCTGGAGAGAGTGCTTGGCCAGAGGCCATCCTGGGGAAGCTGACTGCTGGAGCCCAGGACTCAGAGCAGCTGCAGGGCAGCTTCGGTCCAGGGCTCCCAGTGCTACGTGCCCGTGGTGACTGCCTGGTACCGCATCCGGCATGGATCCGGGGTTGACTGCCTTCTTTATCTACCAGCGTGAGCAGGAACATGTCCTGCTTTGGACATTGCCCAAAATTGTACATGTCAGAAAAAATCCACACATTCTAAATCACAGATGCCGGGCATGGTGGCACACGTCTGTAATCCCAGCACTCGGGAGGCTGAGGCAGGAGGATGGCTTCAAGTTTAAGACCAGCCTGGGCTACAAGGTGAGCTCAAGGCCACCCTGAACTACATAGCAAGACCTTGGCTCAAAAAAAAAAAAAAACATAGAGAAATTATTTTCTTCTTTGTGTCTGTATTGTTTTCGTTTTCTTCTTTCCTTTCCTTTTTTTTTTTTTTTTTTTTTTTTTTTTTTTTTTTTTTTTTTTTTGGTCTTTTTGAGACAGGGTCTTGCTATGCAGTTCAGGCTGAGCTCACTTTGTAGCCTAGGCTGGTCTCAAGCTCACAATGATCCTCCTGCCTCAGCCTCCCGAGTGCTGGGATTACAGGCATGCACCACCATGCCCAGCTTCCTTTCCTTCTCTTCTTTACTAGTTTTCTGTGATTTAGGGAATTTTCCTTTGTCCTTTTTCCCTGCTTTTTATCTCTTTTTCTTACTTATTCTTCCTCTTCTCCCTTTTAATTTTTCTCTTATTTTATTCCCCATATAATTTCGTTTATTCTCCCTTTTTCTTGTATCTTCCATTTCTCCCAAGTTTTTTCGGTTACTTTTACGTAATTCTATAAACAGCCTCCCACTCCCCAGCAAGACCTGAGAGCTTCTCTCCCCCTCACATCACAGTCAAGGTTCCTCATTTTTCCTCTTGCATTCCAACCCCCTAGATCTTTAATAGACTAAGCATAAAGCTTTATTAATCTTTAGGTAGCTCACTCTACAAAGTTACTGTTGATTTTTTTTCTACCATTAGCAGAAATAAAGCTGCACATTTAGTACATATTAGCCATACGTCAATACCTGAGTTGTCTTAATGTTTAGAAAATTTCTTCTCTAGAGGTAAGGGTGGTACGTGATTGGTTCTTATGGCATGTTAATATCCAGTTTACTTTGGATGACATGACTACAGCTGACCTGCCTGATATTACCAGGGTGACACAAATGTCACTTTAATGGGCCTTCTCTGTAAACCAACGCTCAGATTATCTTTGTGACATTAACAATACTAGAACCCCAAATTAACAGAGGTGGCTGGATTTTGGGGACAGACAAAGAACTAAAACTAGCCATGCCCAAAGTGCATAACTGAGACGTGACTGACTAAAGAGAACTTTATACTAGCAACCAAGTCTTTACGTTATAAGTGGCACAAACTTCACCACAAAACAACAGAAAAAAATGAGAAGACAGGCAACAAAGCGCCTCCTACAACTCCCAACTCCCCTGAAGCAAATGCGGGGGACCAAGGAGAAGAGCACAAACCACACTCCTGAGTCACTCGAAAGCATAACAGAGCAGGTCAGGACACAGATCAAGGAGGCACCTGGGAATCACAGAAGATATAATCAAACTGATAATGGAAGTGATAACCAAAATGATCAGGGAACTTTCAGAAGACACTCATAAAAAGCTAGATGAGCTGAACAAAACTATAGAAAACCTGGACGACCAGGCTGGCAAAGAATTAAGAGTCCATGGAAAGATTTCATCAGAAACCCAGGAGATTATTAATTATACACAAAGTGTGGGCAGCAGAAGCGGCCAGTGTGCAGCCAGAATTCCAGAACCAGAGGTTACTGATGTCTTATTAGACCAGCTACTCAAAGACACCTTTACGGCAACAAGCGAACATGAAAAATGGACCCAATAGCTACTGGATGAGGCAAAGAAGGCTAATCTAACAGTAACTGGGTTAAGTGCAAAATCAGAGGACAACACAAATGGCATAAAAAAGCCTGTTTGCAGGAAAAATGGTAGAAAATACCCCAAATATAGGGAGAGAAATGAACATACAGATAAATGAGGCATCTAGAACCCCAGACAGCCATGACCAGGAGAAAACCTCTCTGTACCACATCACACTCACAGTACTAGAGTGCATCACAGAGGCAAAGTCTTACAAGCTCAGAGAAAGGCAACAAACCACACATAGAGTTAAACCCACCAGAATCACAGCAGGCTTCTTTATAGAAACCTTGGAGGCCAGGAGGGCTTGGAGTGAAGTGCTACAAACCCTGAAAGGTTACAAACTCCTACCACTACGTATGTATTCTGCAAAATTTGATGGAGAAATAAGGTACTTCCATGACAAGGAGCACCTCAAGAAATTCATGACCATCACCAACACCACAAAAAATTCTCAAGGATATCCTAAAAACAGACAATAAAGCCAACAATGCCAGTAACTCAAAAAGAATCACTACACCTAGTAGGATGGGCAGCTAAGCAAAAGGGAAAAGAAAAAAAGAAAATCAGTAACAAAAAAGCAATGCAATGACAGCAATAACTCAGCACCTCTTAGTAATAACTCAATGTGAATGTCCCAATTCCCCAATCAGAGACACAGACTGGCAGAATGGATCATGAGACAAAACACAACATTTGGTATACAAGAAACACATGTAATTCGAAAAGAAATCCACAGATTAAAAATCGAAGGATGGAAAACAACATTCAATGCAACAGGGACCCAGAGAACAGCAGGAGTAGCTATCCTAATTTCAGACAAAGTGGATTTAAGCCAAGACTGATCAAAGTAGACAAAAAGGTCACATCAATTCAATAGGAAGAGATAACAATTATAAATATACATACAGCAAACACTGACATGCCCAACTTCATAAAACTAACAGACATGAAAAATGAGATAAACACCAATACAACTGCAATAAGGGACCTCAATACCTCACTGTCACAAATGGATCAACTAGACAAAAACTCAACAAAGAAATATCAGAGTTGAACCAAACCTTCAAGCAAACAGAGTTAACATATATCTAGAGTGTTCCAACACTGTATACCTTCTCCTCAGTAGCACATGAGGTTATAAAATAGACCATACCTAGCCCATAAAGCATGCTTATGTAAATGGAAAAGTGAAAGTACCCCACGGCTACCAGATCATAGTGCAATGAAATTAGAAATCAATGGCAAAAGAAAGCAGTGTTATAATCAGGGTTTGCAAAGGAATAGATTTAATACAGGATGCATAGTTTATAGGATTATTTATAATATTGACACCCAAAGAGTCAAGGCAAGAGTGCAGGAGATCTGTCCACACACTAGAGACCCGAAGAGTCCAGCTGAGGGCCTGGATCCCATGGCAATGTCCTCCATGAGACCAGCTGGAAGCCCAGAGCCCACAACAATGTCTCATGCAAGTCTGTATCACGGATCTGCACTGAGAAGGCCCAAAGGTCAGTGGTGGAAGCCAGAAAGTCTGCACCACTGGGATGAAGGGTCTGTGCCAGCAGCTGAGGGATCTGCACTAGAGCCAGGAAGTGACAAAGTAAAGACCAGAGCTCCCCCAAGAGAACCAGAGCCATCCTCAGTGACAGAGAGGACCCAAGCTCCTCCAAAGATGAGAACAGCTGAGTTCATATCAGGAAAACCAGGAAAATTAGCGGCACACCCTCTTCCCTTTCAGTTCTGTTTTTATGCTGTTGGCAACAATCCCCAGGTGGGCCATCCACACCCAGCACCACCATGACTCAGTTCAGCTGGGTGTTACAAGCTGACCATTAGTTAACCCACCATACACAGAATCTTCTAACACATGGAAATTAAACAATACCCTTGTTATGGCTTGTGTCTAGATGTCCCCCCAAAGCTTCATGTGCTCACAGGTAGGAGTTCTGGGAGGTGCTGGGTCTAGGGTGAGTGACGCTGGAATTAAAGATGCGTGACTACTAAATTAGTCCACTGATTAGGCCAGCATAGTTCTGGGTGTGGGTAATGGGAAGACCCACCCAGGGTGTGGGTGGCACCTAAGAGGGAAGTAGCTCAGAAGGGATAAAAGGGAGCAGCTTCTGCTGCTTCTGCCGCCACTTGCCTCCTTGCTGCCTTGCTCTCTCCTGCCTGCTTGCCATCTGCTGTTTCTTCTCTGCGATGCCCCTGTGCCATGCCACTCTGACTTGGAGCCAGCCGACTATGGACTGAAACCTCTACAAACTGAGAGCTGAAACAAACCTGTCATCTTTTAACTTTGGGTGTTGGGTATTTTGCCTCAGCAATGAGAACCGTAACTAAGACAACCTCCGAATAATTGAGAGGTCACAGATGAAATTAAAGAAGAACTCAGTTCCTACAGTCAAGCGATAAGGCCAGCAGAACGCACTGGAACCTATGGGACATAATGAAAGTAGACCTGAGTGGGAAGTTTACAGCTGTGAATGTCCACATCAGAAGAACAGGGCAAGCACAAGGAACCTAATGATGCACCTCCAGGTATTAAAAACAGGAACAAACCAAATCCAATGCTAGTACTAGCAAAGAAATAATACAAATCAGAGATGAAAGTGAGATTAAAAAAGAGTACAAAGAGTCAGTGAATTGAAGAGCTACATCTACAAAAGGATAAACAAAATAAATCCTTAGCCAGTCTTACCAAAAATAAGGAAAGGCCCAAATCCATTCAATTAGAAATGGAAAAGGCGAACTCACAACAGATTTCACTAAAACCCAGAAGATCCTTGGTAACTGTGTGAGAACCTGCACTCTAAGAAAAACTAAAGCACAAAAGAGAAAAGAAGCAAAACACTGGGAGGAACCACATGAAAACTACGTCTTCAACACACAAAACACACGAGAAGGTCTCAGTCAGGAACAGGAAAACCAATTATTTAGAAATGAGCAAAAGCCAGGAAGAGTCACTTCACCGTAAGGGACACACAGCTGCGCCAGACAATATGCAGGTCACTAGCTGGTGGTCACCCCGCGGCTCACAGGTGAGAATGGCCTGGTGCCGCGAGGGCGTGGGGGACACGTGCTGCACACCTGGGTGGGAAGGAGACGGCACTGCCGTGGTGAAAGGGGTGTGGCAGTTTCTTAAAACCAAACATGCGACCACCAGCGAGGGCCACTGCAGCACAGAGGGCTTGTTCCAGAGAAGAGAGGCTCCTGTGCATGAGAACGGCTTCCATGAGCATGGTGCCAGATTGTATCCAGATGTCCTGCAGAGGCCGCACACTCACAGCGGGGCTTCTGCATGGTGAGCGAATTATGGTGGTGTCAGCTGGCTTCATGTTGTAGGGAGGGCTGGTCGGAAGATAGGACCCCAGGGCCGGGGCCTGGAAGGATTTCTCCCTGCTCCTCCCTTCTCTCTGCTTCCTGTCCACCATGCGGTGAGCAGCTCCCTCCGCCAGGCCCCTCTGCCCTGCTGCCCTGCCTTGGAGCCACTGACCATGGACTGAGATACGAGCCAGAATGGAGCTGCGCGCCTTTAAATTGTGGGCGTTGGGTACTGTGCAACAAGGAGAGAGGCTGGAACACACGACTCTACAGTCTCAGCACAAACGGTTGAATTCAAAAGCAGACACACACACACACACACACACACGTGAGTGCAAGTTCTACCCCTAACGCATCTGTCACAGTGCGCTGGCAAGGCTGACCGCCCGCAGGTGTCTGGGAGCAGAAAAACGGGCGTGGCAATGGCAGGGAAGCAGGCCCCAGCACAGGGGAGGGCGCGCCACCGGACAGGGGCCACAGGTCTGCACAGCTCACACTGCTTTCCTGCTCTTCCACGTGAGGGTTCCACGGGGCACACGGAAAGGTCTCCCAGCAGAGGGCAACTGCCCTGCACATGTGCCAGGGAGCTGTGTGCTCTGGACGGAGCTGGGGGCTCTTGCAGGGCAGACGCCAGAGTCCTCGGTGCCTGCAAATGCCAACTCTGGTGGCAAAGGTCACGAAACAAAGACAGCAAAAGCAGGCGCTGTGCAGCACTTCCCAGAGCCACTGTGACATTTTGCAAAGAGCCCTTCTGCAAACCCTACAGAAAACCCCATATGCAAGAGCATTCCAGCAAGGGCCAGTTAAGAAAAGCTTCATCCGACAGCAATATTCACAATCACCTCCCAGGATGCCCTTTTACCTGGGCAGGAAGAGGGGAGCAGTGTGCGGTGCAGTCGGGTGGGCGGGGCGAGCATTCGACGGGAAGCGGAGGGCCTGGGACCCGCAGAACATGCGTGGGTGCGGGGCCGCTGAGACGCATGGGGCAGGCAGTCTGGCGGCACGGGGGACACCTGCAGAGTGTGACACCTGGGCACTCGAGTGCACTTTCTAACAAGCATGGTGGGGAGCTGGGCACCGGCATGGGCAAGGACCGAGCCAGGCCACCAAGCCGACCAGCCACAGGGTCCTCACCACGCTCCACGCGCAGCCTTCGATTTCAGGGAATAGGACTGAGTCTGCACTGGGACCATGGTTCCTCATAGAGATGCTTACATCTCCTCCCTCCACCTGGAAAGCCGCCCCTCCCCACCTAGTGAAAGGAAATATTCTAAAATAAAGCACAAAGGACACAGTTTACTTCAATTAAAGAAGTGTCAGGAAGGGAATATTTTCCACCGACCTAGCGGAAAATGCTATCTCAAAAAGCCACTAAAAATTTATAGGTTAAAAACTGGTGAGATAAGTGTTAAAATTCATTAACATTACTAACAGCTACTGGGGCGGCAGAATTGTGCTCCACTTCGGCTTGCTGCCCGGCTGTGGTAAAGCCTCGGCACCAGTAACCCATCTTAATGCTTTCCCGGTTTACAACTGGCAGTCTGTCCCTTCAAAATAAGACCCACTGCAGTCATAAAGAACATGCGAGCCTTCTGAAAGCCCGTCCTCACTTAAGGGAAAATCCGATCAATCCAATAGTAATTGTTAGTGATATTAATGAATTTGACTGCTTCTCTTACTGGTTTGGTATAAATGGGACAGCCAGTCTCCACAATCCCTGTTATATCTGTTTGTTTGTTTCGGTTTTTATGGTACCGGGAACGGAACTCAGAATCCCTGTTATACCTTCAGGCATTTTCCCAGGTTTCGGGGACAGTGCCCCGATGAAGGGTCAGAAGCCAGCACCACCCCCAGTCACGCTGCTCACCAGGGCGTGCGCACAGAGGACAGCGGGCTGGTCCCTTGGCCGCGGGCCTGACTGCCACCCCCAGCTCTCCGGACCCCTGTCAGCCGGAGTATGGCTCAGCCGCCTCTCCCGCCGCGGGACGGGGCTCAGACACCAGAGCTGGGGCTTCGGGGAGCTCGGGGAAGAGTAGGACCGCGTGAGGCTCCCCCACCTCGGGTCCAGTGGTGAGTGCCCCTGGGAAAGCACGGCAATTCTAGATCCAGGGTCTCTGGCAAACGTTTCCTAAATTTCGCCTTGGTCTCCCTAGTGCTGTTCTTCATGACATCCGGCTTTAAAAATCTCATCAGGAATCAGCAGCCATCCTGGACACCGCGGTTTGAACCCAGTGAGGAGCAGACAGAGGCGCAGGGGGCTTCTGTCCTGGGCATGCGCACCTCGGCAAGCACAGCACCACAGCGCCCAGGGACCGCGGCGGGCTCTCCCCGACACTGCCCCATTAGGGACCTGTCTCCGTCTGTTTAGCGAACGCCATGAAGACTGCTGACTCGGAAACTAATTTCTTCTCTTTAGGAAGCATGCGAACATCTGCGGCTCATTTCCCGAGGAGCTGACCGCTCCCGTACAGAAGCCCCACAGAGCCCGGCAGGGGACAGGTCACGCCCTGGTCCCGGGATGTGGCACTAAGGGAATGCCCAGGAAGGCAGGGGCAGGGGCAAAAGCCACCCTGTGTCTGTGCTCCCTCCAGGAAGCCTCTCCCCACGGGGACATTTCTGCTAACATGCTCAGTTCCGTGAGGAAAACGACTGTCAGAGCTTTTATAGGACACTTCGCCTCCAAAATCCAACAGTGTGCGATCCTCAGTTATGGGCAACTTTTGAATCTGGTTCTAAGAAAAAGAATTTAGATTTCACGCCTTGAATTGAGGCCTGAAATGCACCTAGAGTGCTGAATGTAAGGAATCTGCCCTCCTTTCTCTTAGAAGACAAGCATCTCCCCAGGGGTCCCCGCAGTCTTGGTCTCCACAGCACAAAAAGGAGATTGAGGAGACAAAAGGCATCCCTGAGGCGAGGTGGTGAGGCCAAACCTCCCTCCTGCAGCGTCTGTCTGGGAGGAGAAACCTTGCGATGACCAGCGCCTCCAACTTTAAAGGTCGTATAAACACCTTCGCAAACTACATTTCAGCCTCTGACACCAGCACGCCTTCCACACGTGCACACAGAGCTGCTCGGAGGCGCCCCTCTGCAAGCCGCCCACCCTGCCTTTCTGCGCAAAGCCAGCAGCAGACAGGCTAGCAGGGAAGGGGGCTCGGGCACCGGCAAGACCGGGTCACCCTGCAGCCTCAGCCCACGCTTCCCCTGGCGCTGCAGCCCGCATTCACGCACTCACACAACAGCTCCGTTACCTCTCCTCTCCGAGCGTCTCCGGCGCCGCCTCTTATTCCGGCGCCCCACAGCGCAGAGGAAGGCCCCCATGCTCAAAGTTCCCCAGCCCAGCGACGCCGGCCCCAGGCTCATTCTGTGTCCCCGGCCACTGGAGCTCACACAGCGGAGCGCTCAGCAGGCAGCACGACAGCCACCCCCGCCGACAGGACACCACGGCCGGCCGCAGGCTCCTCCGTCTCGGGCTGGCCCATCACACCGCAGAATTAGGCAAGACTGGGCTGGACGGGGACCAGGCACCACAGAAACGTCCTCGCGCACCAACAGAGAGTGACATGTGACACCGAGCCTCCAATGCAGGCACAGCTCCAGGACACCAAGCAGGCAGCGCAGTCCTGCAAGCCTTTCTAGGAACAGAGTCGCCCCGGCTGCACAGACACCCTAAAATAACAGAGGGAAAGCACCGCAGGATAAAGGATGAAGCTCACACACAGCCCGTGTAGACCAGGTAGACCAGGGAGACGGAGACAGGAGCGGCTGAGAGACAGGGCTGTGCCCGGAGGAGCTGCCCACCGGGAACTGCGGGCCACTTTCCACGCTTAATTCACGCAGGGTCTGGGGCCTGCAACAAGCTGGCTCCCTGGTGACTGCAGAGCAGGTGCAGCGTGAGCACCCAAGGGTGGGGCAGGTGCCAGCCCTTCCAACTGCCCCGTGCCGGGGGACAGACACGCACGGCACCATGACCCCACCAGGGCCAGCACACGCACACAACGCACCGGCACAAGTGCCATGCACACACACACACACACACACACACACGTGCACGCAGACTGCACACATGGTGCACACACACCACACAGTCCACGGTGCCACTGGTGCTCGGGATTGACCAGCCGGTGCTGGCACAGTGCAGCCCCGTCCAGGCAGACGCGCCACAGCTCAGGCCAGTGTCTGCGGACAGACAGCCACGCGTGCTGCCCTGCAGAGGCCGGCACACAGCTGCGGTGAGAGGGCCGCAGGCGCAGGGGAGGAAGGCGGTGAGAGCCTGCGTGGGGCATGGGAGCCAGGGGGGCCGCGCCATGGTCGCTGTGACCTGCAAGCTCCGCGTCATGCCCAGGGGTCACTCCAAGGGCACGCGGAGATGCTCCACACCAGTGCCTGCTCTGCCGCTGCTATTTCTTCCTTTCCCTGTTTCTTCCTCCCACCTCTGGTTTATTTAGGAGAAAGACAGAAACACAGGCAGCTGGGGGCTCGGGCCAGCAGTGTGGACGGGCCGCTCATGGTCACAGAGTCTGCAACTGAAAATGCACCTGGAGGCTCTTTCCCAAGCTTAAAAGCGCAGCCCGTCCGCACCTGCGGGACCGTGCAAGTTACAATCGCTCAGCTTGAGGGGAAGCGACCCACAGTCACGCACCATCAGCATCTGACGCTCCCGCTAACTAATTAATTCATTTTTATCTACGTCCTAGAGTAAGGACTCTGAAGTTTAACGTTCCTAGAATATTAACTCAGGATAAACTCTCAGCACCTTTCCCTGCTCACAGAAGAGGAAGAAGCTCACTGTGCCAGGGCCCCGCGTCTCTCAGGGCGCCGTCACTCACCTGCCAGTTATTCACGCGGAACCAACTCCAGGAACGGGCGGCTGCTGCGGCCCAGTCACCTCTGTCGCCTCTGCAGGAGCAGCGCAGCCGAGCCCCTCACCGTTTACCGGCATCTTCCTGCACAGGGCTGTGTCGCTGCCTGAGAGGCATCGTGAAGAAGAGGCACTGCCCGCTGCTCTTGTGGGCATGTGCTCTCGCCGGGGCAAAGAAGCAAGCACAGCATCAGGCAAGGGTGCTGCCCAGCCACCCCCTGTCCTACGGCCATGACAGATGCCATTCAAGCCCTGCCTTGGAGGTGGAGTTGTAGTCTACAACCTGCATAGCTGCACACATGGCCTTGGCTGCAGGGCAGTGGCCAGCAGATTGCCCTGGTCAGAGCCTGCTCCACCTCCCGGGAGCAGGGCCTGGCGTGTGCTGTCACCCTCCTGGCCCCTCACAGCCCTGTGTGGGCACCACTGCGGATGGTGGTAGGACACAGGGCTAGGGCTGTTGGGAGGGCCCGGGAGGAGGTGCTTGGGGCAGCTGGTGGCCTCAGTCTCAGTGGTCTGCCACCGTTACACTTCCTCGAGGCACTAGTGGCCACGGATGGGCAGCTGCTGGGCAACCCAGCCAGGGGCAGGGTATAGCGGGATGAGACGACCATGGGCCCCACAGTGCAGGTCCCAGACACGGACACACCTGTCCACATGGACATGGACAGGCTTCTCCAGGTGAACACGCTTCACAGACATGCCTCTGCACATGGACGTGCCTCCCACAGCAGACACCACGACCTGTCACGGACGGGACCCATGCGCCGGGACAGGGGGACAGGGTCAAGGACACCATGTGTGGCCCCAGCAATGCCGCTCAGGCCAAAAGCCTGGGTCATGGGCCAAGTGGCAAAGCTGGGCTAGGGGACCATCAGGTGGCACGGAGTGCTGGGAGGGAGATGTGCGGGTGGGCACTGCCGGCACCCCCTGCAGAGCCCCCGTTCTCCAGGCACCCCCACTGCCCACTCTCGGAGGACCACTATGCTTCCTGAGGTCGGGCCGCTGTGTCCTGCTGCTGGAGACCAACCACAGACTGGGAACTGGTAGAGGTAGAGGTCAAGGGGGAGTCTTTTTTGCATTTTGACTTAATTATCACCTGCCTGAAATCCTCAGCTGAAGCACAACCATAAAATGGTGTCACCCACACACTGCACAGGCCAAGGAACAACCGCCAAGCGCCACACAGTGGCAGAGACAGGGTGTTCCTGGTCTGCGACAGAGCCTGGCTGGGGCTGAGTCTTGCACTTAAACTGAGGCGGTGTTTGCTCACGGGACAGACTCAGAGAGCCCTAAAGACTGCGCCGGCCGGCAGGTCCCTCACGACGGCCACACTGCAGCCACAAGGGCACAGCAGGGCTCAAGGAAGTGAGAGCCGCAATGAGGCCGCGACGTGGTCCTATAGCGCCACCTGCTGTCCACAGGAGGCCGCTCACAGGCCACAGCCACACCGTGAGTCACCACCATCAGAGCGGGCAAGGGGGCCAGGACACCTGCACAGGGCCGGGCTGAGGGCACAGGCAGGAGCCGAGCCTAGGGAGGGTCAGCGGCATCCACCCCCAGGCGCCAGGCTGCAATCTCAGGATGGGGCGATCAACCTCCGTGATCTAGTTGAGAAACACAAAATCTCAGGAAAGGAGAGTGTTTGAAGCAAAAGGGAAAACACAGGGACCTTGGGGATGAATGAAGCAGGTAACGCCCCAGAAGACGTGCGCCAGGCGGGACCAACGGGAAACGCCAGGCTCTGCCTCCAGGAGGAACAGCGGCGGCGGCGGGGGCACCCGGCCACGCGGGGCCAGCACAGCGGTGCCCTTGCCGTCACTGCGGGCAGCTCCAGTGCCGGGGCCAGGCCGGGAGCACAGTCTGTTGCACCCTCCGCCCTCCAGGGCCGAGTGCCAGATGCAGGAACAGTGACGCCACACCCTGGCGGCTCCTGCCACCCCAGAACCCCATGGCACTGTCATAGCCGATGCCACCATGGACTGGAAGTCTGATGAGCCGTCCGGTAGGAGGGCCCTACCCTGACGTGCCCAGCACAGCCTGACGGGGCCTGTGGGAGAGACGGCGGGAGGCTGGGGGAAGCAACGCTGCCAGACGCTGGTCCCTGGAGGCCCCACTGCAGCCCAGGACCGAGGCTCCGCCCCCCACAACCAAGGCCTCTGGCAGCCCCAAGGGCCGCAGGCGGGGCTCCTACCACCCCAGCTCAGGTGGGGTAGTCTGAGCCGAGAGTCTGAGAGGCACAGTGTGGAGCCCCTAAGAAGTGTGGGCCCCCACAGTGCCCCCCGAGACATCACAGCCTCAAGAGAGTCTCCTGCCTGGGCCTCGCATGCCAGCCCAGGGTGCTGCACGGAGCAGCTGTTGGCAGCGGGGCTGGGAGGTGCCAGGCCCTCGGTGATGGGGCCTCCCAGGGGCGCGCAGAGCGGGCCGGCCTCATGCACAGCACGCTGGCTTCCCCACAGCTCCCCTTCAGCTCCTCCTTCTGGAAACTGAGGCCCAGGGAAGCACAGGGAGGCCATGCCCATGCCAGACCCCACCACAAGCACCTCACCATTCTACCACCTCAAGGGCACTGCCCGCCACCATGGCCCTGCCCAGCCCCGCAGGGCCACACGCACACGCCACAGGGAAAGCATCTCATTACGCGTCTACGCTCCTCTGTACGCTGTAGTGGGCCCCATGGTGCTTTCTAACGTTACGTAGCGTGTTACGTAAGACGGAGCGCTTTGAAAATACAGAGAAGTGCAGTGTCTGTTACAGAAGAACATTTGGCACTCAGCAGCGCTGAGAAACGCCCGGAAAAATCTTCCAAGCTTACACAGGAAGCAAAGTTGCCTTCTCATCATCTGCACAGTTGGCTAAATGCAGCCGGTAAGGCAGTGTGACCCCGGGACGTCCCCGCCTCCGAGGACAGTCCCATGTGCAACACCTGTCTTCTCGGGGGTCAAGGCAAGGCAGGACATCGAGCTCGCCCGAGACCAGACACGAGGCCCCACCTCGGTGCCCGCGCGGCCCGCACAGGGTCCCGGGTGAGAAACAGGCTGGGTCACAGCCCGTCAGGACCGCGTCCCCAACTGCAGGCATTTTCAGCAACGAAGCCCACATTTTATTTTTTACTTCAAACTACCCTCGAGAGAGAAAGGAGTAACACACAAAACTATCTGCTGCCAAAATTAGCTCTCATTTTATAAAAAGAAAAGAAACACAATTTCTCTGCCGCAGCCAGCTCTTGTTCACACGGCCGGCAGGAGCCCGAGCTCAGGCCCGCAGAGCCCAGCCCCATGCCAGAGAGCGCCTGCTGACGGCTCTATGTCTTTCAGAACAATTTATTTGTGCAAAGGACTATAAATAATGCATTCCTCTAGTGCGTGCCTACAGTATATAAAAATACTTGATCTTCACATACATAGCATAATTAATGGGACGCTTTACTTCCACGGCCTGTTAAAAATAGGCGGCCGTAAATTACACTCCGCATAGCAACGTGAAACCCTGTCTGCAGCCTCGCTCCGCGCTGGGGTCCTCAGCGCCTCCTGATAAACTCCGGCTGCAGAGAAACTGATTTCACATCACTCATCGAGCTGAGAAGGGCCACAGCCAAAAATAAAGCACAGCCCCTGCTCAGCCACACACCAGGCACCTCCAGCTGCCCTCCCTGTCTCTGGCGCCCCCGGCCAGGCAAAAACAGCAGAAACAGCACCAACTAGAGAACAAAACCTTTAAAGCCATTTCTATTCTCGGAATGCTCCCAGGCACAGAAGTGACAGGGCGGGCCTTTCCCAGTGGCCGGAGGTGGGCAGGTTGCCCTCCCTGCAGACGGCAACCTGCGGGGCTCTGACCACGCCCCGTTGGCGCCTGTGTCCCCCACCCGTCCCTGTACGTCTCAGTGCCACCCAAGGGTCCCATGTGGACAGCGCTGGCCAGCTGCACCCTCAGTATCCGTGAGCTCTTTCACCACTGCAGAAATGCAACGAGCACCAATAAAACCACTGAACGGAGCACACGGGCCGACGTTACTTCCCATGTACCCTTACAATGGTCTGAAGGGCACACGCATGACTGTGGCATGTCCATCCTCCCGCAGCAGGCGGAGCCCACATCGCCCCACACAGACCGGCATAAGCCACCCATGGCCCACAGGGCAGGAGCGTCCCACACAGCTGCGGATCCACGAGCCCGCTGTACAAGGAAGCACACACATGTCCCACACCTGCCTACGTGTACCCAGTGCACAGATGCAGAAATGCGTCCACCTGCCCTCCTGCCCACGGCTACCCTGCCTCAGGCCAGGGGAGACTACGGCAGGGATGGGTGGGTGACATCTGGGACCCGAAGGACTGAGCCAGGTGCAAAGGCCAGGTGCTGCAGAACGACCTCGTGCTGCCTTGGCCACCCGCTGGGGCGGCTTGCCCTGCTCTGCCCTCAAAGGCCCATGGCACTGTCAAGGAGCTCACCAGCCTGGACCACCTCGTCCTCCTGGACCCCACGTGCCCAACACTGCCCACCAGTGCCAACAGCACCAGGCTGGAGAAGGGCACTCGGAAAACGCACAAGGCCCCCCACACCCCCTCCATCGGCACACAGCTCCCCAGGCTCTGGGAACAGGGTGAGGCAGGGCCGCCTGAGGATGAGCTCTTCCAGGACATGGGAAACTCACAGCCACAGAAAGATCAGACGCCGTCTAGGAGGTGTGTGCACCCAGTGCCTACACAGACGAGAGACGGCAGAAAACACAGGGCCACGGTGCCAGAAAGATGAGCCAGGCTTCCACTTCCTATTCCCGTGCGCCATGGAAAAGCCCGGGCAGAACGTGCACAGGCGACGCGGGGAGAATGATGCCCCCGTCACCGAGCCTCCTTGCTCAGGGCATGCAGAAGGCCAAGGAGCCGGTGGACAGCCGATGCGGAGCCCCCCCACAGCCGCCTCTAGGCCAGATGCCAGCTGCAGGGGACCTGGCCACCATGGCACAACAGCTCCCTGACCCTCCGGTCCTGAGCATCACATCACTATGTTCACGTCACGCTGGGGGACGGGTCATCAGGCAGCAAAGGGTCCCCAAAGAATCATCACTTCAAACTCTGACAGCAGCAAAAAACAGCAAGCCTTCATTCCCAAAACTGTGAACTTAGATAAAACGAACAAATTCCAAGAAAAAGATACGCAAGATTTACTCAGGAAGAAAGCAAAAACCTGACTCAACTACAGACACGACAGAATCGAAAGTCAGGACCCCAACTCTCCAGGCCGAGGCGGCTTCCGCAGGAAGTGCCACCCAGCACCCCAGAAGAGCAGGCCATCCAGAAGGTGCGCGGACTGGGCCGGGCCGTCACAATCAGAAGGGCTCCAAAATGAGAGTAAGCGTGAGCGATCTGCCTGGCAAGGGGGCCTCTGAGGAGCAGGACCCGAAGGTCGTGCTCGGCAAGGCTGGCAGCGCAGCGTGGGGTGAGGGCGTACGCAGGACGAGGAGGCCAAGCCCTCGGGTGGCAGTGCCTGTCCACACACAGGGCTGCCGTTAAGGGAGCAGGAGGATGCTCGGGGGGGGAGGGCAGTAGCTGCTCCTTTTTGCCAGGCAGTGGGCACAAGAGCTGTGATTAAAGCTGCCCCATCACAAGTGTGTTCTCGGGTGCACAGGGATCTCACAGAGGGGTGTGCCAGAAACTGAGCCCAGGCGCAGGGTGCAGTCTGCAGTGACAGTCCAGCGACAGAGCAGGCCAGCCGGGCGGGACCAGCCGTGCCAAGGCTCACCGAGGGCAGCTCACCCTGCCGCGGGGAGCAACAGAGGCACAGTGTGCGTGGGGTGAGGAAGGGAGGGAGAGGGCCGGCGACCTGGAAGAGGAGTGGTGCAGAGAGGGGAAGGAGCTCGGAGCGAGTGGGAACACGGAGGGGAGGGAGAGGGCCACGGCAGACTCATGTCCCGACTGCTGGAACAGGGGACCTCCACGGAGGCCTGGAGGAGCCGCGTGGGTCAGTGCCAGCCTGTGCGCCTGCTTCCACATGACCGACACGGGCGGCGGGTCACCCCGACCGCTTTCGCCAGCCCTAGTTCTTGCATCACCCCTCCTCCCCTGTATGACCCAGCGGCAGGGCGTGCCCCTCTGCAGAGGCAGGGACACCATGTCTGGGGGAGACGTGCTAACACCGGGCCGCAGCCGTCGAGGGGAGCGTAACGAACGCCCAGCTATTTTTCCTGTCCGGAGCATTCTTACATGATACGAAACGACACCTAAGAGCACAACACGCCTCACAGCAGATCTATATATGCTGCTCGGTCACAGGGCCTGGCCGGCACCGCTTCTCCCCATCCTTTGGTGGTGTGTGGTGACATTTCCACTGGGCAGCACGCGGCCACCATGCAAGGGGTTCGAGGCCTGGAACCTTCGTTCTTCAGGCCCGACCCAAAGGCTCTGATCCAGGCAGTGACAAAGGCAGTGACCAAACATCAATGTCAGAAGAGGCTTCTATGGCAGTCAGCAGACCACAGCAGCGCTGGAAATCCCAACAGGGGCAGCCTGAGAGCTGCAAGGCTTGGGTCAGCAGGGACCAGGTGACCAGACAGCCCAGGAGAAGGGTCCTCCCAGGAAGGCGTCGGCCACAGGGTGGGGCTGCCGCCAGAATGGGCACCTGGGCCAGGACAGAAAACAGGCGCGGGCACAGACCAAGGAGGAACCCAACTGTCAGCACTGGAGGACAAAGGGGCCTCGTCGGGGGAGAAGCTGACCCACAAGGAGGGTCACACTGACACCCAGCTTCTCATCTGCAACACCCACCCCGGAGGTGACAGTGCAGATTTTCCTGGCTCAAAGGAGGATGAAAGGGACCTAGCATTCCAGGCCCAGCGAGCACGGCTCAAGAATGGAGAAGGGCACCAGCGGTCTGAACTCCACGCAGAGACCCGCGGGGCCGGCGGGCCGCGGCTCCACAGAGGAACTGATCAAGGAGATGCTCCAGCAAACAGAAATAGAGCCCAGAAACAGACATCGTGAGGCCGGGAAACCATGGCAACGTATGCAGCCAGAAGCAGCACGGAAACCGGAGGAGACACGGAGTTTCCATGTGAACGTTCCCCTCGGCCGACGGGGCTCCGTGGTGTGGAACTGCAGTCCGTGCACCTGATCCGTGGTGAGGCACATGTACATTGTCACGATGGTGTAAATGCGGCTTTCTTTGTGGAGAAATTTTTAGGTTAAGCTTGTAGGGAAAGAAAGACTAATGACAGATGAAAAGGAGACTACAAATGTTTTAACCTCACCAACATAACTAAAAATACAACACAGACAAGTAACAGCCAGAGGCTGTGTTTGCTGACTGCCCTGACGAGCACAAACTGTAGCGCTGACTGGAAGGGGGGCAGGAGGTGCAGGCTGCGCACCGTGCACTCCGGGGACTGGAGTCTCCAACTCAACATGCAGCGCTCACCCAGGAAGGGCTGTGCCACTGCAGCACCAACAGGTCAAGGAGAGTGCTCTCCCAGAGAGTAAGGCTGGCGTCCACAGGAGCAGGGCCTCGGCCATCCCCGCTGCTCTCCCATGGATCGGCCCCCGGCAACGTGACAGGGTGATCTCCTTGCTGTCCCTCAGACACGTGCACTGACAGTCACGCACCACGGCCACGCTGCGCGGTGCACACACAGGACGTAGCCCGCTGCTCCTCAGGCCACAATGCGCGAAACTGCACGAGACCAGTCAAGCTTAAGATGAAGACACCACCAAGATGGGCGAGTGTGGGGTGACCAGGCTGGGACTGCGTCATGCTCCAGAGGACTCTTCCTATGGATGTGGAGGGAGGCGCTCCAACACAGCAGTGCAAATGCAGGTCAGTAAACACCAGTGCCGGCCACAGCGCAGCATCGCGGCCAGGCACTGCATCCTGTCTGAGACAGCACGTGTCACAGGGTTGCACACGGCAGCAAGCGGTCACCCTGCGTAAGGAACACAGGCGAGCGGCGCGTGCCACCGCGGCACCAGGTGATGCTACGCGCTCAGGGAGCCACTCCCGCAGCTGCAGTCTGTCCCAAGGCTGCCTGGACAGAGAACCGAGAATTGTCAGGCAGCCACTTTCCAGCACGGTGCCTGAAGAGCAAGGCCTCCCCGCACTGACACGGCCGCAAGCAACAGCAAGCTGCATCCCAGGCTGAGCTGCGTGGAAGGATCTTGTCAAAGAAACTTGGAGACACAGGACGTTTTCACCAAAGACTCGGGAGTCCAGACACAGGGCACACAGGGCTGCCTGAGACCACGTTCGGCAGCTGCCCTGGCCCCGAAGCCCTGGCCGGCGCTAGTCAGAGGACGCAGCGAGCCCAAGCAGCTACTCCCTGGTTCTTCCCACTCCAGAGCTGATACACGGCTCCTCCCAGCCAAGGCCGACGAAGTAAAGATTAACGAGCCAAAGAGGCAGGAAGTGTTGGAGGAGCGTGGCGGCAGGGGAGGGCCCCAGACCCTAGGGGACAGAGAAGGCTAAAGCAGCGTGGGCAGAGATGCCCGGAGCCTTCGCGAGGCGACACTGAGCCTGGCCCTCACCACGCTGTCGAGGATGTGATTTAAGGCCTACGTTTAGGGTTTGTGACTTTCAAATACAGGTGACAGTGACACCGATAAGGTAAAATGAACCTTGACAGCAAGAGTGACTCGAAAAGCCAGAGGGACACAGAACGCCTTGTGCTCCAAGCACCAGAACTTGCCGAGGGAATGCTGCGAATCCATAATCAGGGCTATTCCCCAAACGGCCGCTGCGAGGAGCCGCCTCCCCCAGGAAGGAAAGGACGCCTGTCAGCAGCAATCACCCAGCTCCACTCCTAGGAAGGGAACAGTAAACAAACAAGAGGCGGCGAAGCAGCCCCTGCCGCCCCATCCGTCCGCTGTCACAACTGGTCTTCTCGGGCACCGGGCCCGCAGCAGCCTGGAAACACAAGGCCCCTTGGCAGCGAGGCGGCTGTTTTTCAAACTAGCAGAAAACAAGGAAACAGCAATCATGGGCCAGAACAGAGGGCGATCCTGGGATCCCTGCACGTCCCAGCTCCACGCCACCCCGTGGGGTCAACATGTCAGCTGGAAAGGAGACGGCACAGGGGAAAGAGAACCCCATGTCTTCTCCTCAGTCTGGACGGGCAAAGTGTAAGGGAAACAGTAAAAGCAGCTTCTCATGTCCCACACCAGCTCACGGAGCACAAGGGACAGCTAAGAATGAAAGAGGTCTGTGTTTTCACAGCAAGGCTGCAGGTACCACACGTGCTCACCCTGGGACCGGCCGGTCAGTGCCTCCCAGCTTTCCACACGATGTCGGCAACACAGGAGAGGAAGGCGACCTCCTCCCAGTGCAGCTGCAGCCACTCACAGACGACCAGTGCAGACACAACTGTCTGCTGCAGGATCGCAAGGGGAAATGTCGGGAGTAAACACCCTGTTTTGCTTACAGCCAGTGTGAGGGGGCTTTTGTGCTAACCACAATCTAAGCATATGGAGAGGTGCCCCAAACATGGCCTAACAGGAAGCTGAGAAGGAATGAGGTACATTCGCGCTGGGTGTAGTGGCGCACACCTGTAATCCCAGCACTTGGGAGGCTGAGGCAGGAGGATTGTTGTGAGTCGGAGACCATTCTGGGCTACAAAGTGAGCTCAAGGACAGCCTGAATTGCATAGCCAGACCCTGTCTCAAAAAGACCAAAAAATTGGTACATGCACGGGGCACAGCCACGCATGCTCAGCAACACGGGTGCCTCCCCCAGGCCGTGGGTCACACCAGCTCTCTCCTGGGCCAGCACCGGGGCAGCTGTGAAAGTGTGAGCCACGGCGCAGCACCAGGCGGGGACACGTGCTGCCTCCAATGGACACGTAAAGGGAAATGCCATGGAACCGTTAAAAATTCAGGTAACTGGAAAGCAGCTTACAAAACAGGAAACCGCTCTGACACGATAAACAAGAATTCATGAAAAACCAGCAGCACCCCCAGGCACATGGCACAGGCACAGGCACAGGGGATGTGGCAGGCAGGGGAGCGACTCACCGGGTCACCAGCACCCGCACACCGGGCCCGGCCCACCCCCAGCCAGCAGCACCTGCAAACAGCAGACCCTGAGCCGTGTCCCCTCCCTCGGTCTCTGCAGGCCCCGCGCAGGTCACTCACACGGGGCCGGCATGGCCAGAGCTGCCAGACCGGACGCCACCCTTCCATGGTTCCACCTCTACCTGGCATCACACGCCTTCCAGGCCCGTTACAAGACCCGCAACCAACAGAGCACCGCACAGAGGCAGCAGGAAACACTGCCCCGTTTAACAAACCCAAGTCTGCGGAGGGGCCGGGGCTGGAGGAAAGGAGAGGTTTCCCGTAGTGTTTTTTGATGTAGTCAGATTCACTCCTCTTGCTGTCCCTGAGCTTTGAGTTCTAGTTCTTTAAAAGCTTTTCTTCCTCGCCCATGTTTCTAACACTGGTGCAGCTGTGCTTTTTCACAGGCCGCATTCCACCTGTTTGGGGCTTGTTCCGGTACGTGGTGCGGGGTCTGAACCCATGGTGCCTGACTGGGCAGCAGCATTTATTACGAATGACCACCTCTGCCCCAGAAAACCGCAACATCGCCTCATCACACACCAGGTTTCTGCCTAGGTC
Organism: Chinchilla lanigera; assembly: GCF_000276665.1. Lineage (NCBI taxonomy): Eukaryota > Metazoa > Chordata > Mammalia > Rodentia > Chinchillidae > Chinchilla > Chinchilla lanigera. The sequence continues at coordinate 41,900,069 of NW_004955407.1, read as the reverse complement.
TCGGCTGATCCCTGAGCTTCTGAAGAGGACCGTTAGGCGAGTCTGCTGCGTTGAAGAAGAGGGTTTACTGACACAAACAAGGACAGCGCCACCGTCATCCGTGTGGCCCTCGCTGACCCGACACGGTCACACGGTGCCCTGTGGCCCTGTTTTCCCCAGGGGCTGGTGCTGTGTCCTGACATCTGGGAGGGCTGCTCCCCTCTCCCGAGCTCTTTCCAAGTTGTCTCTGTATTCACGCTTGTTTGGGTTTCTATTTCAATTTTAGAATCAACATGACCGGCACACCAAAAACACTGGCTCTTGCTGCTTTCATCGTTGCCCGGCGTCACATCCGACTTGTACGCTAACCTAGCGCTGACATGCTCATGCTGCCGGGACAGTCGAACCGAGCCGGGGCCACTTCTGTGTCCTCTCCAGTGCTTCTCTCATTTAGGGCTTGAGCAGATCTTATTACGTTCGTCCCTAAGTACTCTGTCTCTGCTGCTGCCATTGTTAATGGGGTTCTTTCGTCTGTAACACCTTCTTAATGGGTTTTTTTCATGTATGAAAATTACTATTGATGTTTGCATACTAATTTTGAACTTCTGCTACCTTGGGGTACCCTTTTATTATCTAGGTTATTTCTACCTTGCTTCGGGGTCTGAGCTTCCTACACGACAGCCACAAGACACAGTGCCAGGCAGCACGGAGACCACAGCGCCCCCTGCAGGACCCTGCGTGACTGGCTCTGGGCCTGGGGTTCACGTCCCCCTCGGCAGTGCTCCTTCTCCTGCCCCACACTCTATGCTCCTGTTGCTCTTGTGCTTCACGCAGCCCGGCTGTGGGCGCACTTGGGGCCCTGCGTGATGATTCTCAGCGCTGGGCTCCGTGCCCTGGCTCCTGCCTGGGTCCCCACATCAGCAGCCCCAAGTGCATCCTGCTATTCCCACCCCAGCACCCTCCTTACCTTCCTGCCTCTCGGCGCGAGAGGCTCGGCTCATAGAGAAAGAACTTCCATCTGGGGCTTGAATGACTGAGGTTTCAAGTCCTGAAAAGAGACAGATGTTTACACTCCTGAACGTCTTTTTTTATTAGAATTTCAAATGAGGAAACCCCACGTCTGAGTCATGCTGTTACTCTAGCATTCCTGTAACTGTACACCCATTTCACCCTCAGCTACTGTGTGTTTTCCTGCGCACCTCCCCAGCCCGGGCCCCTGCGTGTCACTGACATCTCTGAGCGCAGTTTGTAGAAGTGAAGTGGGCCCAAGTATTTTAGAGTTGTTGGGGAAATTCATCTTCTGTTAATGGGTTGTTTTGACAAATCCCCAAGTTCCTCAGGACTGAGACGCAGAGTCAGAACCCTGAAGTCGGCTATGTGTGTCCTTCTGGCTGGGCCGGTGCTGAGGGTGGCCTCGGAGAAGCGACGGTGGATACGCAGACCGGCGAGTCGGGGGCCAGGCTCCACCTTCACGTCACACCCATGGCGCTCCGTGCGCGCTCCACCCATTCACCGGAGCACGCGGATTAACGGTTCAGAGCGCAGCGCTGCGCACACCTCCACCGCACTGAACACAGGGTTTTGCTAATGATCAGAAAGGGCTGTAAACTCCGCACGCACCGCAGGCAGGCACAGAGTGGGCTCTTTGTAAAACCTGCGGTGGAATTTAATAAGCCTGTTCCAGGACGCAACTACAATAAAAGGAAAGAGAGGAATTCACACCCTGGGGAAGAGAAACAGAAACAAGCAGGGAGCTGCGAGAGCCTTAAGTCCTATGGTAACAGCTGAGAACCCAAGAACAACTTCACCAAGCGGGGAACCATGCACGACATCCCCCAGAATTCCCCTCCCCCAGACCGTCCAGAGCCCTTTACTGCTGCTTCCCAGCACGAGGCAACAGGGCTGCCAACCACAGGGGTGGAAAAGCACGGAGCTGACTTCACCAAGATTCCCAGACACAGGCAGACAATAGAGAAAACCCTCACCAGGTCCGGAATCCCGGGCCAGGCAGAGCAGACTCCTGGCCTTTCTGCAGGCAGGAGCGCCCTGTCCTGTGGGCCGGTTTCCCTGGCCCCAGTGCATTTTCATAAAGAAAGTCAGTTCCTGAATTATCCACATTCTCAGAAATCCACTCCCACTTCAGTCTCCCTTATCCACGGCCTCCCTTCCCATGGCCTCAGCCAGCCCAGGTCAACCACAGCCTGGCAATATTAGTGAAAAGGTCCAGAAATAAACCACTTTTCACCTGGGTACCACAGCGAGCAGCAGGAAGAAACCTCGAGCTGTCTGACTCCGCCCCGCCTGGAGGGGAGCTGTTCCTCTGTCCACACGTCCAACCTGGACCTGCCGCCCCAGCTGTCAGCAGACTGTGCTGCGCTCGTGACAGTGGCTGGCACTATGTGCCCACGCCGTGGCCCTCCCCTCAGTGCATCCTGTCATGCAGGCGCTGCACCCCCGGAGTCATCCAGAGAAGGGTGAGCAGGATGCCATCGGGGACTGGCAGAAAAAGGGACCACAGTCACATCACTGTCCTCGCAGTGGGCCGGCAAGTGCTCTGCTCTATTAGTTGTTGTCAGTATATTAGCTGTTGTTAATCGCTCGCTGTGTCTAATTTATAAAGTGAACTTCTATACAAGTGTGTACAGGAGAAGCACGGCACCCACGGGGCCCAGGGCAGCACCGTTTCAGAAACCCAGGCGGCATCGAGGAACACATCCCCGAGGACTCGAGGGATAGGATAGATCTGTATGGAGAGCATTTAATAGAGAGCATAAAGACGACACGGTGTCGGGCTTCCATCTCGGCAACACTCACGATAGCTCAATATTTCCCGAGAGCCAGCTCGTACAGTCTGACTCATTTAAAATATAATCAATTAACTGAGACCTGAGAACCTCTGCAGCTGAGAGGGAGTAGACGGGGATGAGTCGGAAGCAGTGTGAGAAAACAGAACGCAGGCTTCCATCTCCTTCCCTGAGAGGCCACGGTGAAACCCAGGCCCCTCCGAACATCAAAACCGCAGTCAGACATCAAAACGCTTCCAGAATGCAACCCAGGAGCCCCGAGGAAGAAAGCCAAGTCCTCCGCCTCACCCCACACGAGCCCCGAGAGGGCATCGCCTCCAGAGCCACGTTCAGAACCTGGGCTTCACCAAGACCATTTCCACCTGGGAGAAGGCAACCTTCTGCTCCTGTCAGCAGAGCCTGCTCCAAGACCTGGAAGAGCAGGTGGAGCTGGCTCCTCAGGTGAGCCCCGCAGGAGGCTAGAAGGAGGCAGCAAGCAAGTCTGCGGCGCTGTGGGCTCCCAGGAGTGGCCAGCAAAGCCCTAGGCCCTGAAACTCCCCTGCCACTCCTGACACACCCCGGCCTCGGCTGTCTGGTTCTGCACCTCACCTCTGCTGGAGGTCAGTGCAGCAAGTGCAGGTTTCATCTACAACCTGAGTCCTCTCCTCACCAGGTCTGAGTGCTCTTGTTCCGCCCACAATTCCTTGTATCTCTGAGCTACGGGAGGGCCTGACCCTGCCCTGACCCCACTGACCTGACTGTTCTGTCTTCTTTCCTGGCATCTAACCTACTTCAGGGCCCTGGGGAAACATGTACAGTGGGCAATAGCCTCCACCTCCACCAGCCCAGCTACTTCACAGGCCCCCACTACAACCCCAGAACCCAAACTTACAACACCAAACTCTATCGAACTCTTCACAGAAGTGACTGTACCCATCCAAGTATAACCTTCAAACCAAACTAAGCACTTCCACACACAGCTTCTACAGCCAGCTCACAAACAAACCACCATGGCCATCTAAACCTCCTCAAAGCTGCCCAAAGCTACCCAGGGCCATGAAAGACCACGCAAGGCCATCTGAGGTCACTCAAGGCTGCACAAAGCCACCCAAGATTGCCCAAAACTACTCAACACCACCCAAACTATCCAAGACTCCCCAAGGTCACTCTCAACACCACCCAAGGCCATCTGTGGCCATTCAAGATCATTCAAGATTGTTCAAGAACACCCCAAAGCCATCCAAGATCACCCAAGACAACCCCAACATCATCCAAGACCACCCAAAGCAATCCAAGGCCATCCAAGATAGTGCAAGGCCATTCACATCCCTCCTTCTGACCACAGCCCCCCCCAAAAATGCTTCTCTTCCTGGATGCTGGTTGGGTTGGCCCACTGCAAGAAGTGGCTCCAAAAAAATGCCTAAACTGCTTGCATAATTACTGCCAATAAATTAAAAATGGTCTTATACAAATAGACAGGAAATCAAAAGGAGATAACACTAAACAAATACAAAATATGTACTTTAGCATCAGCCACAAACCATCCATGACTTCCTCCTCCTCCTTGGACCCTGTAGGTGGCAGTGTTCCCTCCAGTGGTCTGTAAGACCAACATGCACATACCCAGCACTCAGGACAGATGTGTGGGTTCCACACATGCTACTCCTCCCCTGCTCGCAAGGAGATCCCGACACTTTCACAATGGTGAAGGGCACCCCAGATGGGGGCCATGTCCTGAAGTTCATCCTCCCTCATTGGCACAGGAGGAGACAGAGGCCACCAGTCCTGCCAAGACAATGGGCAAAACAGAGGTGGAACACTGGGCACTGACCTTGACAGGGGACAGGTCATCAGCGATTGATAAGCCCTTCACAGGGATGGGGGGCCAGGACCAGAGCAGAGGGGCTGAGGAGGAGGAGGAGGAGACTTCGGCAGTCAGCAGAGGTGCAGTGCTCTGAGGCAGGGCCTGTTTGTGTGACTACAGGACACACATCTGTGTCACCAGGCACACCCATGAAAGAGGCCCATCTCACTGTCTCCATGCTAGCCCACCCACAGCAAGAAGGCAGGTGGGAGGGACTGGCTCTGTGAGCTCAGAGGTACCAGCGCCGCTGCCAGGGGTGCAGGGAGGTGGTGTGGGCACAGCCCAGGGCAAAGTGCACACACACACACACACACACACACAAACACACACACACACACATCACTAGGCCAGCGGGGCAGGGGCCAACACCCAAAATCCATCCCCCAAACCTGTCACCCAAAAGCATCCTGGGGAACTCATCACAGCTTTCAAGAATGTTTATCTGAAAGGTGACTTCAGGCAGCACTCTTCCTTCTGGGTCCAAGGGGAGCTCAGGACGCTCGGGAAGCCCTTGAGGCTCAGTGACAGACACTGGCACGCACCCAGCCAGAGCCGGGAGGACACGTCCTCAGCCAGGCCCAAAACACAGGGCAAATACTGTTTTAAACCCACTGCACTGAGTCGTAAAACCTGGTTTTCACATATTTTTGGACAAATAATTTGACATATTTTATTTCTCAAAAGAACCTCACTTTACAAAATCACCAGAAAACCACTTATGAAAGAGAACCTTAAAATTAAGAATCTACCTGTAAAAACACTGTCAACTAGAAACGCTGTGATCAAGTGCAGGCTCACGCACAAGATGAGTCACTCGCTGAGAGCAGGCGCCCTTCCCGGACCAATGCGTCAGCGGCAGGGCAAGGGCTGATGGGCCTGGGCCTGCAGGGGGAGCTCTGAAGGGTGCAGCCCTCAGGTTGATGGGTCCTGGGAGAACTGGTGCACCCCGGAAGCTGAGGAAAGTGGACCGGAAGCACAGTGCCACCATCCCCCTGAGCTCAGGCCAAGGACAAGGGACGTGATGGCGTGAGGACTAGCGTGGAGGACTGGGGGTGGCTGGGCTGCTTCCTTCCTCGGAGCCACGCTGGAGAGCTTATTTTAGAGCCTCAATTTCCTGATTCCCATTGTTCCTATTGTGTAAGCTGGGGGAGGGGGTCCTGGACCAGCTCACAGAGCTCCAGGCAGCAGAGGCAGGACCAAGGCGCCCTCCACCCTAGAAAGGGCGGGTGATGCTAGGGTGGCATCTCCAGGTCCTACCTGTGCTCTGCCCTGATGTGCGAGGTCCACAGCTTACCTGTGGGAACAGAAGCCTTCACTGAGACAACCTTTGTGTCTTTATTCAAGCGAAGAGCTGCGCTACAAACACCCTCCCTGGCTCTGTGCACCTTGGCGCAGTGTTTTGGGGTATTCCCTAACTGTGAACACGTGTTCCTGTGCCCCGACACAGCCGGTGTGGGTCATCAGGCAGCCACATCATAGCCATCTGGAGACCCAACAGGTGCAGGGCTGCCGGGAAGACAGCTTTGGAGGAGGGCTCCAAAGGAAAACTAGAACTCAGCATCCAGACGAAGACTTGCTCTTCCCAAGCATTACCTGGAAGATTAAAGTCCCAGGCATAACAGTACAAAAAAAGCAAAACATGTAAAACTGCTCCGGCCATGTTCATGGTTAGAGTCCTCTTCATCTACCAGCCGTGACGGAGTGGAGCGAACGTGGGGAGAGACCTCACCCCTTCCCCAGCCGGGGAGACTGTCGTGAGGACCAGGAAGCCAGCGAACACGAAGCTGTGAGGGCCTCAGTGTGGGCCCCCCTCAGCAGCAGTCCCAGGCCGACCACACCGCACTAGAAACTGAGGAAGAGAGAATTGAGCTCCAGGGTCTTGTAAGCTGTTCTGAGTAAATACAGTAGAGCCGTTTTCTCTTATTAAAATAAAGCACTGATGTTTAAATTAGAGATGACTTAATTTTGCAAAAGATTGAAACAGCAACACCCAAAGCCGTGGGGCGGAGAGGGGAGCAGACGGGCCCAAAAAACTCTGTCCAGTCAACACAATGGATGACAGGAGGTCCTGCTAATGCTAAGGAACGAGCTGCACGGATTAGGACCACACTTCATGCTAAAGGGAGCCGTCACCGTGACTTTACACGGCGTTCTATCCAGATCAGGGCCGTGACAGTGGTGGGGCCGTGGGCTCCACCTCCCCAGGAAAAGTCCTCTCAACCACCATGCTTTTCTATTTCCGCACCAGGCAGGCACGGCAGCTCTCAGGAAACGCAGGGCTGCGAGCGGAGGAGAAAGCAAGAGTGACCTGGAGATAAATGCCACAAATGAGGACGCCCCGATGGCAGAGGTCAGCACAGGTCACCTGGGCTGGGGTGAACCCTGGTGACCATCACACTCCCGGTGATGTCACACGAGAGCAGACAGGAAGCCACTGCACAGGCGCCAGCGCCGACCTGCTCACTGGGGACAAGCGCCACACTTTCAGGGATCCTGTCAACCAGCTGACTGCACCCTGGGGTAGGGTAATATTTACACCACAGGAACTGGCAATGCTAGGATGAGGGCTTTTCTCACCTCCCCACAAGAGGCAGCTGTCATTTACACCACCGTGTCTAGCTTGCAATCCACAAACCCGTATCTCAAAAAAGGATGTCGCTGGCGGCTGGCAGCAGGGAAAGACTTATTTTGAAAAAGTATTAAAATAAGCAGCAAGTGTAGATTGCAGTGTTAAAAACATGGCTCTCCTCGGAGTGCAGAGATATTTAGCACCAGGAGACCCACCCTGAAGTTCACTGTATTAACAGACTGGAGCGGGGACCATGGTCGCCCCAGGAGAAGCAGGAAGTTCTACGCTGTTCACAGCAAAGGCGATTTTTTAAAAGCTCACAACAAGCTAGGAAGAGGACCAGGTGAAGAGTCAGTGCAGGGCAACTCCAGCAGCGTCACAGCGTGGGGGTCGGTGCCCCTCACCATCACACCTGTACTGGCTGGTGTCCCCAGAGTGTTAGCGAGGGTGGAGCAGCCGGGTCAGAAAGAGGCCCTGTGCTCACAATGGGACCCCCACCCAGGGCCCTGGGAACAGGGACAAGCCGTGGACATGAGCCGCACAGGACATCAGCAGCCTCCCCTCACGGACAGCGCTGGCAGAGGACCAGAAAGCCATCAGCATGCAGAGGCAGTGCCCACCTCAAGCTGCCCCAAAGCTGATTTGCACAGATCCATCAGCTGACTCCGTCTGAACTCCAGGAGAAGCTCAGGAAGAAGAGGACTCGGATGGGTGGAGGGGCTGTTCCGGAAGGGACTCAAAACTCAAGAGGCAAAGGAAAAGACTGAGTCCCCAGGCCACCCAAAAATGTAAACTTCTCTTTGGAAAATGAAAGAAAACCAAAGAAAGAAACCAAGTCCAAAGACCAAGGCACTGAGCTAGGAAACCAGCCAGACACACCGAGGCCACAGGCTGGAGGCTGGATGGCGCGAGGGTGCTCTGGCTGGTCAGGGACCCCAGGGGAAACACTCTGTGCAGACCGCAGAGGCAGGCAGGTCTCCAGGGAGCTCAGGGAGGGCTCCACCAACAGCGATCAGAGCCCCCTGTCCAGTCCGCAGATGCCAGGGCTGCTCCCCACCAGCGGCCACCTCTGCTCTGAGCGTCTCTTTGTGCTCTACTGTGCCTTCCACACTTTTTATTCTGAAATTTCGGACTCACGGTCGGTTGGGAAGAGCACAAAGCCTCCTGCACACCTTCGACGCAGGCTACGAAAGGCACAGGCTCCTGAGAGGCCAGCACTGGCGGCTGATGGACAAAGGAGAGGGCCCCTGCTGCTGCGCCGCCCGCCACACCTCGCCCATGCTGAGCTGCAGTCATCTCCACTCATCCCCGCCCAGGCTGAGCCCCAGCTGCCCCGTCTCTCCCTTCCCCCTCCTGGTGAGGCTGCGTGGGAACACCGGGGCCACACACGGGCGACCGGTCAGCCTCACTGCCCAGGGCCCTCTGCTCTAAAGTTACTGCTTTTCCCTCTTCAATAAATAAACAAGTTGGGGCGGAGGTGCTGAGATGAGGGGAATCTCCTGTTTCTCCCCCACTTTCACCCCACAATCTTAGCACCTCTGGCAGGGAGACGGCACCCTGGGACCCTTGAACAGGGCCTGAGGCGTCTGCTGGCAGTGAGCCAGTGTGCCCCCGTTCTTCCACCGGAGAGAAAGTCCCTTCTCCCTGTTTATTTCTTGCTACTGAGCTGTTTGTTTATGCCAGCAGCAGGGGGGTCCCTGCTGGACCGTGCAGATGCCACTGTTCCTGCCTCGGGCATCGGGGGCTCCCTCTGCACTCCTGCCCTTCCTGCGCCTGTCCTCCCCTCCCGCTGTCTCCCTGCTGCTGCTGGGGCTGTGGCTCCCAGGCTCCCCCAGGACGAGGCCAGGTGACACCTCCATGTGTCCACAAGGATCTGCACTCACTTCTGTATTGCTGCACAAGCACAGTCACAAGGACACCCAACTCTCCCAGCACCACCCGTGTGACTTCCTCCCGGGCAGGGCGAGGCCTGGCTCTCGCTGTCCAAAGCAGACCTGTGCAACCATGGATGCTCAGCACTGCCCAGCCCACTTCCCACGCAGCTGAGGGGTCCTGGGAATCCCTGTGCACCTTTCACGCACCTTCGCGCGGCTCAAAGTCACTGCAGAAGAGAAGGAAAAGCCTCGCTTTCGTTGAGCTGGGCTCCTGGGCCCACCTCACACGTCTCCTTCAGCCCATGCCACGGTGCACAGGACGAGGCAAAAGGACAGACATGACCCCTGGGGTGACCAAGCATGTGGCTCTTTCATCTGCATCACATGGGACACAGCACAGGGAATGCGGGGGGGGGGGGCGGGAACCAGGAGGAAAGTCGCTGTCTCTGCTCCCAGGGACACAGAGGCACAGGGCCCAAGGACAGCCAAGGAGTTGACTCCGGTGGAGGTCTTCCTGGGAGCACATCCGAGTGCCAGCCGAGACTTTATGCAAGGGCGTCTTCCTCACAGGGTTTCAGCGGCAGTAGAATCTAGGTCGGGGTCTGGGAGTCCAGGTGGCAGCGGCTCTGAGATGCCAGGGTTCACTCCTGCAAAGCTCACATCTCAACCCCCAAACCAGCATCAACCTGCAGTGAACGCTGCCTGGATTCCTGCTTTGCCACTGCTTTCTTGGTACTGGAAATGTGAACAAAACCTCTACTGCGCGAGGCTCTGGAGCACTTTGGATAGGTTTTTAATGAAAAATTCTCCGCGTATTATGAAAGAAAAGATAATCCCCTCAAGAATTCCACAGAAGAGCCCTGTACTTAACCAAAGCAAACTGCGACCCTGACGCAAAGCTGACTGATCCGCGGCAGGTAACGGTTCCTCTTCCTATCATTTCAGGGAGCTGCCCACCCTGAGGCCCCCAGTTTCAAAATTAACAAGGCTGATGCACGTGCATTTGATGTGAATGTTTCACTCCCACTGAAGCAGCGCGACACCAACACAGAAATCTCTACTCCCCAATGGCAGCCCAAGGACGCCACCTCCTGACCAGCTTCAGGCCTAGCCGAGGGATACGCAGATCAATACTCACTCTCCATCACCTTTCATGCAGGGCTGGAGTCACGTAGGGTGCCCCAGCATCTCTGGAACCCCTTTCCTATCTGGGCACTCCTCAGAGACGCGCACCTGCTCCTCGGGGCAGAAATGAGAATTCCATCTCACTCTCACTCTCATGCCGCCAGGCTCGGTCCCAATCCTACACTGGTGGAATCCACTCCTGAAAAGGGAAGGCACCCAGACAAAAGGCCTCAGGGCCCCGCAGCAGTGGCCCTGGTTGGAGGATAAGGCCCTGGGACAACCAGGTAGGAAGCCCTCAGACATCCCTGGACAAGCCCTCTTCTCAAGGAAGCCGGCTCGCCCGAGCAGGCAGCAGCCCCGGCTTACCACACTGGCTGAACTGTCACCCCTGAGGGAAGAAGTCGAGCTGTAACCACCTCTGCTCCTAACTTGGAAACGTTAAACCAGGAGGAGCAACCTATCATCCTTAGTCACATCAACTCCAGGCCTGCAGGCCGGGTCAAGCCAGACAGAGACACACGGCCCAGTCCCCGAGCACCAACAAGGGCAGAAAGGGGCAACCCTAGCCCCAGGGTCCGCATTTCCCTAACTCCACCTCCACAGAGCCTGCCCCAAGCCCGTGTGCACCCTAAGTCCCCTTCCTCCTCCACCTCTTAGCAAAGCCACAGAGCTGGGGAGGTGACAGGACACCAGGACAGGACTGTGTGGCTGCTGCTGCACCCAGAACCGCAACTGGGCTCCACAGCCAGCACTGCCCACACCCTGGTGCCCAGAGGCTGCAGGGCAGACGTGGCACTCCTCCCTGCGAGAGCCCGGCTCCGTTTGCGTCCCAGGAGCTGTGCCCTCCAGTGCAGCGCTGACCCAGCCCTGCTCCCCAACTTGGGGGCTCGCTCCCGTCTGCCCCCTCCCAAACAGCTGGTGAGCGGCACTGCCTCTGATTTTTAATGCCTTGAAGCCTCCACAGCAGAATCATTCATCTTTCCCACCCCGTTGGCTGCTTTTTCCTGAAACCTCTCAGAATTATTCAAAGCGCCCTCATCTTTGCCAGCAAGTGCAGTCCTAACCCTAACCTCGCGGCCAGGCCCATCGCCGAGGGGAACCACGCAACCATACCCGCCCCACAGGGGCAGGAGGAGGCTGGCGGGACCGGGCGGGTTTCCGCGGGATGGGAGCTCCCGGTTTTAACAGATTAATTTACTGTATTGTACTTCGTGGTTTTATAACAATTTTAAATGTTTTGTAAATGTTTCTGTTCCACAAAGAAAAGCAAGGAAGTCTGGAGATAACACAGACATATGGGGCATAAATATATGACTGATTCACCGTGAACGGTGGGAAGCGGGGGGCAGCGTGGCAAGGAGAAACGCACACGTGCGTTGCAGAGGCAGAGCAGCGCTCCACGCACGCAGGCCCCACGCTCACCACCCACGGAAGTAAGACGTTCCTCACTCGGCGAGGGTTCACAGTGCTAAGCCGCCAGCGTGGATCCAGAGCCACCCTGCCCTCCAGAGGCTCCCACTCTACTGGGCAGAGGACAGTGAGGAAGGGTGTGGGGGACAGAGGTCGCTGGGCGGTGGGCACCAGACAGGCAAAGGAGTCGGAGGGGGCCGGCCCTGTGCCTGGGGCAGCGGCAGCCACGGCCAGGACGGGTGTGGGCAGCAGGGGAGGGGACGGGAAGGCCGGGCCCACGGGACAGCGAGGTGACGGGCACACTACAGGCTGGACTGGGCTGGGTGGACTGCAGGACCTAGCATGCAAGAAAGATGCAGCCGCAAGAGGGCCTTCGCAGCAATGGCAGGACTGTGGCAGAGGCCACAGAGACCACCGCAAGGATCAAGTAAGGGTAAACTTACTTAGCTCAGCGCCTAACGACTGAGCAAAGTATCAGCCAGCTTTCTCGGGAATCGCTGAGCCTCTTGGCCTTAGACTCCTGGTCTGTGAAGGGCCTGCGAGACCTTCCACCGGACCGTGTCAGAACTGCACCAGGAGGACCGGACAGGCACCCATCCTGCCTAGTGGAAGCTTCCACACGTGGGCCACTGTATCACGAACTGTCACAGACTCTGGAATACACACAATCACCCTGCAGGTCACACCCCAGTGCCTGACCCGGCATCAGTGACGTCCATGCCGGAGACTCCACCCCAGGCCCCTGTTCTCCAAGTCAGCCGTCAGATGCAGGGTCCACAGCCCTCCTGCCCCTGCAACAGGATGAGAAAGTCATCTGCACATGTGCAGGTGTCTGTCCACTTTCTTCTTGCTGTCAGTCTTCCCTAAAGCAGGAAGTAGCCACAGGAAGTAGCCTGTCTTGCCCGAGGCGGTGGTGGAGTCTCCGGTCTCCCACCTTGCTCTGCCCTCACGTCTGAGAGCAGCTCCATTTCAGCCAGGAGAAGAGCCACCCCAGCAGCCCAGAGGCTCTGAAAGGAAGGCCCTGCAGGGCCCCATCTGCTCCATGAGCAACTGTGCCAGCAATGAAGTCTCTCTCCAGAGAGCCCTCGGGACAGGGCTGGGACACGGAGAGCTCTGCCTGGCCTGGGCTGGAGGAGCACACAGCTCTCCTGCTGCGGGGGGAAGCGGGGAGGTGTGGGCTCGGCCCCTCCACACTGCACTCCGTGCTTCTTCCATCCGGCCACTTATGTGCACCCTTTCCGCGTCCTCTGATGGAAGTCGACAAACACAGGAAGTGTCTCCCTGGGTTCTGGGGGCCCAAGCAGGGGTGATGGCAACCCCAAACTTGCAACTGGGTCTGAAGCAGGGCCGTCTTGGGGACAAAGCCTCAGCCTGAGGGGCCTGTGTGTCCAGAGAGACGTCAGAATGGAGCTGCCTCAGGGGACGCCATGCTGATGGCCACTTTGGAGCTGCCTGTTTGCAGGGACAGATCCCACCACCTCCGGGGCCGCAGAAGCCACGGAACTGTTGTGGACGGCAGAGAAGCTGAGCCAGCGTTTCCCCGCAGTCCCTCACTTCCCGTCCCCCTCACCAGAGCAACCCCACAGCCCACTCCTATGCTCACCACCTCCGCCCTGCCTTACACAAAGGCCAGCAGGGCCCATCCTACCCCTGCCCTCCTCCATCCTTTCGTAAAGCGTCTGTACCGCAGCTGTCACACGCCTCTCCGGCCTCTGCCAGGACAGTGCAGCCCCTCCTGACGTCACCCTCTCGGGGGTGCACCGGACTGTGGACGCCAGGCCTTGTGCGGGGCCGCCCTCCACCTCCCCTCAGCCTCCCTGCAGACAGCACTTTCCAGGTGCAGGTCTGCTCAGGCTCCCCTCAGGGAATGCTCACCCCAAGAGGCAGCCCCGCCCCTGTCCCTGGGCTCCCAAAGGACACACGCAGAGCAGGCTGCCGGCAGAGCCCAGCCTGAGCGGAGCTCAGTGCCCCGAGCGCAGGGAAGAAGGGGGCACCTCGAAACTTCAGATCCAAAGCATCCAACAGCCACAAACCACCCAAACCCAGACTCACCCGGGTAAGAGATGCCACTGTCTGAAGGCTGTGCTGAGCACGGTCTGCAGGCCAATCGGGCCTCAGCCCTCTGGGCAGAGCTGGGCTGGGTAGATGAGGATGCCAACCTCTCCTCACGCTCAGGACGCCTTCAGAAAGACAGGAATTAATAAGCAGCATTCCCAGCACAGTCAGCCGTGAGACACTGGACCCTCGCTCCCAGGCACACTTCCTGACCTCCTGGGCTGAGCACTAAGTCACATTTTGTTTTCTGTCCCCCTTTAAAGGGCTGGTACAAAATGCTTTGAGTGAAGGGAGGCCTCCGCTCCGAGCCTCTTTCCCCTTCCTCCCCTGGGCCTTCCTGACAGTCGCTCTCTGCTCAGGAACGTGCGTGCACATGCCGGCCTCCGCGACTCCTCAGCTGTCCCCGCAGGACAACATTCCCATGGGTCACACATCCCCACTGGCGCTGCCCGCAGCCTGCCCCTCCTCAAGCCTGAGGGGAGACACTCCACCCACCCGCATCCCGGACTCCTGGCCAACAGGCCTCCCACCCCCTCCTCCTCCAGCAGACCCTGTCCACAGCAGACCCCCTGCCGAAGTCCCTGTGTGTCCTCACCATCTGTCCTCTGCCCAGCCTGTGGCCTCAGACACCGGCCAGACGCGAGACTCCAGATTTACATATCTGGCCCAGTGTCTTCTCGAACCTGACCTTGAGTCTCCGTGTGTATCCAAACGTCTCCATGCAGATGACTAATCACAAAAACAATAAAGCGAAGCAAACCTCCCTAAACCCTGGTAGCCAGGTACTATTTTAAGCATCCTGCCTTAACTCAGTTTATCGACTCCACAACACTCCGAGACACAAGTTTCCGCTCAGCAACCCAACCTGTGGACAGAAGGCACAGGCACAGGGCCACCATGCAATGTGCCCAGTAAGTGGGGACGCTAGCCTCGAGCCCGCACCCCAGGCTGTTTGGGGGAGCCCCTGAGGCCACCGCAAGGGCGTTCCCAGGCTCCCCTGACCAACCCTAAACCCCTGCCCTTCCCAACTCCCCACCCTCCGCACCAGCATCGACCCCAGGCGAAAGCTGACTCGGAAGAATCGGATCCCAAAGGTGAGAGAAGGTCACGATGACTCCATCCCATTCCAATCTCCCTGCCTGATGAAAATGCAAGGGTGACGTAACCCTAAAAGTCTGTGCCCAAGCCTGAGCTCCTTTCATGAGGACAAACGAGCGCTACCATGAGTGACGTGAAAGCACAGCGTCGCCTGCTCACTGGAAACATTTTCCTTTTGTTAGTAGACAAAAAAATACCTGTGCGGCTTACAAACACTGGCACCATGCGTGTGCTGGAACACAGCAAGGAACCTGATCTCACACCTCCACCCAGCGAGGCCCTGCGTGGTCATCCAGCGTCGTCACCTGGCTCCAGGGGGCTCTCACTGACCTGCCTGGCTTCCTGCCACAGAGGAGAGATGGGAAGAGCTTGCTGCTGGGAGGAGGGAAGGGCACAAGCCCCCACACACCCTTCACTGTGTGACCCTGGGTAAGAGGCTCCCCCTCTCTGTGCGAGGTGTCCCTAATGCAGTACACCCACCTTCTGGGCTGTCCTGAGAAGTAAATGAGTGGGCACACATAAAGCATTTAAGCTGGCCGGGCACCTCACACGCTCCTGACAACCTAACAGCTGAGCGAGGCTTCCGAAGAGACACCTATGGCCTCTTTCCTGTGTTCAAACTCTGAAAGGAAGTGGGGGACAGCAGGCAGCCTCCTGGGGCCGCCCATCACCCTGGGATTACGTCTAAATCCCTGGCACAGCCCAAGTGCTCCGGGACCGGCAGTCCTCCCCACTTCCCAGCCTCCCTGGCCTCTGGGGCCTCCGTGGAGGACGGCACTGGGCACGGGTCTCCAGTGCCTCCTCTGCCAGAAGGCTCCTACCGTGCCCCACACCACCTGCTGGCCTCCTCCACTGCTTTACTGGCCCCTGGGGCCTCAGGGTCCCATTCACAGGCCTGGGTCCCCAAGGAGTGAACCCCATAGGCAGGAACTGCCCACCCCCGTTGGGCTCAACCCACAGCTCAGCACCTAGAACAGCACCTGGCTTACAGGAACCAGAGGAGGAGAGAGACAAGATCAGGCCCGGATCCCCCTGGCCTGGAGCGGGCAGTGTCCCCACTTTGCTTCACCACGGGCTCCCTGCACGGCCCTTCCTCTCCGCCTAATCTTCACTCCATCAAACCTGAAACCAGTCATTAGCACCCTCCTGGAACAGCTTACCAGCACCCTGCGGAGGGTGAGCACCAAGCAGTAGCAACCAAATTGTAAAGGGGAAACACAAGCAGTCAGAGCTTGATGTCAATGGCTCTGGGCCTGCAAGGTCAGCTGCGGGGCAAAACTACACCCAGAGGCAGCGTGGACCCGGGGCTGGCTTCGCACCCTCCCTGCCCACACCCCTGAGATGCACCACCATTTAAAGCGCCACAATAATTACAGGCAAAAAAAAAATAACTAAAATCTTACTGAGGAGAAATACTACATAGGTGAAATACTTCTTACCGAAATCATCTGAAATAAATTCTATCTATTCAGGAACACCAGAAGGAAGGAAAAAGTTCAAACATCCCACAGCTCAGGACAGACAAGGAAGAAACTGTCACGACGGCATGTGCAGCATGAGGGGAAAGGCTCACGCTTTGCTTCCCTCTCTCACTTATTATGAACTTCTTGAGCAGGGGTTTTCTTAAAGCAGCTCACCAAACTGCGGACTTTAGAAAGCTGCTGCAGAGACCCAAAAGTTTCCCAAGACAACTGGACCGCTCTAACTTTCTGGCTTCATAACAAGCTCGATTACTTTTAGTTTGTTTTTTTTTTTTACAGGCCAGTAAACGTATAAGCTCACTGATTAACTACTGGTGAGTGGGTGTTTTCCAACTACCTCCTATCTATTTAAATAACACGCTTTGGTCCTGTGTACTGACAGCTAATCACAGAGTTCAAGGGAGTAAGATCCAGTTCTTAACCAAGACTTACAGTTAAGAGATTTCAATAATGAAAAGTTACAACAAGGTCTCGCCTGCACCCGTGCAGGAGAACATGCTGTGCAGCACCGTGAAAGGAGAGGTAGAAAGCCACTTCGAAGCGTGTCTGCCACTGTGGACGCGGGAGGCGCACGTACTACTGCGGGATCGGTCACCAGCAGCAGCTGGAGGGGCCTGGGCCCCGGGTGGGGTGAACCAGGTGGGAATGAAGCTGTCCGTGTTTGTGCCCTTTTTGAACACACTTTGTGCCTGCTCATTTTTTTAAGTCTATAAGCAAACTTTTTATAATTTTGATAACTAAAGTTGGATTTTTCTTTTAAAAATTGAATGCCACAAGGTGACGAAAAAAACAAACTGCCAGTAGTGTTTTGAAGCCTGCACATTGGGCACTGCATCCCACGGAAGGGCCCAGCACATGACAAGCCAAAGAGCGGTCCTCATCAAGTAAGTCCGGCCAGCCTCAGCCTATTCACTGGCAAAGGTAAGTTTAAAGCATTTTCCTCTTCCAAAAAGCTCAACACAGTCCAGGTGCTTCACATGCACACGAAATGCACATGTCCGTGCATGAGAAGTGAACTGCCAGGAAGCCAGGGTGTGCTAGGCGGACAGGGCTATCGCTTGGCAGCTGATCCTCCCGCCTGGGCCTCACGAGCAGATGGCAGAGACACATGTGTCATCGGTCTCTCAGCGATGCCTACTCTCCCCACCACTGCCCTGCAGAAAGGCCGCCTTTTCCTTCCAGCCAGAGCCTCAAACTCCACCGCAGGGAGGTGGCTGAACGCACCTGGTTGGTTCCCAGGAGCCCTGACATCCAACAGACACTGCTCCTGGACAGTGCGTTCCTTTGAGATGCTTGCGCTCACCCCCACCCTACCGCGACCACAGTGCCCCGCTGGCTGGCATGTCTCCTCCAATATTTATCAAGCCCCGCTGTGGGTGTCCATGCATGGATCCTGCCTGCCCTCCGGCAACCCTGCACCCGGGGACGGTTCGTTCTCCCAGGCCGGGAGAGGCTGTACCAGTTGACCTTTCCCTCCGGCAAACCGCAGCAAGCAGGAAGGGTAAAGCCATCCCAGCCCCAAGAAAAGGCAGCAAGCAGGAGAGTAAAGCCATCTCAGCCCCAAGAAAAGCCGGGATATGAGACAGCTCGCTTCTCCACAGCCCCGAACTGCTCTCTAAATAGCGGGAGTGTGGAGCTGCAGCTCGGGTGGCACGTTCCACAGGGACACCACCACAGCAAGGCACAGGGGATCGGAGAGGGTGACACGCACATTCCAACATAAAACTGCCGGGCCATTGTCACGTTAGGGCGCTACGAGTACAGAAGCAAGTTTGGCATCAGGACCACTTTTCGTCGCACTTCCTAAATGGCACGCAGCGGTGGCCTCCATGGGAAGGGACCACCAAGACCTGCTGGCAAAGACACGACCGCCAACCAGACGCCGGGGCGGGCTCCCACGCCAAACCCCGCCGGACTCACGCCAGGTTCCTAGCCAGGCAAGGGCCCCGCACGGCCGCGTCCCCGGCCCATCTGACGCGTTCCTCGCGCACCGCCACCACGCAGTCATCCTCCTGCAGCCCGCGCGAGCGCGTCACCGCACCCGGCCCGCCGCCCGGATGGCACCGCGGGGACCTCCGGCCCGGCGGCGCCACACGGCGTCTAGCGCGGACCCTGCGCCCAGGAGGGACGCGGGCGTGCGGGTCCCGGAGGCACCGGCTCCCTCCCAGGAGCGCAACGTCCCCTCCCCGCGGTGCAGCCTGTCCTGGGGACACAGTCGCCTATTCCCGGGCGCACCGCCCTCCCCGGGTCGCGGCGTCTCCAACCGGGGCCGCAGCTTCACCCCAGGGGCGCAGCCTCTCCTCCTGGGCCCAGGGACCCCTTCGCGGGCGCAGCCTCTCCTCCGGGGGGTGCAGCTCCTCTACCCGGCCGCAGCTCCGCTCCCCCGGCCGCAGCTCCGCTCCCCCGGCGCGCTCTCCCCAGCGCTGCGCTCCCACGCGGATGCGGACCAGCCCGGGCGCAGCCTCCTCCCCGCC
>NW_004955407.1:41813176-41880867 GCF_000276665.1 Chinchilla lanigera | reverse complement strand
CCCGGGCGCCGCGGACAGAGGCTGGCGCGGTGCGCCTGTTCCTCCGACCGTGGAGACGCAGCCCTGGCCGCTGCTTTCCGAGCGAGCGGGCTTCGGGCGGCCAGCCCTGCGCAGCGTGCACCCCATCAACCCGGGCCCCACGCCTTGCCTGGAAGCGGCCCCGCTTTCTGGCGC
This sequence comes from Chinchilla lanigera, assembly GCF_000276665.1. NCBI lineage: Eukaryota > Metazoa > Chordata > Mammalia > Rodentia > Chinchillidae > Chinchilla > Chinchilla lanigera. The sequence goes on along the minus strand of NW_004955407.1, from coordinate 41,880,693 downwards.
CCGCCCGCGGAGACTTGAGTCCAGGAGGCCGACCGGCCGCGACCGTCCTCCCGCACGCGGCACCCCGCGGCCCCCGGGGGCCGCTGGGCAGCATCAGGCTCCGCGCTCGCCCTGCTCCTGCTCGTGCTGGGTGCTGCCAGATGAAGGCGAGGCCCTGGTGGGGCTGAATCCAGCCGGGGAGACCAAGGCTCCCGAATCCCGGCCTCAGGAGTGTCCTAGGAGTTGCTCTGACGCCGTCTGAGCCCTAAACTGGGCGCAGAGCGAGCTGCGGTTCTGGACACTCCAGAGGCAGCTTCTCCAGGCAGTGGGTAGAATTCTCGTGGAGGTTAGAAGCGAGTCCAGCCTAGCGAAGTTCAGTGGTGGGTGAGCGGTTTAGTATTCATAAAGTCATTTTAAAGCCTTTTTTGCAGCCCATATGATAAACCTGTGTTGAGCGCTATTTACTGCTTCTCTAGTCAGCCTAGCATGGCCTGCACAGCTGAGGAGGGCCTTGGCCAGGGACAGCGTCTGCACAGCCCTGCCCCCGCTGCGGCCATGCTGTGCTCCCCAGGGTGAGCTCAGGTCTGCCGAGCGCTGCAGACCAGCGCCGGGTCTTGGACCTCGTGCCACCGCTGGACAGGGCCCTTGCTCTGCGGGGGTCTTAGCCCCATTTCACAGATTGGGAGCGAGTAGCGGGAGGGAGAGCGGAAAACAGCGGAAGCTCACTGGGGCAGCTGCGGAGCTGGACGTGGGCACTGAACCAGGCAGCCGTCTGTCAGTGGTGACTCCTGGGGGAGTCCGGGGCCTGCGGACAGCTGGGTTCCCACCTTGGTGGGCCTAGACCCCAGATCAAGTTCAGGCCCCAACACCTCCCGGCCAGGCACTGCACCATCCACACACCCTCCCTCCGCCCGGGCCCTTGGTTGTAAATGAGCAGTGGAAGTGGAATACGGGGAAGATGCTGGTGTGACCCCGTTGGACCTGGTTGGCACCTCCAGTGCTGGTGGACAGCCATGTCCAGAGAGCTGCACCAGTAGGTGGCCCTCAGCGAGTCAGGGCAGCTCCACATCTGCGTCAGTCACCAGCAAGGAGGAGAAGCTGTCCCAGGGGCGGCCAGCTGCTGAGCACGCCCTGCACACCACCTCCGGGCTGAACACCAGGGCGTGGCCCAGGGGATGCCAGGCAGTGGTCTGAGCGACCCGGGGACTCGGGAGCCTTCTCACACTTCCCGCATCACACGCAAATGTGGACGCGCCCCGTGCGCCTGTGTCTGTAATAAACCACCCAAAGTTAACGTGCTTCCAGCTGTCCTTGCTGCTGGGCCTGTGGGCCAGCAGCCTGTGCAGGGTCCAGCTGGTCTGCAGTGTCAGCTGCCCTCACTGATGCAGGCCAGGGGCAGGGACCATGAGAAGACAGAGCCAGCAGTCACCCACTATCCGCTGCCCCGCCAAGGGTGTGTCTCACGGTGGCTGTGCCCTGCCTGCAGGAGTGCAGGTCCCCGGGCAGCCTCTCCAGCCTCTGGCCAAGCACAGGGCATGCGACGGGGACACAAAAGTGGACGGGAAAGTGCACACTCCGGAGGCTGTCTCCATGGCAGTAGTCTGCTGCTGGGAGGGGGAGTTGCTTTGTATGCCTGACTCAGCCTCCTGTGCCCTTGGCAGCAGTACAGGAAGAAGACGGTGGCCCTGGTGGAGACCCTCACACTGCTGCTGCTCAGCCTCTCTGGCTGCTCCTGAGGCCCCAGCCAGGAGCCTGTGTACATCCATCCACCACCCATGTCTCACACTGCCCGGGGAGACTGCCTTCACCCTCTCTGACCCGGAGTGTAGCCTGCTCCCCTCAGTATGCCGAGGTGGGGCAGGGCTGTTCCAGTCACCCAGTGCCAAGACGTGGGGTGCTGCCAGCTGTTGTGGAACCTGGTGCACCTGCACGCCCACTTGGGCACCTGTGCAGTCGGGTCCATCCAGGAGGGCGCCTACCACCTGAGGAGCTCCAAGGACGCTGCAGCCATTGCTGTCTTCACAGTCAAGGTCAGGCACCCAGAGGCCTGGAGAGGGCCCTGCCCCCGCTGATGTCCTGGCCACCATGGTGGGCATGGCTCTCCCGCTGCTGGCCTTCAGGGCGAAGAGCAGCCTCCAGGCCTGAGTGCCACCTGCAGATCCCACGTTTACATGCGGCTCCTGCAGGCTGTGGGACAAGTGCCACACTGTGTCCTGGGAAGCACAGGTGGTGCCACACCCTGCCCGCGAGAGCCCAGCCGGCTACTCACTGCCCAGGGACGTGGTGTGTGTGACTGCTGGGAACAGGGTCTGCACAGCACCAGAAACCCATTTAGGCCACTTTTCCGTCCAGCTGAATGAGGTGACACAACCACAAAACTACACCCTCAAGCGGGGTCACACTGGTGCAGCAAACAGGTGGTACAGGAGCTCCCACAGACCTGGGATGCCTTCCCTCTGCGAGCCTCGGGCGCATTCAGTGGGGTAGGCCCGAGCCTCTGGGAACTGGGAACGAGAAGGCCCGGGAGGGACAGCCTTGTGCACAGACCGGGCTTCCGGTTAAGGAAATGCACAGGGCTCGCTGGTGTAAGAGCCTCTGGAATGGCCACTCCCTCTGGACACGACGCGTCATGACCTGCTCACAGTGGCTGTCTCTGCATGGCCTGATTCTGTCTCCTGAATGGCAGCGCATGCTCCCAGCCTGGCGTGCTGATACTGTGGCTCACAGCTGATAGCCAGACTGACCGGCCAGGCTGACCGGCCAGCGTGCCGGGGCAGGGCGTGTGGCCGTCCCATCACTGAACACCAGCAGCAGCCTCACACTCGTCCTTCGGAATCCTGTTTCCCTGTTGGCCCTGTGTACAACCAAATTTGTGTCTAACGAAAAGTTTATTACATTTTGTTTAATTCTGCTCAATCTAATTGAGAAAAGATGGGCAGTTACTTTTAAACTGTAAAGTAGATTATTAATTTATCTCTTAGAGTTAAAGTCAGAAAGAAGCCAGGCATGGTACACACTGGTGAGCCCAGCACTCTGGCAGGCTGAGGCAGGAGGATCACAAGTTTGAACCCAACTTGGGCAACTTAATGACTTAGTGAGACTAAAGAAATGAATAAAGCGTTGGGGACATAGCTCAACGTGAAGACCTGGTTCAGTCCCCAGGACCACAGGATAAAAAAGGAACAAGAACGGGGTGCTAACAAGGGGTAAGCAGTGTGCCACGATGTGTTCATTGGTGACATATTTTTGTCCTGTATTTTTAAAAGCGTGACGCTAGGATGGCAGAACAAGATGGTGCTGACCCACCCGAACAACAGCTCACAACTGTGTACCCGCCCAGCTCAGAGGAGCCACCCTCTCTGCACGCCCCCCACGGGAGCTGTGTGACAGCGCAGACTGCCATGGCCCTGTGTGCTGTGCACACAAGCCTCTGCGCCCTCCTCCCTGATCGCACTGGGCAGCCAGAGCTGGCCGGCGACAGTCAGGCTTGAGTGCTGTGTGCTTTGGCCTGGTGGCCAGGTGGTCCCTTGCCCCAGCCACACACCCCTACCTGGAAGCCAGCCTGCAGCAAGGACAAGGCAGACAAGCAGAAGCCAGAGGTGGGCCTCAGGGCCTCCGGGCCCTCCTGGGCATGATAGGCCATGTGATTAAGGTATCCACCCTGGAGTTGTCCACCGTGAGGGGACAGTACCAGGGTGCCCTGTGGCAGCATGGCTAGCAGGCATTGGAGTTGGGCATTACCAGCCTGGCTGTGCTACACAGTAGCTGTGGGTCGAGATGGTTGTGTAGCCGGAGGGCGAATTCCCAAGGCAGAGGAAAGAGCACTGCCATCGCAGGAGTGCAGGGAGACACCAGGAGATAGGAGGCGCTGCACGGTTAAACCTCGGGAGCAGACGGGTCTGTGGCCCAACTGAGGAATGGATTTTACGTCGGTAAGACTGGGCTGGGGGTAGGACCATGAGGCGGGCCTCTGCGGCCCACCAAGCCTGTACATCCAGTACCTGGCACCTGACAGAGCATGCCTGTCCCTGCTAGGTAGGACCGACCTCTGGAGGTGCGAGTCAGATCTGCTGCCATCAGCGAGCACCAGGGAAGAGCGCACCGTCAGCACGACTGGCAGGAGCCTCGGTGGCTGAGGCAGGGGCTGAGGCTGGGTGCGGGGAGCTTGGGTCGGGGTGACTGGAGGAGCAGGAGGAAGTGGACTCCGTGAGACGGCGCTGTGCTGGGGAGGGCAGGGCGGTGCTCTCTCCGGTCTGCCTGCGCGTGTCAGGGGAGATGTGCCGGTGCCTGGAGATGAGCACAGAGCCTGTGGGATGCCCGGGCGGCTGTCACAGCAGCCGCACACAAAAGCTCGGTTCCAGAGAAGGAAGCCTTGCGGGGATGAACCTCTGAGACCCGCAAAGTGGAGGAGGACACCAGCCTGGTGGACAGAGAAAGGGAAGCCGGGCCAAGACCTGAAGAACTGCAGCCTTGGAACTGAACAAGCGTGGGGAGCGGGGTCAGGAGACGGGACCTGGAGGCAGAAGAGCAGCTCCGCAGGGGAAGCCCATCGGCAAGCAGAGGTCAGGGCGCATGCAGGTCCCCTGGCTTTGACACACGGAGGTCACAGTGACCTTGGGTAATTCAGAAGCACTGGGGACATTACTGACTGAGAGGGAGCCCCTCCCATCTCCTGTACTAAATTTCATGTTTTTTCTTTTTTATCTTTTGCAGGACTGGATAGGACCCATGGCCTCATGCATGTGAGATAAACACTCTACCCCTGAGCCACACTCCCAGTCCCCCTAACCCTTTGTGAGACCTTGAGACAGGGTCTCACAAATTTGCCTAGGTCAGCCTCACACTGGTCCTCCTGCCTCAGCCTCCCAGGAAGCTGGGATTATAGGTGTGCACCACCACCTATGGCTTATTTACTTTATTTTAATTTTGTGGTCTGGGAATTGAATCTGGGGTTCTATGCATGCTAGGCAAGAGCTCTACCGCAGAGCCACACCCCCCAGCCCCATATACTTCAGATGCTAAGAAGAATGACATGAGGGCCAAGGCATGTAATCCTAAATGAATTATTACAGAACCTGCCCAGCACACTTCGGCAAACCATAATATAAAGTAACAGCAGGAACATTATGCCCAAGTTTGATTTCCCCAAGAATATCACTTTGAGTTAATGTTTTAAATTATATTGGTTAAATCACCTCATCAAAAGATGAAGAACAGGGGCTGGGGATTTAGCTCAGCTGCAGAGTGCCTGCCTGGCAAGCGCAAGGTTGTGAGTTCGATTCCTGGTACCGGAAGAAAAAAAAAAGATGAAGAACATCTGTGCAATCATCTCAATAGTTGCAGCAAAGCTTTTCATAAAATCCAGTGTCACTTGTATTTAGAAAAACAATCTTAGAAAACTTAGACAGGAGCTTCCTAAACCTGACAAAGAATATCCACAGAAGCACCTGAAACAAACACCGCACTCGAAAACTTTCTCTCAGCAAAAACCAGTGCGGGGTGCTCGGTCTCTCCTCAGCCATCTGCTGCTCTCATAGAGCCTGGTCCGCAGAGCACAGAACACAGTGTGAGAGGAAGAAACACATATGGTTCCATATCCAGAACACTGAAGGTCTACCGCGGAATTCATAGGTTTAATTAAAATCTAACAGATTGCTGAGTGTAAAATTGGCAGACGCACATAAACACACCCAAAATTGATTCCTATACACGAGCAACAAATACATAATTCAGAAAACTGATACTGTGTATAGTAGCAATGAAGGTATGAATTAAAAAGTAGATGACCTTTACAGAGAAAAAGTAGCTTTAAAGTTTATGTAAAAATGAAGTAAAGACATGCCATTTACATGGATAAGAGCACCTCAGTTTCATGAAGATATTACTTCTTTCCAAGATTACCTGTAGAGTCAATGGAATCCTTAGAAACATCCCAAGAGGAATTTTTTGTGCAACTTGGCTGATTCTGAAATATAATAAGAGGGCCAGGGGTATAGCTCAGTGGCACAAGCGCCTGTCTGGCAAGCGCAAGGTCCTGAGTTTGATTCCTAGTACCAAAAAAAAAAAAAAAGATAAAAGTCCTAGACTAGCCAAGACACTCCTTAAAAAGAATAATAAGGCAATGGATATGCATGACCAAATGTAATGTTAAGTTAGAGTAAATAAATTCAGTTGTTGCTGCCCGAAGGCAGGGAAAATTGACAAGTGAAAATAGACACACAGAAACTTGCGTAGATGATGAGGCACTGCAGACGGGGAGAGAGGGCTATCTCGCATAAATGATGCTGGGACGTTCGTCCATCTGGGAGGAAGTGGAATAAGTATATTCCTTATACCCCGCACCAAAAATCAGTCCCACATCAGTAAGGAAATTTGAAATTTCAAAATACAGGTGTACTGTGCATCTTCATGGTCTGAGACAAAGCAGGATTCCTTAGGGCACAAATGGTGTTAACTGTAAAAGATAAGATTGGTAAATCTGGTCATATTAAAATTGTGACTACTTGTCCGAGTAGGCAATAAAGTAAAAATGTGTACAAGAAATAGGGAGATGGTCCTGAGAAACTACTTTGAAGATACCACCATGTACTACAGCAGCCACTGATATTTTCCTACCAATCTGTCCATAACTCTGTGATGTTTGTATTGTTCCTATGCTATTTTGTAAATGGATGCATATCTATTATTATGTGTTTCCTACAACAACCATTGAGAATAGTTAATGATTATTCAATTGGTCACTCATGTATAGCTCTATTTATTTTCTTTAGAAGCCACTTTGAAGACACCAAAGTATAGTACAACAACTATTGATAATCTCCTACCTCTTTTGTCTGTAACTCACTATTATTTGTCTATTTGTTTTCCTGAGAAACTATCTTGTAGATAACAATATGTAAAACAATAACCATTGATAATTTCCTACCACTTTGTCTATAATTCGGTAAGCCCCCCTATTACTATGTTATCCTTCTTTCACTCTTTAAAAAAAAAAAAAAAAGAAGAAAGAAATAGGGAGATGGGGGCTAGGGATACAGATCAATGGCACAGTGCCTGCCTGGCAAGCGCGAGGTCATGAGTTCAATTCCCGGTACTGGAAAAAAAAACCTAAAAAAAAAAAAAAAGAAATAGGGAGATGTTTACAACACAATTGTCAGAGGATTTGTATCTAGGACATGTAAAGAACCACAAATTAATAAGAAAAGGCAAATAGCTTAATTCTTAAAAATGGACAAAAGCTATGAACAGGCATTTCACAGAGGAGGAAATATGTGGCCCTGAGTGTGGTGCAGTGCCCAGTCCTGTCAATCACAGAGCAGTGCAGAACCCAACCACACCCACCAGACTGATAGAACTTTAAAGGATATCAAGAGTTGGAGAGAATGTATATCTCCAAAATTCTTAAGCATCACTAGAGTAAAAAAATTTACCATGTCATAGAATTGCATATTCATATACCCTACTGTCCAGGGACATCACTCCTAAGGGTACACCCAGGACGGTGCTGCACATGTGCTCCAGAGGTGCATGGTGGCCATGTCACAATACCCAGCTACCATTTACTGGAGGAAGATGAAATCCTACCTGTACACCATCAAGTGTGGATGGAGCCACTCAACGGATCAACCAGCAACACCCAACATGGCAAACCTTGGAAATAAAATGCTGTTGACCAAGAGATATGTTGTCTTCCAGAGACAGAAAACAAGGAAAAACAAGCATCAAAGGGCTGAAACACATAATCATAATATATATGTGTCTGTATCATATGTAAATACAGTATATATATCTTATGTAAATATATATAGTGTCCATAGATCTCATTTGTCAATATATATCTAGTATGTAAATATAGAGCTTTCATATGAGAAGAAAGGAGAGAGAATGTTTTCTAGCAAGCTCATAGCAAATAGCAAGTTGAAGGTGGGGATTACCCTTCTCCAGCAGGGAAGGGGGTGGGTTAGAGAATAGTCCCAGCCTTAGGGTGTGTGGTGAAGATAGGCCATGTACTATGCTTTATAGCTTACATAAGCTTTACCTAGAACATTCTGGTAAATCAAATGCTGTATGAAGTATGCTTTAAAATGTAAATCTAAAAAAGGAGAACAGGCAAGGTGAAAATCAGATGGGATCATTCCAACCAGCTATCCAGGCTGTAAAGCTATGGTCTTAGCATGGGAGCTCTGTCCCATGGGTGGGGGGAGGGGGAGGGCGAGTTGCTTGGAAAACAATTTGGAGTTGCCTTATGGAGATGCTGATGAAATGCCTACAGTCCTACCCCTAACCCACACCCTGCCGTGGCCCATCTGGTGTTGGTGTAACACGGTAGTAGAGATGGGGTCACTTATAACTAGCTGTTATTATTCTGGAGTCCAAAGCCCGACATCACCAGAAGACTTGGTGTTTGGGAAGGGCACATTCCTCTTGGACGGTGCATTCCTCCTGGATGGCACCTTCCTACTGTGTCCTCACGTGGTAGAAGGTGCCCCCAAAGGTAATCTGCTACTACTTCTGCCTGCATAGATGAGTTATGCCTGTGCTTACCTTGGCATAGTGAAAGCATAGAGCATGTGCACTGTGCCTTGCTTCTTCCTCTGAATATTGTGTTTGTGAGATCTACTATCCTGTGTGTAGGCAGCAATAATTAACACTTCTCGTTGCCGTATAGTAGTACAGCTCGTTAAGTTTCCACAATACATTTGTTCATTCTGTTATTGATGGAGATTTCAGTTGCTTCCTATTTTTTGCTACTATGAATAGTGATTCTATGCCTTCTTCCCATGTGTGCCTTCTGGTACACAGGTGTGCATGTTTCTGGTGGGTGTTTACCAAGTCACAGGGGACACATGCATCCCACTTTCCTAGGCTCTGCCAGTTTTCCAGAGTGCAGAACCACTCACACCCCAGCAGTGTTTTTTGTTCTGGCCACTCTGCAGGGCGTGTGGTGCCTGTTGGTGGCTTTAACATACTGCGTGACAACTAGGGAAGCTGAGCACATTGACATGTGCTTATTCTCTGCTGCATACCCTTTGTGAGGGGGTGAAAGAGTCCCTCTCTCCTTCTCCTTCAAATAATTCTCCATAGATCCAGATATGCAAGTCCTTGTGAGCGGTGTGTGTGTTATAAACACTTTCTGCTCTGTGTCTTGCCTTTCCATAATCCTAATGGTCTTTTGATAAACAGGAATTCTCAGTTTCAGAGTGATCTGATTTGTCATTTTTGCTTTATGGTTAGTATTTTTTGTGCCCTCTCTGGAAAATCTTAGCTACCACATGGTCATAAAGATGTGCCTCTGGGGGCTGGGGATTTAGCTCAGCAGCACAGTGCCTGCCTGGCAAGCACAAGGTCGTGAGTTTGATTCCCAGTACTGGAAAAAAAACAAAACAAAAAGAAAGATGTGCTTCTGTTATTTTCTAGGAGGTTTTTTGTTTCTGTTATCAAAGTTAGAGGAATTGTTTTCCCTGTACGGTGTGAGGTAGGGGTTCAGATCCCATTTGCTGTTTGTTTTTAGTATGCATTCGGCCCAGGACCTATTACTCAAGTGATCTCACCCCCTGCTGCTTAGCTGTGGCACCTTCGTCACCCCTCATCATCCACATGTCCATGGTGGCCGCGTTCCCTGTGGACTCTTCAGCGAAGGGTCTTGCACTGGTTCTTACCATCTTTTTGGTTTTTTTTTGTTTTGTTTTTTTCCGGTACCGGGAATCAAACTCATGACCTTGCGCTTGCCAGGCAGGCGCTGTGCCACTGAGCTAAATCCCCAGCCCCGGTTCTTACCACCTTAATCACTGGAGTTGTGTGGCATCTTACGTTTTGACTCTATAGAGTCATCTTCCAGTTTCGTTCTTCACATTCTTCATGGCTGTAATGGTATGTTGCATTTCCATAGGACTCTTTGAATTTCCCCCGAAACCCTGCTAGAATGTTGATTAGAATTACACTGACATTGAAAGCAAGACTGCCCTCTGAGATAGAGGCGGCAGAGCTCAGAATCATCTTCCCAGCTGGTCTAGCAAGACTAAAGAGCCCTGGGGCACTCTGCCTCCTCCCTTTGGCTGAACTGTCATCTCCACCTGTCATCTCCACGGAGGAGCCCTGGGTAATCATGACTAAGAGGAAAAGAAAACCAGCCAATTGCAGGACACTGGCACAGGTCTCTTTGTCCTTCTTTTCAATCCTTGCCTTCCAGCTATCATACCTCAAAAAAAGAGTCACCAGATAGAAGGTAACGCACTTGCTGTAACTGGAATAACTTTCTCTTCACCCATTCATTTTAGTTATGCCTAAAAGCCCAGTTCCCATCCTGGGGAGAAATGTTTTAACCTGTATAAATACTATAATATATATACCAGGCTGCCAACTAATCAAAATGATACTTAGACTGATTTTACAAATAGAGTATATATTGTTGTCTATGTGCAATAACTTGAGTTTTTCATTGGTCAAAATTAATGTGTTAATTATTATAATCTCTTTTTTTGGTACCTGGACTCAAACTCACAACCTCGCACTTGCCAGGCAGGTGCTGTGCCACTGACCTATATCCCCAGTCCACTTGTTATAATCTGTTTCTCATAAGTCATCAAAATTTTGGAGATAATTATAGCTAAAACTTCAGAGACTTAAAATAAAATATCAGACTCTATCAGTAGAGGGGTCCAAGAGCCAGTGGGTTACAATTGCTATCCCAGTCCCTTAAGTACAGTTTCTAGACTTACTGGCAGCTTGATTTTCACTCAATGCCAAAGAGTAAAGGCATTCAATACTTATTAGTCTGGGTAGATACCTTCACAAACTGGGTTGAAGGCTTTCCTAGTAGAACAGAAAAGGCACAAGAGGTGATAAAAGTTTTAGTCTCAGAAATCATCTCCAGATTTGGACTTAGGAGCTTACAGAGTGATGATGGGCCTTCTTTAAAGCAACAGTTACACAGGTGTCTCTCAGGCACTGTCCATTCTCTATCACCTCCACTGTGCATGGAGACCACAATCATCAGGAAAAGTAGAAAACATGAATGAGACGCTAAAGAGACAGCTTCACAAAATGGCTCAGGAGACCCATGTAGTATCCTTGCTTAATACCTTTTGCTCTCATCAAAATAAGAGATACCCCTCTAATTCTAAGCCTCAGTACACTTGAAATGCTTCATGGATACCCTTTTCTTACTAGCAATTTTCTTTTCAGTAGAGAAATAGATGCCCTACTGAAGGATGTCACCTCATTGGCTAAATTCCAACAGACTCTTCAACAGGTAATGGAAGCTCAGCCTAAAGAAAAGGGAAATCCCATATTCCACCCAGAGACTTTATACTGGTAAAGTCCCTTCCCTAGGACCAACTTGGGAAGGACCATTCACCATGATCCTGTCAACTCCATCAGCTGTCAAGGTAGCAGGCCTGGACTCCTGAATACACCCCACACCCAACTCAAGGCCTAAGAACCACAGACTGTCACTGAGTGTGAGCAGCCATAACCGGAATACTCCTGTGAACACACGGAAGACTTCAGACTCTTGTTCAAGAAAAAAACAGTCTTCAGTTAAGTAATCTAACATTCTCCTATCTCTTTTACTAATCACCTTACCACTTAAGGGAGAATGCAATTCCTTTCTAAGGTGGGCACAAGAATGTGCAGTCATTACAACAAACATCTTGCTGGATATGTGGCTTGCCTTCCTTGTCCAGTACACCTGGACTTCCTTGGTGGGTATCCCACTCCAAGGAGATGATTGGTATAAACTATAAAACTATATTGACGAGTCATGAAACAGTTCAATGGTTTACAGTTTAGCCCACCATTGCAAGGTAACTCAGTGGCCTACAAACTACATTTGTAATGGTCCTGGACATAATAGAATTTTTTCTAACAATGCCAGTCAAGCCTCTTTAAAGGTTGTAGTAGGACCCCTATTAAATAAAAGTTAGGGTCCTATCTTGAGGGCCAACAACCATAGATACCAAGATGGCTATTTTCAGATCATGGATGATTATCTATGGTTAACCCCCACTATAGGACATCTTAGCAGAAGGGCCCCCTTATGTTGGGAACAGAAAAATCACTCCTATTCTCATTGGCCTAACTCTACTAAATACGTGGGATGGACACTCCCTGAACAATGTATACACACAGTAACTTTACAGGCTGAAGATTGGTTTGCAACAAACTGGTTTAATCACCCCGGAATTAGATGGGAAACCCCCAATGGCACTCATTGGTTGTGTGGAATTAATCTGTGGCCATGGCTCCCCTCTGGATGGATAGGAAGGGGCATGCTGGGATTTGCATGGTTACAAGGCAGAAGCGTCAAAAATATTGATAAACTTGCAAACTTGCCTTGCCTATGGCATCGATGGTTTAGAAGAGTTTTTCACTGGTGTGATCACTTGGCCTCTATCTTTATCCCTTCCCTAAGATTAAAAGATGTCATGCAGCACATCAAGGCCTTAACTAACTATATTCAGCAGGCCTTAAATGATACTAGCTGGAGTCTCTCTCCTGAATAAAGAAGTAAAATTAATAAGAAAAGCCATCCTCCAGAATTGGCCCATGCATACTTAATTTTTTCTGTGGCCTTGTCTCCTCCAGACTTAAAGCTATACACCTCCCCAAGACAGGGACACCTGGTATCTATGGAGGGCCTTTAGACAGACCCTCTGAGGAGTATCTCTGACCGCCAGTCACAACTACAACCCTCTTCAGCTGGAAGTAGCCAGATTGGTCTTGGGGAATACGATAGATAGCTAAGACAGATAGGAATATTACAGGCAGTCAGACAGGGATGGTCCCTCAAGAGGTCAGCGCAGAAGACAGCTGCAGCTGGAGGCTTATTCACCAAAGGTCAGGCTTCAAGAAAAAGAATTACTCACCCATATACTTCCCCTAGGGATGAACAGCAGTGAGTGATACTCTAAGTAGGCATCAGTCCCCTTGGGGTGGACCAAACCTCCTTAACCCACCTCTTCCAAGAAAGTCTGCGTCCATCCCATGTGCGCTTGGTATCTGACTTGCTTCCCAATTTGATCCCCATTTAATCAATACTACCCTAGTGACTGTACTTGCTATATACTTACTGGCTGACGATAATTTTGTTCCACCTCACACCCATCCTATGATTTGCCATTAGATCAATATCACCTAAGTGACTGTACTTGTAATCTCACTGATTATGGTTCTGTCCCACCTTAAGCCCGCCTCACCTTGTGGCTTTGCTCAATAAAACACCCTTGAGAAGCGGGGTCAGTGGGCCACACATTTTCTGGGCCCACTTCTGTCCTTCTCAGACAGAAGTTTTTTTTTGTCTCAATAAATCCTTCCTACTCTTTTAAAAAAAGGAATTACACTGAATCTCTTTTAAATGAAATAAAAAATTACACCAAAGCTACATATTAATTAGATGAAAATGAATATGCTCACAATGCTGGGTCCTCCGTGTTTGTCCCAACATGTATCCAAACATCCTTCAGTGTTGCTCTGCTCAGTCTTCTGTACAGATACTGCACACATACTTCACTAGACTTATTCCAAGTTATATGGTGATTTGGTTGATCATTTAAAATATTCTATCTTTTCCAGCACTCAGGAGGCTGAGGCAGGAGGACTGCTCCAAGTTTGAGGCCAGCCTGGGCTACATAGAAAGACCCTGTCTCAAAACAAAATAAAACAAAAAAAGTTCTACATTTTTATTTTGTACCCACTGGCTTCCGGTTTGTATAAAATGGAATTGACTTTTGTACATTGATCTTATATTCAGCAATCTCCCCAGACTCACTTAATAACTTGTGAGAGTTTTCTGTATACGCTCTTGGACTTTGTCTGTGAATAATGACTCTCCTTTCTTCTTTTCCGTCGTTTATGGTTTTCTTGGCCTGCTTTGCTGGCTAGTGCTGAGGGCAGTGTTAGTAACAGACATCCTCATCTTGCTCTGACCTCAGAGGGAAGGCTCGTGATAGCCCACTGGGGAGTGTGACACGTGCCTCAGGGGTACTGTTAGGTAACACTCCTGTGATATTAAGGAAGTTGCTTTCTCCTCCCACTTTGCTAAGAGTTTCTTTCCATGAATGTGGGTTGGATTTTATAAATTTTTTCTTCTCCCCTGTTGAGGTGATAGTATGATTTTCTGCTTTGTTACATTAATATTGTGAATCAAGTTGATTAAAGCTCAAATATTAAACAACCATACATGTCAGCAGTAAACCCACCTTGGAACAAGCCCGAGACGATCGAGGCTCCCTCTGGTCATCCCACCATGCCGTCCAAAGCTGGCTTCCCAGAGGACGGAGAAGGGGTGAGGAGGACGGTTGCTCTGGCAGCTGTGGAGTGTGAGAAGACGGCTCCGTGGGACGCGAGACAGGTTACACACGCAGACACGGTCCCTTCCCAAGGCTCCCACTTCTCAGAGAGATGTCTATGAAATCATGTGTCAACAAAGAACCTAAGATATGTTGTAAGCAAAGCGTATAATAAGAGCTAGCGTAATAAATGCGATGAGCCACACCTGCAGATGCCTGCCACTGTTTCTGGCTGGGCCTGGAAGCCCTGCCCTGCCCAGGCTGCCACGCCAGCTCAGCACTGCAGGTGCCTGGGAGCTGCATCAACTCGCCAGTCGCCAGTCCCGGGGCGCCTTGACCGAGGAACTGTTAGAAGGCCAGGGCGCGGTCTCATGCTAGTCCCCCGTCATGGTGAGGGGCACAGCGGAGACCCGGGCAGGAGGGGTAGCGTCGCCGCAGCTACAGGCCAGGAGCAGGGCCAGGCTGGGCTCCAGCTCGCTGTTCCACAGCACATTCCAGAGAGATGAGAGCATGGATCGTCTGTCGATTCCTTTGAATCGCATACATACATAAGCCCACCTATTTTTGCTTTCTAGCATTCCACTTCTATTTTTGGTGGAATAGGAAAGCTTTGCCTATTTCCCGAAATGGAAAGTTGCATTCCCCCCGCTGTCTGGGAGTCTCTGCGCACTGGGCCTGTGCGCTGGGCGCTCCGAGCCCCTTTCCATCTCCCGTGGCAGCGGGCTGTGCGCTGCACCAGATGGCTTTCCCGGCCCGCCGCCTGCTTCAGCTCTGCCGCGGGTCCCAGTGGCTGGGCTGAGCCGGTGCCTTGGATGTGCCCAATGCCCCGTAGCTGCGGGCTGCAGGGAAGGCCCTGTGGCTGTGCGGCTGACACGGGTGGGGCAGGGGTAGCGGGAAAGGCGAGGGGCCCCCGAGGGTGTGCGGCCCCTGGAAGGAGGCGGGGCCTGAATGCGCCCAGCCCTACGCAACCTCTCCCATGACTCCGGGCCTCCAACGGCCTGTGCTAAACTGGCAACAGGATTCAAGCTGAGGGAAGAGAACCGTTCCTGGAAAGTAACAGAGATGTTACTGTTAACGCAGGGCTCCATCCCTGCAGCAGGGGGACCTGCAGAGCCAGGCCCTCTCCATCCCGCTTCTCTGCCAGGTCCCCCGACCCTCCTCTTACCCGTGCTGTGCATTTGTCCCAGGGACCAACAGTCAGCACAGGACCTCGGTGTGCCCGGGCTGCTTCCCAATGGACACAGACGCCCCCCACTCCCGGAGCCTCAGCCAGCGGCCAAAGCACTGGCTGCCCCAGAAAGTGCCTGTCAAGGCCAGCAAGGGGGGACGCCCCTCTGGCCCCTCCTGGTGTGGCCCTCTGATCTGTGTCTACACTGCCTGAGTCCTGTACCCCACTGGGAGACAGCTGGCATGACCCCTACAGGCCGAGTCAGGCAGTGCTGGGTCCTTCCCACCTCCAGGAAGCTTCTACAGCCAATGTGACCTTTTCTACGAAGATCCCTATGGGATTCGCTCAGGATATTGACTAGTGGCCGGTTCAGAAGAAATCAACTCCTCACTGGCCTCCTAAACTCGTCACCATTGTCCTGGGCAGTGTGATTTCAGCATGTTGCACTGGAGTGCAGGGCAGGGTGGGGATGAACATTTGTACCATCACATTCCATTTCCTTCTCTCCCTCTTTCATTTCTTTCTTTCTCTCTCCCTCTCCCTCTTTTTTTCTTTTTCTTTCTTTCTTTCTTTCTTTCTCTCTCTCTCTTTCTTTCTTTCTTTCTTTCTTTCTTTCTTTCTTTCTTTCGACAGGGTCTCACTATATAGTTCAGCCTGGCTTTGAACTCACTATGTACCCTAGGCTGGCCTCAAACTTGAGTGAGCCTCCCGCCTCAGCCTCCCAAGTGCTGGGATTACAGGTGTGCACCACCACACCCAGCAAAACACTCCATTTCTGCAGTTGGCTCTTGTTTTCCTTGGCTGTGCCATATAGTTTCAGGGATAGAAATGCTGCATATGTTTTTTGTTACATGGATGAAGTACTGTAAGTACCTTGTGTTTTCAGTTGCTCCTGGAAATGGTATGGTTTAGGTGGGCCCCCCAGGGGTTTCTCAATAGCATATAGAAAAGTAATTGATTTTGTGTGTTGCTTTTGTACCCTCTGGCCTTCATATATTCCTTTACCAATAGTAGCACATTCTTGTGGATGATGTAGGATTTTCTACATTCACATCTACAGTCATACTGCCTAGGAATAGAAGCAGGTTCAGTTCTTCCTTTCCTGTAATTTCTTTTTCTTGCCTTATTGTCCTGGCTGTGGCCCCATGTGATAGAACCATGGGCCAGATGGTGGGCTCAGAGGGCCTGGGAACCCACAGGAGCGAGTGTGGGGCATGACCCTGGAGGGAGGAGACGCCTGCTGCCCACAGCCCCGCCAGCACTCAGCTGGTGAGTGGAGGCACCTCGGGTGTGGCTGTCTGTGCTCGGGTTGTTGCTGTGCATGGACACGTCCTATGGTGAAGGCTCATTTTAATGTCTTTCTGTGAGCTGTTTCTTTGCACCCCTTCCCTGTTTTTCTTTCTGATTTCTGGCTCTTTGTCCCAAGTTTGTAAGGGTTCTCCTTGCGTGGGACATGCTACTCCCTCACCTGTGGCAGATGTCACTGACATTTTCTTGCAGTTCTTGGGTTCTGTTCGGCCTTGTCTGTTCCTCTTATCTGCTCAGCAGCTTCTATATGCAGACTCATTCATCTTTTCTTTCCTTTGAGTCAGTGTTCGAAGAACTGCCCCTGTAGCTAGATCAGGGCCATCCACCCGTCTTCCAGCGCTTGTATGATTTCACAGCTCGAGTGTGGCCTGTCTTGGTGCCTGGCTCTCAGGAGTGGGTGACCCATCCCAAGGCTTCCCAAGTGCCCACTGCTATCCAGGTGCAGCCTGCCCAAGGACACCTGATGTTGCACAGAGTCCCTGCGGTCCTGGGGTCGGCCCCCAGGTCTCTCCTCTGTCCGGGGTCCACTTGTCTGCTCATGCTCAGTGAGGACGTAGCCATCCCAGCAGGGGCAGTGACAGGCGTGGTGCCCGCCGCTCGCTCTCTGCCAGCAGCCCCTGGGTGTCATCAGGGGTTGGCACAGAGGGTCACTCTTGTCTGCACATGAAGGCTGTCAGTCCGTGGCTTCACCACATTTCTTTCTCTTCCGTTAAGTTCGAGGGAAACACTTGGCCCTGCTCACCCTCGCCTTAACAAGCAGGTGGCTGGAGATGGGGCGGCCACTGCCCGGCAGGAGGGCGTGCTATTCCTAAGAGAGGGAGGGACGGGCAGGACTTCTTGGTTTGCCATTCTTCCTTGTCAGGCGTGACACTGTCTGGCCTGCGTTCCTGCTCTGGGGAGGAGCACCAGGCGTGCGAGAGGCAGGTGAGTCAATGCGCCACGGTGGCAGTGGGGCAGCTGCTGTGTGTGTGAGTCCCCGCCGGCTGCCTGGACGCGTCCCCCGCCTGCCCGGACCGCTGTCCCTGTCTCTGCTCCAGCTCCAGGTTGCCTTCCAGGCAGAGAAGCACCGGAAGGGGCGGGGAGAGGGATAAATGCGGGCAAAGGGAGCCGCCTCTACCCCCGTGTGGGCCTTTGAGTTTTGTCTTCCTTTTTATAATAAAGAAAGGTTTTTAAGATTTTTTTTTTTCTTCCTGGCTCATTCGGGTTTCAGGTTATTTAAGGAGCCCAGCGATGAATCCAGATGACTCAGGTCCACCCCGGGAGGGATTTCCTTAAAAGACCTCTCAGTTTGTGGGAGCTCAGACCGACACGACTGTTCACAACGTAGGCGCCTCCTGCCTGGAGCTGCCGCTGGGCTCAGACACCAAGCCACGAGCAGAAACCCAAGCTAAAAATACCCTGCCTCTCCATCACCCACCCCGCTCAGCAGAGTCAACGGTGGCCCCAGGCGCAGGGGTCTCACAACCAGGTGTGGAAGCCGCTGGGCCTGGGGCACAGGTGGTGGGGCGCTGCTCAGAGCATGGCCTTGTCTATTCTGTTTTGTCCCTGCAGCGTGTGAGCTGCAGTCAGAGCTTCCCTCTACGTCTGCTCTGGGAGCAGTGATGGAGCACATGCCATCTCTGGCCTGTGTCCCTTCCCTGGGTCTTCCAGGCCCAAGTACCCCTGAGCAGTCGCCTTCTGCAGCTGGACAGATGTCCTCACAGGCGGCGCTGAGCAGCACATGTCAGGCTGGAGAAGACACCGCCCCTACCTGACCACACAGCAATGGGGTTGCCACTCCTTGCAGTGCTGACCAGTGGGGCGCAAAGGGCACCTTCCTGTCCCCCCAGCTCTGACTCAGACCCCCACTGGACATACGTCCAGGTCGCCCCTTGGCCATTGCCCCCCACCAGCATGCTTTGCCCCTGGAGAGCAGGGAGCCAGGCTACAGTGGACAGCGGCCGGCAGGACTTAGCGCTGCCTGCTGGACATAGGTGACGTCCTGAGTGCTCTGACACCCTAGCACCCAGGTCTAAGCTTCGGGAAGAGCTCGGCCTGCCACTCTCAGCGGGCACTCAGCAGGCACCCACGAGCACGCTCACCACAGGCCTTCCTGTCAGGAACGTCCTGTGTTTGATGCAGCACCTGGGCCCCGCGTTCCAGGAGAAGCGAGGGCTGGCCTGAGCTCCCTCCCGGCACTGCGGCTCTGGCCAGTGGGCGGGGCCCTTGTACTGCTGGCTGCTTCAGGTGCTGAGCTGCATTCACAGTTTCCACCCCGCGGGAAGTCTTGCAGCTTCCTCCTTCTCTGCCGAGAGTCCCGGCCCAGATCAGCCGTGCTCCTGTGCAACCTCCCCGCCTGGCCCGCACAAGTTGGAACCTCACGGCCCGAGGCAGAGGCCACCTGAGGGCCACCGCTTCCCTGTCAGCAGCCAGCTGGCCCTTGCAGCGTCTGCCTGAGAATCGATCCTTCAGCTGAGTGCCTGGCCCCAAGCTGGCTGGGCAGAACCAGGCAGAGGCTGGGATCGTAAGCCTCCTCTGGCCGGGGGACCCCTGGTCTCTGGGCTTCCTGCCTCTGCCCGTCCCTGGCCTGGGTAGGGGCATTTCTGAGAAATATCTTCTGCGGACCCTGTGTGGTGGGCCCTTCCCTCTGTCTCTGCTTGGTTTTTGCAGCACTGGGGATGGAGGCTGGGTCACACACGTGCGAGGCAGGAGCTCCACCGCCACGCCACACCCTAGCCCCCATCCTTTTTAAAATTAATGGCACATTTTAATTTTTACTCTCTGAGTAGGTAGCTGTTGGTCTGAGCATCAAACAGTGACAAGAATCCCTGCCCTGTGCCCCAGGACCCTCCGCTCCACACCTGGAGGTTGGATACAGGTGAGGTGTCATGACCCTCCCCCATGACCCGTGTGTCCTTCCACTGCCCACAGCAGATTCCACCTTCACCCTTCCTCAGGGATGCCCAGCATGTGTGAAGACCAGGGCTGGGGTCTGAAGCACATCCCTGGTCCCGAGCACCACACAGAAGTGTGATGGGGCAGGAAGATGGGTGTGGTGTCGGGGTGGGAAGGGGTGAGCCTGCGGGTTTGTGGAGGAAGAGTAACCTCGGGCTTGCTGTGACCCAGAAGAGCCTAGGGCTGGGTGGGTGGAGGGCCAAGAGGGCGGCAAACCCGACCCCTAGGACCCCAGGCAGCGGGCACTGTCAGAACGCTGACTCTGCCTGCCTTGGAACAGCCGTGGAACGTGAGCTGCCTACGGCCCGTGGGAGGGGCTCCCTGCCTGAAGTCTTGCAGGGCGCTGGCTGTCCTGGGGTTAGTTCTGTGCATCTTCCAGCTGGGCCTTGGGGCATCCAGACAGCTGGTTGACCACCCAGGAGGAGAGTGGTGTGGCCCACGGCACATAGCACAGGCCCCACGGGTCAGCAGGGTTCTGAGTACCATCTGGGAGACAGGGGAAGGGACTCAGCTGGGCGTGAGTGCTGAGCTCATGGCGTTAGGGTGACAAGATGAGTGAATCCCTCAGCCTGGCACCTATGAAACATGCTGTGTCCACTGCAGGTGGCACTGTGCTGCGTTGAGCTTCCCAGGCACAGCTGCTGGCTGCACGGCTGCCACTCAAAGCTCTGGCCACTACCATCCTGGCTGCGGAGCAAGTTGGTGCCTAGCGGACGCATCCCTGCCCAGGGCACAGTCTCTGGAGAGCGCCTTCTTCCGCCAGGCCTCCCGTTCCTCGGGCACCAGCCTTGCCAGCCACCCTCCTACCGGGCCCAGCAATGACCCGTCCCCACTTCTCAGTCCCCCACCCAGGCTGCCCTCTCAGATCCGGGCCCCGGCTCACGGAGGAGCGGCCGCCACGCTGAACATCGCGGAGCCACGGGACTCCAGCTGTCTAGTGTGGCCTACTTGGCCCGACGGCTTGGAGATGCTTTGAGGAGAACTTATGAAATATTAATGGGTGACTGTAATGAATCGGCCACGGAGCTCCGTCGAGTGAGGCGCGCACTCCCTGCCAGCAGCGCCTGGGCCCAGCTCCCGGTGCCAGTGGCTCGAGTGCTTCACCCGCGGCTGCTGTTGAATCCCCATAGCAACCGGGGGAGGCTGGCACTGGGATGGAGTGCTGAGAGGTGCGCAGATTCGGCCCTCACTCGGTGGCACCCACAGGCCCACACCAGCCGCAGGCCAGGTCCTCTCTGTGTGCTTCCCAAAGGCGGCCTCACTCGTGGAGTGCCTCCTGCCACCTCCGGCCCTGCCCTGGGGCGTCCCCCACAGCGCACAGACAGGGCACCCACCTTGTGGAGACACAGGTGCTTGGGATCACCTGCACCAGGGGAGCCCTGGGGTGTCCCCCACAGCGCACAGACAGGGCACCCACCTTGTGGAGACACAGGTGCTTGGGATCACCTGCACCAGGGGAGCCACTGAGTGCACAGGAAGAAACCTGGTCAGTCAGACAGAACCACAAAGCCATGTAGCCAGCAAGAGGCCAGGACATCCTCCAGTGTCAGCAGACAGTGTTAACAAGTGACCACTTAAAGGTCAGTCCTCACTAACAAAACTCCAAATAAGGCTCTGCTCAGTGGTGCACCTGCAGTCCCAGCACTCTGGAGGCTGAGACAGGAGGATTTCGAGTTTGAGGCCAGCTTGGACAGTTGAGCGGAGCCCTGTCTAAAAAGACCATTAAAAAAAATCCAAAAAAAAACAAATGAAACAAAAACACCTGCAAATTTAAAAAGTAACAATGTATTTTGTTTCAGTTAGCAGAAGGCAAAGAGCAACTACAGAAAGGAATGTCAACAACATTGATCCCACTCTACTCGAGAAAGAATGGCCATTGTCAGGAAACCAAATAACAAATGCTGGCCAGGCTGCTGGGGAGACACAAGCCCTGCTACATTTCCCATGGGAATGTAAACCAGTACAACCACTATGGAGATTGGAATGCAGACTCCTCAAAAAACTGAAACCAGAAATTCCAACTGACCCAGCTATTCCCCTTCTAGGATCTTCCCAAAAGAGTTGAGGACATCATGATGTAGTGATCCACGCACACTGTTTGTAGCAACACAACTCCTGGTAGCTATATCTTGGAAGCAGCCTGTAAGTCCACCAGCAGATGAATGGATAAAGAAAATGTGGAGTTTACACAGTACAGAGCAGTACTCTGCCATAAAGAAGGATAAACTTGTCATTTGTAGGAAGATGGATGGAACTTGAGACCATAATGTCCAGTGAAATAAATCAGACACACACGTTTAAATATCACATGGTTTCTCTTATATGAGAAACCCAAAGTATAAATAAGGAGAAAAATCAGAGAGAGAGAGATCTTTTCCAAAAAGAAAGGGGACCTGGGAGAGGGGGAGAGGGGCGGGGAGGATGAGAGAGGAACTAGGCTGGGTAGCAGCGCCAAGGGAGAAATATAAATAGTATGTACTGCAACCGTGGACTAATAATGAATAAAAGTAGGCAAGTATGAATCATAAAAAATACAATGCAGGAGATGTCACTCCCGGGGTGGCGAGACCTGGGGCACCCATCAGACTGTTAAGAGCGCGTACAGCATCTTAGGGTTCATGCTGAGAAGACCCCAAGCCCCATGCCCTGCAATGCTGTGCCCAGCCCTTGTGATGCCTAAAACCTGAGGACCCTCACAGCCAATGGGAAACTGTGACTAAGAACTTAAGTGTCCCTTCACACCATGGCTTCTATGCGGCCACCCAGTGGACCTGTGCCTGGACCTCAGAACAGTGGGTGATGGGGCTGTCACCTGAGGAGTCGTGTGTCACAGGGCTGAACACACAAGGTGCGGAGCGTCCACCGGCGGACACCTCCGCGGGTGCAGATGCGCGGCCGGTGTTTCTGCATGGTGGGCGGCGAGTGCCTGTCCTTCTCACTTGTTAGTGTCCTGTTTTTCTGGTGATGATGCGGGGTACACAGCAGAAGTGGGGAGCAGCAGGCTCCAGCAAGGCGAGGAGGGGGCTCGCCCTCCTTCCTGGCCCCTGCTGCAGCCGGCACAGCCCACTTGGGGAACGGGGTGCTCCTGCAGGACGCTGTGGCTCCCGGGGCACCCGCCTCACACTCCGCTGTCCCCAGGGCAGAAAGTCCTGCAGGCGCAGCCGTGGGTCAGGCTGCGAGCCAGGCAGACTCCTGGGTCCAAACCCAGGGTGGGGAGAAACGCGGCCAGCAGAGCCACACTG
The DNA here is from genome assembly GCF_000276665.1 of Chinchilla lanigera. NCBI lineage: Eukaryota > Metazoa > Chordata > Mammalia > Rodentia > Chinchillidae > Chinchilla > Chinchilla lanigera. The sequence goes on along the minus strand of NW_004955407.1, from coordinate 41,857,774 downwards.
TGGCAACTGTGATGGCCTGGGGCCAGGAAGGAAGCCAGTGTCCGGGACCACACCCCAGAGCTCAGGCACAAAGACAGGCTGGGGCCGCGGGGTGGGGGACACGCTTGCAGAAGTGGCCAGGGACATCTTGGTGTTGTCGTGTGAAGGAGGGACAGGAGATGATGGTGACAGGTGTGTGAGGGGAGGAGAACCTCCAGCAAGCAGATGCAAGGCAGCACGGCCCAGCCAAGATGGAGCCGCTGGCCACAGACGCCAGCTCCCTCCTCTATGTGCACCAGGCCCGGGCCAACACTGCCCAGCATCCTCCTCTGCAGTGACTCTGAGGTCACTGGGCCACCACCCACCCTGACCTGCAAGGGCAGGTGAGGAGCCGGGAGCGCACAGCCCTGCTCTGCGAGCAGCTGGCTGGCACCGGGCATGGACACCAGAGCTGGGGGCAGAGTGGCAGGCAGGGGGCCCGAAGTCGTGCGCTTGACGTCTCAGCCTCCCGTGGGCACAGTGCAGCCCAGGTGGGCTGAGTCCGGACACAGCAGTGACAGCGCAAACCACGCCAACTGTGACACTCTCCTGGGGAGATGGTGCTTACAGAAACTGCCACCACACTCAGGAAACGAGAACATCTGGAGGCAAAGCCTTGGCCCAGCCAAACTCTCCCCTCCACTGAGCAAAGGTACATGATGCAGATACTTTGTGTGCATGCAGGGAAGCGCGTGCAAGAACAAAGCTGCTGGCAGAGGTGCAAAATGGAGTCAAGCGACTGCACAAGGACCCCACAGATGCATGCTGAGGGTCATGCCACAGGGGTCCTGCCACAGCCCCGGAGAAAGGTGGACCTGGTGCCCCCCAGAGGCATCACTCAACCACTGACCAGGCCAAATGGGCCTGCAGTACAGGATCCTGCCCAGCCAAGGAGCTGCCTCCCAGAACAAGCACTTTGGAAATCCTATAAAAAGTGGTGATGCACACCTGTAATCCCAGCACACAGGAGGCTGAGGCAGGAGGATTGCTGTGAGACTGAAGACAGCCTGGGCTACATAGTTAGACCCTATCTCAAAAATCAATCAATCAACCAATCAGTCATCAATCAATCAATCAATCAAAAGCAAACAAGAAAAGCCCATACTGCACATGCCTACATGGCAATTCTGTCTCCCAAATAAAAACTGCTTCCTTTGACCTCCATGTCTTTCATTTTGTTTTTGTTTCTGTTTTATTTACCAAACAATAATTTTAGACTCATAAACTACCAAAAGTATGCTTCAAGTGTCCTTCTCAACCAAAATTAACATAAATACCACACGCATAGAATTGGAGATTTACTTTGCAAAGAGAACTTCTGTGGAAAACACTTTATATCTTTCAATGCCTTTTGATTTTTTTAGAAGAATTTTTCCTGTTTTTTTCCAGTGTTTTTCTTTTTCAAATTTTTTGATCCCTGTACAACTTTGCTCTGACCACACTTCTGTTCCCAAATTCTTTTGTAATCGAATACTGTATTTTCAGTTTGTACCAAAAGAACTGAAAATTACCTCAACCAAGAAGCCCAGAGATAAATGCTCACCAGTGGACTGGTACTCGACAGACATGGCAAGTCCTGCCCCATGGGTTGCTACTTACCCTGAGGGGACAAGAGGCCAGGACAGTGAGCAGCTGCTTCGGAGCTCAGCAACCAGAAGTACAAGGACACTCAGGTGAGAAGAATCTGCGCCTGCAGCCCAGGTGCTTTCGGGCTGGGGACACAGGTAAGGAAATGGGCTCGGAGTTGCGTTCAGCAGTGAGTGCACTATCATATCAGCTGATTGTTCCCACAACGGGTACGTGAGCCACAAAGCACTCCAAAGACATTTTAACACCACACGTATTAAATATGGAATTTTCCTCACAAATTATTTCTTGTCCAATGAATCGACCATGCAGTGATGGGAATCTGCGTCTGGAGTTCACTTTGTTGAGCTCATGGGTGCCAGGAGACCACAGCCAGCTCTGAGGAAGCCGCATCCTGGTTGAGGCAGCCAGTTCCTCAGGCTGAGGGTTCAAAGTGTCGCAATGTATTCTGCAGAAACATCTCAGACGATAGCCAGTCAGCCTCTTGCTCTTTGGCCTAAGAAACATAATCTTTAGCAAAGACACAAAAACAACTCTAAAGTTCTCTTTTATTGGGCTCCTCTGAGAATGTAATTATGCAATCACAAAACGGAAGTGGCTTTCTGCTACAGCTGCTGGCCCCCCAGCCCAGACTGCCACAGCCTTGAATATGCAATTTACAAACCCAGCAAGAGGGTGAGATGCGTTGTGGCAGTGTGCCCCACTCCAACCACAGTGCGTATAAAATAAACATCTTCTATTTTAAGAATAATTTTGGACATTCTCGTTTTAGTATTAAACTTTAAATGACTGATTTTTGAATTTTATAGTAATGAATTCTCCTATCTTTGAGCCGCATATCCTGAGCCCCTGTGAGTGATGGGGATCCCTGGCTCTCCATCCCTTCCCTCTGTGTGCATGGGCCCTCAAGGGTCTTGCCTTTCCCTAGGACCTTTTCTTTCTGTGTTTTCAGTTTTGAGTATCTTTTGGCTTCTGGGCATAGGGAGGAGGAAAATAGTGTTTCCCACCTGCATCAAATCCAAGCTGTCACTGGCACTGTGACTTCCCTGTAGGCTTAAATGCACCATATCATCACCAGCAGCCTGGCCACCTGTTCCAGTCCTAGTACTGCAGCACAATAGATACAGACTTCATGCTGGTGCAGTTGCTGACGTTTTAAACTTCCTTTTTCAGCTGGCTGAGGGCAATCCTTCAGCTCACAGGAATCATATCCCTTGGGCTTTTATCTGGTATGGACGTTTGTCAGTCGTCAGCTGCTGTGTGACAGTTCAGCTGGGTATAAAACTGATGCCTGAGCTGGGTGTGGTGATGCATGTTTGTAATCCCAACACTCAGCAGGCTGAGGCTGGAGGATCACCATGAGTTTGAGGCCAGCCTGGCGTACATTGCGAGTTCAAGATCAGCTTGAACTACACAGCGCAAAAAAACCAAAAAACAAAAAAACACGTGATGTGGGAGTCCATTTCTGTTGAGAGCCAAGGTGACTTTTTAAATCCATGAACCTGACTTCCTTTGTGATGGAGAGAACTTGAGCTGGGTGTTCACATGCTTGCTCTGTCCCACTGGTGAGTTTTTCCTCCTGGGGCTCCAGGTGTGTGGGTGCTGGATCTCTGTCGCTGCCTTCCAGCAGGAACATTCTCTCCTCCAAGGCTTTCCTAAAGAAAGCTGTCCGAGAAGATGCAGGCACCTGTAATCCCCGGAAACGGGCAGCGCTCCTCCACCTGGCCTCCAGCTGGTTCACGCCCTCCCATTCTTGAAACTTAAACCCCGCGTTTTCCTTGCCTGTCAGTCAGCTCTTACTGTTTCCATCTTTACGTACATTTATGGGCACTGAAATGTGCAGACCTTACCTCTAAAAATGTTTCAGCAGACTTTCCTTCTTAAGGCAGGTTCCAGACTGGACATCTTAGCAATTTGGTAAGTCCCTGTCTCAAAATACAAAAGACTTTAAAAGGCCGGAAGGGAGCTCGGTGCGAAGGCCCTGGGTTCGGTCCCCAGTACTGGAAGTAAGAGCCTCAGCTGGTTTCCCATTGGGCACCGCGCCCGCTCTCCGCATAGACGGCAATCGCGCGGGCGCCAGGGCCGAGAAGGACGCCGGGCCCTGGCGCCCGCACCGGAGCTCCCTGGCTCTGTCCGCCTCCTCAGCGTGGCCGCGGACTGCCGCCCGCGCTCACTCCTGCGCCCTGCGGTGGGAGGGGTCGTCCCGAAGTCCGCGGCCTCACGGCCCGCACCTCAGGTGCCCCCGGCCGTGCGGCCCCACAGTGTGCTCTGGGCCGGCCTGACGCTCGGAGGGGCGACGTGAGGGGCGCTGGTCCAGCGAGAGCCCTCGCTACATGCACGATTCGGCGGCACAGCGGCCCACGCGGGCCCCAGGCCCTCAGGGGGGAGCAGGCTGGCAGAGAAGGCGCCTCCGAGGCCGGGCCCCGCACATGCGTGGGAGGGGCTGCGCGTGTTTGGGGGGCGCTGCGCATGCGTATGGGTGGTCAGAAGCAGACCGACCCTGGCCCTCCTGGGCGTCCCCTGGCCCAGACATCTTTCCCTGGGCAGAGGGCTTATGCTTAACTGAATTAAATCCTCAGTTAAAACCACCAACCTGAAAACAAGGTTGTTACTTTGCTTTTTAAGAACTATTTTCTTATATTAAAAATCTTTTTATTCTATTGTAAAATTAAATGCAGAGAAAAAACAGACAAAAGAAGCATTAGCTGAAGGAGTCACAAAGGGGCCACCCCGTAGCCACCAGGGAAGGGAGGTGGCCCCTGGCCAAGGGGGCTGTGGGGACAGTCCCGGCACCTGGTGATGGTGGAGTCTGGGAGTGCTGGCCAGGCACCTTGCAGGCGTCCTGTGTTTAGCTGGTCTGACACCCTCTCCAGTGTCCCCACCTCCACCCACAGGGATATCTGCAGTTGGCGGGGCAACGGGCCTGCCCCGCTGTCCGCATCAAATGCCACTCACAGCCGCGCGGATCTCCATGATTCCCGTAAAAGCACAGAATCAGCTTTATCCAAGAGAAATTCAAGTAGGACACAACTGAGGTTGTTGGTGAATCTGCAGTTTTCTTTCTTAAGTCCTGGAGTCACACAACTCTTGCTGCTTTGAATGCAGTCTCACCTGTGTGTCCTTGCTCATCACCAGAGGAGAGGAACCAGTGAGCTGTGCTCATGGGTCTCACGTTAAACAATCTTGCTGCGGTTGTGACTGATTCCAGTGTCCTGTGCTTATTCCCCACCGTGTACCTAGGGGAATGGGCAGAGCACAGGGCCCAGGCCACATTCTCCACAGCTGCAGGCAACACACAGGTGCGCGCGCATGCATACACAGTACGTACACACTGAACACACAACACAACATACACACTACACACACACCACACACACTTCCAAACATATCACACAGACCACACAGACACACCATGCATCTCACACATAACACACAGAGAAACACATGCCACATATACACCAACACAGAAACAGACACTATACCTACACACAAACAACACCCATACATACAACCAACACACACACACACATCCACACCATATCCACACACAGATTGCGTATATGCACACAAATACAACAGCATATGTACAGAAGCAAATACACCATGCAGTCCACAAGCACAACACACATGCCAGGCGTGTGCACAAGCACACACACCCAACCACCCTGGGCTGGCCCCTCTGTGCCCTCGGCTCACAGCTGTGTCTGCCCTGTGTGACCAGGGGCAAGGCCTATCCCGGGCATCACCACACAGAGCCAGGCATTGCTGGGAAGCTGAGCTCACTGTGGCCAACAGTCAGAGCTCTGTTCTTTTTCTTTGTCTTCCCAGAATCACCCAGGAGCTCTCAGTGTCCAGGCAAATGAGAGATGTAACCTTTACGCCTGGGCTGGTTTTGATTTATCTGTGGGCAAAATAACCAAGCCCTGGGAGACAGTTTTCAAGTGGTGACCAAGGAATTTGTCACCTCATGAAATCCAAACACAAAGAGAATTCAGCAGGGTGTAAAAGTGGACTCGGGCAGAGAATCTTGGCCTGAACAAACTTCTGCGGGCCTGAAACCACGAAACTATGTGGCTGTTCCCAGTGTCACTGTCACCTCCGCGTCTGTCCCAGAGGGGCCTTGTGCTGCCAGGGACCCCAAGCCACAGTGTACGAAGTGCAGGTTCCAGGCTCGGCCCACGGGGTGCACCTTCTCCCTCACAGAAGGGCACCTGTCACCGCTGTTGTGATGGCTGTAGTGGGCTGCTCCTGGGGTACAGTGATCCCCATGCCCTGCCCCACTCCACCAGGGCCGAGTGTTCCTGACTTTCCTTGTCCTGCCCTTGCTCCAGCCTGGCACCCTGAACAGCACAGCGAGAAAGTTCCCTCAGGACCCCATCAGGAGCCCCTTGGGCAGTGCTCTGGCATCGCTCCCAAGCGTATCTCTGGGCCTCCAGCACCAGGTCAGTATTCACAGTTGCATCTGAGGTGGCAGGGCCAGCGTAGGGTGTGCTTGGGACTCAGCACCACTTCCCGAACCCTGGCAGGGCCCCACATGGCAGGGGTCCTCTACCACCACCACCCCAGGGGTGCCCTTGTGCTGGCCTCGGTGGGAGTGAGACTCCCTGTCTGTATTCCTTCTTAAATTAGAAAAAAATACCTGTGACTTTTAAGCAACAACAGCAGTTTAAAAATAACAAGCAAGTGTTCTCCGTGTTTGGTAAATTATAAAGCTTCCCCCATCTTCGGCTCCTCTGTCATGAAAGAAGCAAGTCTCAGTGTCTCTACGGCCCCTCCTCCTCCTCCTCTCCTCCTCCTCTCCTCCTCCTCCTCAGTGTACGAGTCGTGACTGTGAGACCGCAGGCTCCATCTCCTGCTAAACAGCCACACATTCCCACATCGTTCTTAAACCTGTTTCAAACGCAATATCATTTCCCCTTCAGTTAGTTCTGCCCTGTTTACTTATTAAAAATCAGAAACGTAAGAGCCAGAATGGAATTTTAACAATTACAAAGGTGACCATAAACACTTAATCTGTAATGGCGGAGTCCACCTCCTGTTAACCTTGACCACCCCCCTGGCTGGATGAAGACTCCCGGCGTGATGTGGGATCTCAGGGAACCGTGCTGCTCAGGGGGTCAGCCCTGAGTCAGTGAGCCGCTAGGGGTAGGGCTTTGCTGGAGAAGGGGGTCATGGAGGCACAGCCCTGGGGACCAAATCGGTGCTGCCCCTTCCTCCGTGGCACTGTCCCCTGCTGTTTCCTGGCCGCCATGCTGTTTCTTCTCCTCCGCCATGCCTTCCGCCCGCTGACCATGGGCTGAATCCTCTGAAACTGTGAGCCTAGCAAAGCTCTCCTCCCTTCAGTTGTGGGTGCCAGACACTGTGTCCCAGCGATGGAAAGCTGACTGGTACCCACGTCCTCTCCCTCCCTCTGTCCCCTAGTCCCCCTCTAGGGAGGGATGCGGGGCTGCTTCACACGCCTGGCGCCAACCATGTTCAGTGAGGGATTTCTCTTTTAAAAGCCCGTTTTAGAATAGACTTACAGGTTCCAAAATAACACAGCGCAAGGGCTTCCTCTTCCCGGCTCCCACACACATCCCACAGGCCATTGCGCACATCCCCCACTTGGGTCCACACTGCTGTGCTGTGTGTAGATCTGGCCTTGCTCGGTGGAACCAGGACCAGGAGGCTGTGGGACCCCCGGTCGGAGCATGTGCCTGCTGGGCGCAACGAGCGCCCTGTGGACAGCCAGGCCTCTCACGGAGCACAGCGGGCACCAGGGATTCTCATCCAGGGCACACACAGTGGGGCACAGTGAAAATCTGACGGGTGCCTACGGTGGCTCTGCAGGAAATGCGTAGAAGTGGGGTCTCAGGTCCATGTCTGTCATGTGGACTGCCCTCTGCTGGACAGACCTTGTGGTCATGCTCACCAGTAGTGTTGCAAACCTGGACCCCAGTGGCCCTGACATGCGACGGAGGCTCCTGGTGCCTTCCAGGGATTCCAGGGGACTCGGACGAGTCCATTCCACTTCTCTCATGTTCATCTTTTTCCTGTTGATTTCTGGGAGCTCTTTGTATACGAGAGGACCCAGCCCCTGTCTGTGAGGCTGGGTGTCCAGCCCAGCTCATCTTGTGACTGGGTGACCATAGCTTTTCTGTACGGAAACTTTTTTGTAGTCAAATTTTTTAGCTGCTCAGAGCTCCTGGGGTTTTGTCACTGTTTAAAAAGGCTTTTTCCCATTCTGAAGTTTCAGAGAGTGTTCCAATCTTTAGAAAATGCTTTTAAGATTTTATTTTTAACAGTGAAATGTTGGAGCCGCTGGCACCTGCCCTGCTGTGTGCTGTGTGGGGGACGCGCGCCTTGCTGTTCTTTTTGGGTGACTCCCCAGGCGTCTCCACAGTCCCTTCCCAGCCTCCTCCTTGTCTATACCACCTGCCAGCTCTGCATTCAGGCCGTGTGCTGCTTTGATCGGCACCTTACGGTGTGTTCCGGCGCTCTTCCTTCAGGACCTACCTCCGGCTGCCCGAGCAGCTGCCCCTTAGCATCCGCTTGGGTCCTGGTCTTTCCGCCTGGCTCCTCTGCCCTCCTGCTCCCTCCTTCCCTCTCCTCCACCCACCCCAGCGTCTGGGGGTCTGGGCACTCAGTTCCTCAGTTTCCAGATAATGGAGTCAGCCTCTCCGTTTCCTCTTGTTGCTTTTGGATCTTTTCCACAGAGAGAAAGGGAAATGCCGACCTGGCCAGCCAGCAGCGTCCAGTGCCCCAAATGCAGACCACGGCCTGTGGTTTGGGTTGGGCTGGGGTAGCACTGTGGTTCCAGGCCGCTGAAAAACTCTGTGTGGGGACATGAAGCAGCCAGCCCCGCGCAGGCGGTGCCCCGTCCGAGGAGCCCGGTGTGCGCAGGCGTGGCTGACATGTGGTTGTCACAGAGCTGGCCTTGCTCCCAGTGGACCCTAATTTAGCTCCTCGCTTCCTGCCCCACAGGACCCTGTCAGCTCCTTGGGCCGATGTGCTATCAACATGCTGTTTCACCTCAGAATCTCAGCCGGAGAGGAACTCGTGTGCAAGCACATGATGAAGATCCCAGACCCCTCCCCACACAGGCTTCTGGCAGAGCTCTCTTGCGGGGGTGAGGGGCGCTCTGGAAAGCGAGGGCTGGACGCCTCCTCTTGCTTCCTGCTTCCCCGTGTGGGGCAGACTTTTGATTTCAAACCCACAACCGTGAGGCTCCAGGTGGACGCTTCCTCCGAGCCCAGACTCAAACCTGCAGAACAGGAGAGGACGCAAGCATCCTGCAGGCCAAGCGAGGGCTGCAGGGCGACCCGGACTCTGCCTTCTGCCCTCCGACGTGCTATGGTTCGCTTGGGCAAGTCCTGCATGTTTGTCTTACAGCACCCCCGGTGTTTCTCAGTGACAGAGAAGTCTTCACTGGGGCTCCCCATGTCTGAACAGCACGGTGGGGAAAGCACGCCTCCCCTCCCGGGCCCACAGGGCAGCGGCACCTGGCCGTGCCCGCCGATGGTCCCCACTGTGTGTCCCTGAGCTGGGCTGCGCCCCAGAGCAGAGCCTTCTCTTCCTTCACCTTTCATCCCACGTGCGAAGCCCCTGCCCACCTGACGCTGTCCCCACCTGCCGGACTCAGGTTCTTCAGCTGGGAAAGGAGTCTGGGCCCCGGCTGTGGTCTCTCAGACCCATGGAGGGCCGTTCCACGGGCTGCTGTCACCAGGCCGCCACTCAGAAGGTGGAGCTTCCTCCTCCTGCCAGCCTTGAGGGCCCTTGAAAGTCTGGAGGTACGGCGGGGGGCGCATGCAGCACACTGCCGTGGGCCTGGTCAGCACCGGCGGCTTCTTCAGGCTGACCCTCCTTCTCTGGCCCTGGGACTCTCTTCCCCGGCTCGCTCAGAACCCTCGCCCTGAGTCCTGTGGGGGGCACCCAGTGTCCACCTCCTCGGCCTTCATCTCTGCTTCCTGCATTTTAGGGAAGCCCCTCCTGTCCCTCCCACCCTCCCCACAAAGTCTTATGTGGAAGATCACGTTTCCAACCCAGGCCTCTTTCTCACTCAGCCACTGCTTCCTGTCCCTAGAGGCAGGTGTGGTCCTCCTGGGCCTCTTCACAGGTCCACAGCACTGACTTTCAGAGATTTTTCGGGCTCCAAAGGACCCATATCCATCAAGACCCTGTCCTCAGCCGCAATCACTCCCTGAAAGGCCTCTGAAGCCAGCGCAGGGTGGGGTTGGCTTCCAGGTCTCTCTTGGCCACTGAGTGGCCTCAAGCTAAAGCTTCTCCCAGGAGGGATGCGGCCCGGCAGGGGCCCTGGCTCGAGCTGACTCCTCCTGCTGCCTTGCCCTTCCCCAAAGCTCTGGCTCTGGAAGAGGGCAGACAACAGTCCTGGTGGACATCAAGGAGCGAGAATCCGTCTCGTTGCTGGGACACAACACCCGACACCCACAGCTGAGGGGAGGAGAGGCCTAACTCGGACCACGGTTCCAGGAATTTAGTTCATGGTCACTGGCTCCAAGGCGTCATGGCAGAAGGGTGTGGTTGGCAGAGCAGGTTCATGGCAGGCAGGAAGCAAGGGAAGAGGTGAGAGACCGTGGATGGCACCCAAGGCCACGCCTCCACGACCCGAGCACACATGCAGTGTGCCCACCGCTGCCAGGGCAGATCCCAAGCCAAACAAGCTGACGCTGCACTCATGGCCACATCTGGCCCAGAAGGATGAGAGGAGCAGGGCTGTCCACCACCCGCAGCAGTCACCCCAGGCCCTACCTTCTGGACGCCGCCTCGTTGCTGGGACTGGACACCCCGTCTATGCACTAGGTCTGGCCTCCAGGGGCTCTGGGATGGCTACTGGCTGCACACTTTCCTGTCGCTGCCTCCTCTGACTCTTAGCCGTCCTCCCGCCTCTACCTCAAGGAGCCTCAAACGCCACGTCCTCCTCACCTCCTGCCCAGGCTGTCCCAGGCCGGCTGGTCGTCCACTAGACCCTGCAGCACCCCTCCACCCAGGCTGTCCCAGGGCCACCTCCTGCCATGACCTTCACGACCCTCTGTGCATCCACTGCCTCCCAGCACGTCAGCACCAGGGCACCACCCTGTCCCCAGCAGCCCGGCCATCAGGGTACAGCTCGGGGGCCACGGCCCAGGCCCCCAGAACACCACCCTGCCCTGGCAGCTGCACACAGAGGGGTCCAGGCTGGCCTCTCCTGGGTACTCGGGAGGCCCCAAGGGAGTGGCAGGGGCTGAGACTGGGTGCCTGCACTCCCTGGGGAGCACGGCATGGGATTCAGGGGCATTCAGCACGACACAGGCAGGCACGCCCAACACCCCGGGAGTGGGGAGAGGCTGGTCACACACCCTGCGCACAGGTCCTGGACCCCCAGGCCCCAGAACACCCTGGCCAGAGCCACATCTAGGCTGGGCTGAGCCAGAAACTGCACATGTGCGCTTGGGGTGAGTGGGAGCTGCCCCAGGGCTCCTGTGGGCTCCAGCCTTGCCTGGGGTGGGGTGCAGCTGAGGCCGGCCCCATCCCTGCCTTGCCATGGCTGCTCCAGGAGCAAAGCTGCCCATTCCTGTGACAGTCGCCGTGAGACATCTCATGGGTCCAGAGTTGTCGCCCTCAGAGCCGCTGCAGTGAGGACTCGGCCCGCCCACGTGAGGCTCCCACCTCAAAAGCCAGCTTCTCCTCCTGGCCAGGTGAGGGCTAAAGCTCCCCGTGGACACAGAGCGGGTCAGCTGCTGTTTCCAGAGACCCGCCACCCTGGCGGTCAGACAAGAGGGCTCCGGGGCTGGCACGGGGTCAGGGGACACGGGTCTATCTTGCAGTTGGCCTTTCTTAAAAACCCAAACATGATCAAGCGCCGCATTCCTGAAGCTAAAAATAAGCGTGGGGCCTGACATTTCCTAAGACAGAGCGTCCAGCCAAGACTGGCTGTGCGACCCACCAGCACACAGCTCGGCCAGCGGAGCATGGCGCCCGTCACACCTCCTAGGCCCTCCTGGGCCCGGCGACCTGTCCTCAGAGACATTTGGAACCTCTGAGGCCTGGGACTGACCCCAAGTCCCTGGGTCCCCACCCGCCCCAGCGGCCAGTGTCACCCACACCTTATAGACAGGGCTGCCTCCGGGCGATGGCCTTGCAACTCCCAGCAGCAGACGGGACACGGGGGGTGGGGTGGGGGAGCTTCGGCCATGGTGGGGACCAGCACTGAGAGAAGACACAGGGAGAGCAGAGATGAATTCCAGGGTGACGGGGAGCTGAGGACTGGTCGGGGGACAGCAAGGCAGATGGAGAGGACAGCAGAGGCCACATCTGCAGATGGGAAGGAAGCAGGGGCAGAAAGACGGACCCTGCATCCTGAAGTGGGGAGATGGGGAGGAACAGAGAGGAACAGAGCCAGGGATTTCTATCTTCAAGGGTCTAAAGAAAGAGCCACCCAACACCCGTGTCCCCGTGACCAGCTCACTGCAGAGAATGGAGTCGGCCTGCTGACAACCCCTCTCTGCCCCGGGTAGGCTCAGGGTGGTGGGGGCACTGCAGAGCTCCCCAGCACAAGGCAAGACAGCTGAAGGTGCCCCCCATGTGCACACGCCAAAGCTGGGCGTACCGTCTGCTCTGCACCTTGGCTCGGCCCTGCTGACCTGGGTGAGGTGACAGCAGCCTTCCTGTCCTCTCCAGGTGGCGGGGGCTCCATGCCCCTCTGCCTAGCGGGAGAAAGCCTGCTCTCTGCTCTGTCCCCCGGGAACATCAGCACCCTAACTCCAGCTGCTGTCACAGAGGGGGCATGGGGGGCCTGTGAGGTCTCCCCCATGCCAGGAGCCGACGGGCTGAGCCCAGATGGGTCCTCCTCGGGCTCTGGGCACCTCCCTGCACCCCCATGGCAGCCAGAACGCCCCGTCTCAGATGCTGCCAGCCATGAGGGACCAGCCTGTGGGCACGCAGGGTGGCCAGGGCGAGGGACAGGGAGGCTGCACTGGGCAGGATGTGGTAGCCTCGCCTGCTTGTCCCCTCTGGTCTTGGCTGCCCTGGCCCTGGCCCTGGCCCTGGCCCCGGTCTACCCTAGGCTCGGGAAGGACAGCGCATCTGCTACCTCCACCACCCTGCACACAGGGCGAGATGACGGCTCCCGCCGGCAGGCAGCAGAGGGCTCGTCCTTGGAGCACTGCTCCTGCTATAAATACACACTGAGTCAGAAATCAGCCGCTTCCCGCGGCAGCCGGCCCTTCCCGGCTCTGCGCCTGGGACCAGGCCCTCCCCAGTTGGCGTGACCTACTTTCTCAGCTGAGTGACGCTGAGGGGGAAGATGGTCACTAACGGGCAGCCCTGCATCTCTTCCCTGTGGCCAGGCGGCGGGGTGACCAGGGCCAGCCCGAGCAGAGATCAGTGCCCACACCCCAGCAGAGCCGAGCCCAGGGTGGGTGAGCAGTTCCTGCATGTCCAGCCCAGGGCCACCCTCCATTCCTCAGGGCCAGCAGAGTCCTGGACCCTGACCTGGGAGGCCCCAACCCTCCAGCGTCTGGGCAGCAGGACCCCAGGCTCTCAAGCTCATGGCCCAAGCTCAAATGCACTTCCTGCTGAGGCTAGACAGCCAACCTCCAGGGCTGTGTCTCAAGGGCCCAGGAGTAGCTGTTTTCCTGCCCTGGGTGGTGACCCTTTCCCTCAGGGACACTGCCTACCCCAGGCCCCCCGATGCATCTGCCAAGTAGGTGCAAGACTTGGAGGCAGAGTTTGCCATGCACTGGGAAAGCACCCACGCAACCATGCACCCTCCAGCCCAGTCCAGGGAGGGTGTAGACCAGGACAGGGGGTCACAGCGAGCGGCTGCCTCTCATGCAGCTGTACAGTCCCTGCTTCCACAGTGAGGGCTGCTGTCTGCGCGCCTCCTGGTCCTCCTCCGCCAGTTCCTCCCGGCCAGCCAGGCTGCTCCCCACCCCCGCTCCAGGGCCGCTTCTGCTGCCTCCAGATGGTGACCAGGCAGGGGACGGAGCCTGCTAAGTGGCCACTCAGACAAGCCCCCAGGACAAGTAGACATGTGTCTAGAGGAACCTGCAGAGACCCCTGTTGGAGCTCCTGAAATCTCTGGGTCGGAGGACCCTTCTGCAGCCCTATGTGGTAGCGCACACCTACAATCCAGCACTCTGGGGGGCTGAGGTAGGAGGATCACAAGCCAGCCTGGGCAACTTAGTAACTTAGCAAGACCCTGTCTTGAAATAAAAAGAGGGCTGGACATGCAGCTCAGTGCAAAGGCCCTGGGTTCAATCCTCAGGGCTTAAAGAGGAAGGGACAAGGACCTCTTGCAGCCTGGGTTTCACTGGGCACAAAGTGGAGGCTGACCCCAGGCACTGCCCTCTTCTGCGCCTTAGGTGCTGGGTTCCCAGACTGGCCCGGAGGTCCAGCTTGCCCCCTGTGGAAGGTGCACCTGGCCTCCCTATGCTGTGCGCTAATGCCTGTCCCTCCCACGTGTGTCCACCATGTGCATGGCCCAGCGTCTGGGCTCCTCCAGGCTGTGTGATCACAGGGCACGGCCGTGGCTGTCCCCGAGTGTACCCTCTGGGGGAAACCGGAGGGGATTCCTGCTGCCCGGGCTCCTCTGGCTGGAGTGCCAAGCCGAAGTGGACAAAAGTGCCCAGCAGCGTCCACAGGTGCAGCTGCCCCATCGCTCACCCTCTATGCAAAACAGCTCATTCAGGGAAACTGAGGCAGGGAGGCCCGGCCCCAGGGGGCTGACAGCTGTGGTGGTCACCCCCAGGCAGGGCTTTCCTCGGGCTGTGACGGTGCCAGGCACCAATCCTCAGCTGTCCTGGGCTCCAGGGAGTCCAGTGGAGCCCAGAGACGACACCTGGGTCACCTTCACAGTGTCCCCCGCCCACTCCGTCCTCCATCCCTGGGTCACCAAGGACGAGTGATACCTCATCACCAGCAGGGCCTCCAAGGGTGGCTTTCAGGGAGCTGAAAGCCTAGAGACAGGGACACCGCTTCTCAGGAGCAGCAGGACACCAGGCCTGGGCGTAGGGATAGAGGACAATGGCTCCTTCCTGCCCAGATTCTGGTGTTTGGGACACAGGTCTCGAGGAATAAGTGAAGGAGTTAAACCAGGTGAGTTTGTTTTAAAGCCATTAATGTGATGCCACCAGCTGCCACACAAGATAACGTTTGTTATCGTGCTACATGAGGGACCCAAGTGCCGGCTATTGCACCTAAATCCGTGCCACAGTCGTTCCAGCCTGGGGCAGAGCCGAGCCCTCAGCAGCACATTTTCCACACGGTGCCTTCTGTTCGGGAGGTGCTGGCATTTCGAGCTGGGCGGTTAGCACCTCGCTGGTCCTCCTCACGCATCCTGCCCTTACCTCTCTCCAGTGAGTTCTCCTGGGTGCTTGGGTGGGCGGAGGCGCCACCTGAGCGGTGACTCAGTGTCTGCCCACGCAGGCTGCACCGACGGGCTCTCTGCTCGCCATGCGATGTGGGCCGGCGGGTGCCGGGGCCGGCTGCTGCGACACAGCCGACAGCAGGGTGGATGCTCGTCATCTCCAGACCACATCTCCCAAGGCTTTTTCGTTTGGGCAGAATTAACGGTGGGGCCAGAGGTGCCTTGACTTGGGAGGACTGCCAGCATGAGGGCTCCGATGCAGACAAGACATCCACAGACCCCACCAAGCACCCACAGGGCGCTGTGCAGTGTGACGCTGGCCTCACGGTGGCCGTGAGGTGCTAGAAGGGCCACCACTGTTTTATGCTTGGAAAGCCACAAGCTGGGAAGCTGGATGTCAAGAGGGCCCCCTCCGCAGGTCGGGTGGGTCCTGGAGCACAGTGCTGGCCAGCTAGGAACAAGTCCTCCGGTTCCAGCCCCCATACCGGCCAGCCAGGGCATAGGCCAGCCCAGGACTGTCTCCCAAGGTGGGAAACAGCCCCGGCCTCGGATCCCCCGGGACAGCACTGTGGCAGGATCCCGGACACAGTCCTTGGTGATGACGTCACCGCCACCTGCTCGTGGCAGATGCCAGTGTGCTTGTTTTGGTCTGCTTTCGCCTCGTATGAACCCCAAGCAGGGCCAGTGAGCAAGGATGGGGATATGTGGTCCATCGTCAGGGCTGGGGTCTGAAGGACGCAGGGCAGGACGCAGGGCAGGACGCAGGGAGAGAGCCAGTCCCCTCTTCACCAGCCTCTGACCACAGCCCCCTCCCCGTCGGCCTGAACTTCACGGCCCCCGACATCCCCATCACTAAGGGCTCACCCTGCTGACACCCCACAACAGAGACCCGGGGGACCCCATCCTCAGAACACTCTGCTCAGCCCCACGCCCGTGCCACAAAAGATTTGTGCCTCATGCTGCCGGGGTGGACACCTGACACACTTGCTCCCAGGGCCTGGGACAGGCAAGCATGGGAAAGAGTGGACCCTGGACAATGCCAAATGTCTAGGAGGGGTGTGTCCCCTGGGCCAGCCTCTGGCATTTATGTCCTGAGGACTGTCCCAGTGGACTCAAGTGGAGGCCGAAGCCACAGCCTGGTGTGGGTGGTGCCCTGAGCAGGCTGAGGCTGCAGGCTGATCACAGCCTCTCTAATGGACTGGGGGAGAAGGAAGCCATGCAGAGGGGCCTGGGGCACATCCTGCGGTGCAGGGGACACAGTTTGCAGGGGTGACCAGGGGGGCCTGAGAGGGCTCAGGACCTCTAAGGGCAGTGGACTTGGGGAGGGCAAAGAATTCACATGGCCTACAGCCAGGGGTGCAGCCTCACCCCAGCAGCCACCTCTTAATTCTGCTCCCATAGTATCACAACACCTGACACCCACCGCTTAGAGTGGAGATGTCATGTAGCTCATGTTTCAGGTGATCCGGCCCATGGTTGCTGGCTCCAAGGCAAGGTGTCATGGCGGAAGAGTGGTGAGTGAAAGATGGCGGCCTGACGCGGAGCAGAGGATCAGCTCTGAGAGGAAGAGGCCAGGGAACAGATATCACACCCAAGGGCACACCTCCAGGCCCCTGGACACACCCAGGAGCATGCTCCTTCAGTCCCTGGAGGCTTCCTGGCCCTGAGCTGACACATCAGGCTGTGTGGCCTCACCCGTGGGGTGTCAACAAGCAGAGCCCGGCTGCGGGCTCCCCATTCCAGCCCAGGCTGAGCAGGAGCTCTCGGGGAGCTTGGGGCCCACTGCTGGGCGGCTCTCAGGGCACGCAGAGGCTCGCCAAGGCTCCTAGAACACAATTCCCTGGCGGGCTGGGATGACGCTCGCATTTTTCTAGGTGTGTATAGTGGAAACGAAACCAAAATATTATCACAAGGCTAAGTTTGTTTTACAGCTGCTGTGATGGATGACGGTACTTGTTTGGGTCCTGTGTAAACAGCGCTCCCTACGCCCTGAGCAGCCACGGCTTCCGCTCCCTGTCCCCAGGCACGGAGCTGAGGGCCACAGCTCTGTCCCTCATCCAGCAGACATCAGGGGGCTGGGGACCTCTGGGCCACAGGTTCACCCTGACAGCACCTCCAGGCATGGAAGGAGGAGCCGTGTTCCATTAGGGTGGACCTGTGGATGAGTTCTGTCCCCAGGGCTGCTTAAGGGCCCTGACAGTGGGCACCATGGCTCTCTCCAGACAGGGCTCCACAGGTGGCCCTTCCTGCCACAGGTCCCATTCAGACTGTGGGGCTCTTGGCCACAAGAAAGCCCAGGGACAGCAGTGTCCTGACACCCAAGCCTCTGCAGGGGCCCTCCTGAGATCTCATTCCCAAGCCCCCCACCCCCAAAAGCTCTGACCTGGTGGTGGGGGAGAGGGGAGGGAGGGGACCTTGGCCTGTCCACTGTCCCCATGTCCCCAAGTCTCCATGTGCCCAGGGCTCTCCCAGGGCACTGCTCTGTCTCCCATCCTTGTCTGTGTCCCTCACATTGTGTCCAGTAGCAACCACAAACGACCACAGAGCCAGGCATGGCATGTGCTGAGCTTAGGAGGGGGAAAGATGGCTCAGGCGAGTCCTGAGGAAGACACAGACCGCCCACAGCTGTGCCCATCCCAGCTCCCGCTACCCCGGACCAGCTCTGCAGCGAACCCATCTCCACCTGCCCTGGCTGACACAGAGAGGGTCAGCACCTTCCCCAGGCTGCCCAGCTGGAAAGCTGGTCACCTGGCCCCAGGCCCGCTCCCCAGCACAGCAAGACCAGCCGCCCCCGATCGGGCCCCGGCTAATCAGCCTGCTGTGTTCTGCCTCCAAAGCAAACGTGCGTTATCTGTGCCCACAGGCTCTCCTGCTTCCGCCAGGCGGATGGGTTATCTCGTCTCTGCGTCTTCGCGCAGACAGGGTCCCGGCTCAGTGCAGAGTTCGCTCACTGTTCACAGCGGGAGCGTGGGGGGTGGCGGCGCACTGTGGGCGCCCGCCAGAGCTGTCTGTGCAGGTCCCCACGGGCTCACCCAGGGCACCACACCCGCCTGTCCTCGCCTCGTCCCCCAGTCTTCTTGGTGACCAGGGTGCCCTAATGTCCTCACAGTCCTGGTTCCCTGGGTCCTGCCTTTGGAGACACCCGTGCCATCCTCGGGGGTCTCACTCACTCTGCTGGCACAGACATGCGTCTCCACGCATCAGTCACCTGAGTTCACCATGCGCCCTGCTCCCCTTGAGGGCCGCTGTGGCTGCCATGTGACCAAGCATGTGCAGGTACCACAGAGCCAGGGCCTGTGGCGAGGGAAGTGACCCAGCTGCCGTCCCTGGGACCGAGTCTGTGGTGGAGGCACAGCGCAGCTGGTGTGGAGTTGGCCCCGAAGGACAGCCCCAGAGCCCCGAAGTGCAGCCACGTGGACTCCAGCTCTGAGTGGCCTCAGGTAGGGCGTGTCACACAGTCACAAGGACACACCAGCGGGCCCCTGAGGCGCAGGCTGTGGGGGGCCGTCCAGCTGCGGGCTGGGGGAGGCCAGAGGGTGGTGGCTATGGCACAGGGACCAGGGTCCTGCTGGAACGGCAAGCCTGGGACAACAGCCCAACCTCGGGGCACCAAGGGCTGGGCTGTGCCGGGGTCCTGCTGGCCAATGTGGTCCAGGCAGGGAAGGAGAGCAGGGCCTGAGGATCCCAGGGGAGCTGGGGGGGGGCAAAAGATGACAGGACACATGCCAGGCCAAAGAAACCTGCCAGACCCGACCCCTGAGGGGAGATGGTGAGCAGCCCGTGTCATCCCCCTCCCGAGACGCTAGTGTGGGGACACCCAACCCGGGGGACATCACCTCTCAGCCCAGACTGGGGCCCTCGGTGAGTTGGAGCAGGAGCAGGGAGACAACTCCAAGCCGGGAGCCACAGGCACGGGGCCCACACCCGGAACCCGTCCGAGGCTGCAGGACCCGGGAGTCCCAAGCTTGCACGCAGGAAACAAACAGCCGTACGGAGGTTCTCCACAGGCCTGAGGTGGAGCTCAGCACGGCAGCACTTCCTCTGGCAAGGATGCCGCATGACCAAGCTAATGGATTTCGCTCCTAACCTGGTGGAGTTTGCAAGTAAGAGCAAATGCCTACATCGTGCCCAGCAGAGAGCATTCAGGTTTGTTCTGAAGACACGCCCGTGTGTGCACACACATGCACATGCACACGCCCCATGGCTCTGGTTCGCTCAGGCGGAGCTCAGTCTGAATCTTGGGGTTGTTTGGCCTGGCCAGTGGCTCCTGGGGACTCGGGACGTCCTGAGCAAACTTTCTCAAGGCTAAGGCCCCGAAGGACAGGCAGGGAGGTGGGAGGCTTTCCTGGAAAGGACAGGGACTTCGGCCACCTGGCCCTATCACAGCTAGCCTGCCCTGCGGTGGGGACACTTCCCGGGACACGCAACCTTCCTTGGGCACCACTTTCCCACGTCTAGGCTCTGCATGTCAACCACCTTGTCCTGTGGCCGTCTCAGTGACCAGCAGTGACTCAGAGGCCAGGACCCCTCGTGCTCACTGATGCAGGCCAGGCCCCTGCCAGACACCCTGAGCAGGCTCTGGAGCTCTGTCCCCTGCCGTCTGGCTCGGCTCCCTATGGCTCTGCCTTCAGCCTAAACCCAGCCACACGAGCCCAGGACCCAGAGCCGAGCATGCCATGACCATGGTGTACAGGCATCTGTCACTTCCTAGGCAGCAGGACAGGGCCCAGAACCAGGCACTCCCTCCTAGCCACTGATGCCCCTCAAGGGCTGTTCAGGGCCAGCACAGCAGGCAGGCTGCCTGGCCTGGGGGCTCCTGACCCAGTTGCCTGGGGTCAAGGCTAGGGCCATGTGATAGGGACTAGAGACCCCTCCCAGGACACAGGGCAGGTGGCTGCTGGGATGGGGCTTCCTTCCTTGGCTTGGTGGCCTCCTGTGGACCTTGGAGCATGCAGAACCACCCTGACCAACAGGGGTGCACAGACATCGCTGGTGGCCCTAAGGAAAGGGTGCAAGGGACAGAGCAACCCCCGTCCCTCCTCCACTTGTGCCCCACCCTGCTCCCTCTTCCTGTGCACGGGCTGAGCTCCTGCAGTGACACTGGGCGTGAGGGTGACGCAGGTGGCCCCGGGCTGCTGAGGGCCCAGGCCTCTCCAGAGGGCAGCCCTACCACGCTCTGAGCTTATGCAGGGCTGCCCAGACTGGGTCCCAGGGGGCAGCCATGAGCATGGGGTGGAGCCCAGGGTTGCCCTGCCAGGGACAGGACTTGGCAGGCGCTGGGCCACTGGGTCTTTGGTATCAGTGAGCGCCAGCCAGGCCCTTGGCAGGAGGAGGAAGTCTCCAATCCCTCTGGGGAAACTGGGGGAGGCCTGGGCCACGCCTGGATTCTCCAATCAACCATAGTCAGGTAATTAGACTCTTCCCAGCCCAGGGGAGAAAGGAGGTAATTAACGCCATGCTGGAAATCCCAGGTGCCTGGCGCAGAGAGCCCTGCTCAGCCCCGTGCGCCCTGAAGGTCACCCATCACCCGACTGTCCGTGGGGGTCCCTGCATGGCAGTGCTTCTGGTCCACAAGACCGGGTGTCTGTGCATATGTGCAGGGCATGGTGTCTGTGTCCATACGGCGCTGTATGAGTGTGCACGTGTCCAAGTGTGCATTTGCACTGCATGTCCATGTGCAGTGTGATGTGGGAATGCACCTATGTGTACGCAGTGTGCAGTGTGTGAACTCTGTCCCACCTGAGCCTGGGCAGCAGGCATGCTGATGCAGGAGGCAGCCGACCCGACCCGGGTGCCAGGGCTGCCTGACCCCGCCACTTCAGCCCTGCTTGTCACATGGCTGCTGGCACAGAGGTGACACCTGCACAGGAGTGAGGGGTCTGAGGAGGGCAGGGCTACAGGAGAGGAGGGCACCGCCTCCCAGCACTCAGCATGCCTCGGTTTCCCTTCCTGGGGAGGAAGGGATCGTACCCACTCCCAGGCTTTCCAGCCAGCGCTCCCCGCCAGCACCAGAGCCTTCTCTTCTGAGTGGAACAGGACAGAGGGACAGGAGGGGAGGAGGGGACATCGCAGGCTCTCCGGGGACTGAGAAGTATTTGGATTCAGAAATGGAAGTAACTGCCTATTTTCTCTGAGAAATATTCCACCCAAGATTTTAAAAGTAAGATTCCCAGATATAAAGACCTAACTGCCACCCAGCACCGGACAGTCATTACTGTAAGCTGTGTCACCCTGACACCTTCGAAGCAAACTCAGTTGAGCTGGTTCTCTGGCTTTAGAACAGGCAGAGGGTCTCAGGGCAGGACCAAGCCTTGGCTTCTGGGGATGGCAGGGGCCAGGCTCCTGTTATCTTGCCTGCCAGCCGGCTCCCCAACATCCTGGAGGCTCGGGCTGATAGCAGCACCCCGGGCGCTGGTCACAGGCGGCAGCTGGAAGTAGCACAGGCTTAGGTTTCCCCTACCCACGCCAGGGCGGTGTCCGGGAGCCGCATCAGACGAGGCCTGGGTGGCAGCCAGCACTCCCAGCATCTTGGAGCGATGTTATCACTGCAGCAACATTCCAGCAGCAACACGCCTGGTGTTTGTTCAACTCCTGGCTCCCAAGCAGTACAGAAGCCCATCGGTACGCTAGCCCGGCCCGCCTGGGAGCCACGTCCGTGCCTGTGTCCCACCCTGCCCACCGGGCCGCCCAGCCACAGACCTCCCTTTGTGAAAACAAGTCACGAGACACCCAGTTCAGCCTCCGTGGCTGGCTGTGGACAGGGCTGCCACCAACCCAGCATGCCAGGAGTGGAGCGTATAGCCCGAGGCCCTCACGGCGCGCCCCAGAGCCAGAGCTTGTGGGCCTGCAGAGTGGACGAGGGCTGGCACTCAGCCCCAAGTGCACCGTGCATCCCCTCCTGAACGCCCAGGGGGCCCGTCCGCCACCGCTGTGGTGGCCAGGGGGCCACAGCCCTGTCAGTGGGGACAGATAGCCAGGCACACAAGCACGTGGAGGGAGGTGGGGCACCTGTGAGGTAGGCAGTGCCATCTCACCTTGGGACGGACTCCACGGACAGCCTACAGGCCCCACCGTGTCCCCACCCCTCCCCCACTCGCCCACTCCCTCTCGCTCACCAGCTCTCCTCTAGGGTTCAGGGGCCCCGGGACACAGGACAGAGGTCTCTGCTCACAGGAAAACAGCAGGGGACCTTTAGGCACACGGCTGCAGCGACCCAAGGGTTGGGAGCCCAGGGCCAAGGCCCTGCCCTCTTCCGACAGCTGTGCGCGCCCCCCAAGTCCTTGCCTCCCTGCCCCACCAGGAGGGCCCCTGCCCAGACCGCAGCACCTTCTCTCCCGGCTCTGTGAGTGGAGAGAGAGGCGCTTCAGAAACCCTGGTGTCCATGATGCCCCCAGAGGATGTCTCCAGAACGCCTTGTCCACCAGTGTGGAGCAAGGCTGCACTCTGTAGATGTAGGAGCTCTGAAGCAGCCAGGTGACGGTGGCCCATGGGCCAGCACAGCTGTCCATCTGACTCGAATGGGCTATGGGAACATCGCAGCCGAGCAGCACCTGTCAGCTGCTTGGGCAGTGCGAGTGCAGCCCTCAGCCAAGGGCCCCACATCTGCCTGCAGCAGGCCTCTGTGACGGACAGGTCCCAGGCTGCGTCACCAGGCTGCCACCCAAGTGCAGCCCCCGGATGGTGTGAGCAGCCCAGCCCAGCTTGGGGGCACTGGCAGGGGGTGGGGAGGGGCCCTTCACTCCAGTGCTGGCACCTGTGGTCATTTGGGGGTGTCTGTTACATCAGCTTCCCACACCGGTGATGAATGCCCAAGCAAATTAAGAGGACAGGCTTGCTCTGGCTCCTGTTCCAAGCTGCCCTGGTCCTGCGCTGAGGCGGAAATCACGGCCGGGAGCAGGGTGGTGGTGGCTGCCCCAGGGTCCAAGAGGTACAGCAGCGAGGGGCTGTGTGGAGGCCACCACCCTCGCGGGCGGGGCCCAGTGGCCGGCCTTCCTCCCGCCTGCCCTCCCACCGCACTTGCCCCAGCATGCAGGGACACTGACATGCCCAGGGCAGGCTGGCCTGTGCAGGGCCCCAGGAGGCTTTTATCTGCTGTTTACCCTTGAAATCAGAAAATGGACTGAAGACTCCAGGGTTTAAAATTGTAAAAGCCACTCAACTGCATAACTTTTCCACTTAGGTTTATTACAAAGCAATTCATGTTCATTCTACAAAGACAGAAAACACAGGCGAAGAGCGAAGTTCCTCGGCATCCACCCAACGCTGGCTGCTTCGGGGATCAGCCACACATGGGAGGACTCGTGTGCTTTGTCTTGGGAACACGGGGTGCCTGGTCCCATGGACACCTCAGCAGGCAAGTGCATCAGGGGCCAGGGCAGCCCCCACGTCCGTGGCTACTGGGATGACAGGAGTCAAGGGACCTGGGCAAGGGACCATGTCTGTTGGCCCCTCCTGAACTGTCATACCTCAGCTCAAGCCTTGAAGGGAAGGACCCGGTGCTCAGGAAGGGAAGGATGGTAGGCAAAGGCTATGCCAGCCAGGTGGGCCCAGGTCACCTAAGACCAGCAGCGAGGCACAGCTCACGTGTCACTGGCAGAGTAGGTAGCCAGGGATGGCTCACACAGCCGCACACACGAAGCAGCGCAGCCTGAGGACAGAGCCACCGGCCAGGCTGTGCATGCAAGGCCCTGTCCTGTGCTTCCTGTAGAAAGAGGTGTCACCAACACCTCCTTTAGGCTGCTCCCTCCGCTGGGAACCTGCTGTCATGGCGGGCGGCAGCAGGACAGGGCCGGGCATGTGGTCTCGGCTGGATCCAGCAGACTTGGGATTGGTGCCATGCCCCCATTTGTCCCTCTTCAGTGCCAGCTGCCTCCAGGGTGTCCATGCAGCGTCTGCAGAGTCTCGCTGCTCTCCCAGGAAAGGGGGCCCGGGATGTGCGCTCCAACTGTGGCCTCGGCGACACTGCCAAGCTGTGGATCCTGCTGCGGGAGCAGCCTG
Organism: Chinchilla lanigera; assembly: GCF_000276665.1. NCBI lineage: Eukaryota > Metazoa > Chordata > Mammalia > Rodentia > Chinchillidae > Chinchilla > Chinchilla lanigera. The sequence goes on along the minus strand of NW_004955407.1, from coordinate 41,833,827 downwards.
GGCATGCTGGCCAGGGCACGAGGCTGGGGACATGGAGACAGCAGCAGGAGGGCAGCAGGTGCTGGTGCCTGCCCTCGCAGACCTGTGTGAGTCCTGAGCCTCTCAGGCCCCACCACTGCCTTCGCCTGGGTCCCTGCAGGCAGGGGGCAGCAGGTCCTGCACAGCAGGGGTAGGAGCAGCCGAGAGAGTGCAGAACCTGCAGCAGGGACACGACCCTCCCTCTCACACCCTGAGCTGATTACGAGCGTGAAGCTACTCTCCTGCGGGCTGGGCAAGCGGCCCCCACAAGGTGGTGAGCGGCCCGACTGAGCAGCCCACAAGGGCCATGAGGAAACTGCAGCCCTGATGAGGTGGGGTAGATGAGGGGACAGCAGGGGGACAGGTGTGACCTCTGCACCCTTGGTGAGCCAGGGGCAGCACATGGGTGCCAGGTGAGTCCCAAGGGCTACTGCAGGAGTCTGTAAGGTGCTCAGCCAAGTGGTCCGCCCAGGCCTCTGTGCTCTCAGATTCCTTCTGCAGGCAAAGCTGGGAGCCTGCACTTGCTCTCCGATGTGGGGAGGCCAGGCCTGAGCGCCCCGTGGGACACGTGTGGCCCTGCCAACCCACCATCCCAGCTGTGCCGGGCCCTGCCCCAAGATGCAGGGGACCTGGGCGGCAGCAGAGAAGTCATGAAAGCTTCACTGACCACACAGCAGCTGCTCTCCACTCCAGCAAGTTGAAGGCCCTGCTGGGAGGCCATCACTAAGGGTGCAGCCTCCCTGCACCTCTGCCCAGGGTATGCTCACAGCATGCGGGACTCCGCTCTGGTCACAGCTGGTCAGCGCCTTCCAGCTGCATCTGGAGGGCCAGCTGCTGTCCAATGGCCAGCAGGGGGCTGGCTCTGTAGGCTGGGCTGGCCAGCAGTTCCCGAAACCGGGTCCTTTCTTCCTCACTGAAAGAAGATACACCACAGGTCAGGTCAGCAGGTGGCAGTGAAATACCCAGCCTGCAGCAAGGGCCAAGAAAAGAGCCCGTCACCTAGGGCATGGAGAACCAGCCACCCCACACGCAGGCCCCGGACACAGCAATGGATAGCAGAGCCTGGCGTCACCACCCAAACAGTGTCTAGTGCCTGGGGACCTGGGGGGGTGCTGTTCTGTGGGCTACTTGCTTGCCCAGGGTCCATGGAGGGCTCACCCTGCTGAGCAGAGATGGCAGTGTGGCAGTTTGCCCACTCTGCAGACTTGTGGGCCCTTACATAAGAGGCGCCTGCTCCCTGGCAAGCCCAAAATAGCCACGCACAAGCGCCTGAGCAGGGGGCAGGACAGGCTCTTGCATAGGGGCTCAGGGCTTGTGCCACGTGACAGGTAACCACCCCTGCCCCTGCTGCCTGCTCTAACCCAACCAGGTCACCCCCAGGAGCACCCTGCAGCCCAAAGGCTGCATGAACCCTCAGGCTGGTGCTCCAGGGGACCATGGGAGCCTGGAGTGTAACCTGCGGACAGGACCTGGGTGGTGGCTCTAACACACAGTGGCTGAGCCGCCGGCGACCACAGGCACATCCAGACCACGGTGGTCTGGGCTCTGGGTTGTCCTGCGGATGGCTCACATGGCCCGGGCTGCCAAGGCCCTGCTGGGGACTGTCACCTGCTCCTCCCGATGGCTCCCCAACACCCCACTCCCCAAGAAACCTAGTGAAAATCCTCAAACATGGCAGATGCTGACAGTGACTGCAGGAAGTGCTGCCCCATGGGTGCACCTGGCAGCGGGCGCCCAAGGAGCCATACTCACAGGAGCCGCTGTCTCTGGGCTGCGCTCATCTGGCTGAACTGGGCTGGTTGGGGTTCACTGCTTACCCTGCTGTGAACACAGAGAGTCCTGTCACCAATCCTGCCCACGCGAGGCCTCCTGGGCCTCAGCAGCCAGAGCGCCCAGGTGAGGAAGGCGTGGGTCTCGTGCTGGCTGCAGCTGCTGGGCAACTGTACAGACAGCCGCCACCGCTGCTTTTCCAGCCACCATGTCTGAGCGGATGCCCACGGCCCGAGTGACAGGGCCTGGCCCCCCCCGACTCATGCACCGAGCCTTCCACGCCTGGGCCAAGCTAAGCAGAGCCAGCAGACAAGCCCGTGCCTGCCAGGCCTACGAGCAGACGCTGCCCCTGTCCTGAGGGAGCGCGACCTGCTGTGACCGTGAGACCGAGACACAGTCCCCATGTGCTGAGGACACGTGTGTGCGCTGAGGAGCCCCAGGTGGGGTGGCCCCGGACCAGACGTCCACATCTGCCTGAGCCTGATTCAGGGCTCACAAGGGGTGCCCCGTGCACACTGCAGAGCTCCTGCAACTCCACAGGGACCTGCCCCACGCCCTCGGCCTGGGGGTCAGCAAGGACTGGGCAGCGGAACAGCCACCAAGCTTCCTTCCCAGGGAGCTGTGCACCTGACAAGAAGCCAATGATAGTGCCACATGCCACCTGGCATGGGGGTGGCCTGGAGGAAAGGTAGAAAAGGGCCCAAGTTTTGGGAAGCACCTAAATTTAGCATGCTGACCAGGGGGCCTGATTTCTTATTCATGTTTCCTCTAAAATATGAATGGAAGACATTTTCTGTCTTCCCAAAATAGTGCCTAAGGTGCTGCCCCCGGGGAAGGACTGTTGGGCGCTGGCGCTTCCTGCCCAGCCTCTAGGACAGTGGCCTTCCCAGAGGAGGCCTCATGCCCCTCACCTTCCCGCTCGCTCCTGCCTGACGCACCCAAAGCAAACACGGCTGGTGCCACAGGGCCCCGGGCCCTCGGCCACACGACAGCAATGTGGGCTGGGCTGGGCTGGGGCGCAGCTAGGGCTGCTCTGAGCCTCAGGGAACCAGCAAGTGGCCGGCCACACCCTTGGGCCTGCTGGAGTTATCACCATGCTTCCTAACCTGGGGGGGTCCATTTGCCCGTGGGAGGCAACCCCGTGCCAGGATCCCCAGCACTGCACTGCTCTGGAGCGGGGACACTGCTGGGCCACAGGGGCCGGACACTGGAAGCTGAGCTGTCGGGTAGCACGTGTTGTCACCTCAGTGTGACCTGTACGGACGGGAACCTCCCTCACCAAGGGAAACCATGGAGAGCCGGCGAGGTGAGGCGAGGAAGCCAGACTGGTCCCACACGACCCTGCCTTGTGAGGGCCCGGTGCACACAGCGCTACCACGTGAGCCCCGGCGAGGGGCAGTGATGAGGAGCACGGTGACCCTGACAGCCCCTGGCCTGCAGCCCTGGAGGCCCAGCACATTTTTCCTAGGGCTGGCGGGCAGCTGTTTATACAGCCCTCCCTTCCAGGAGCCCAGCACATTTTTCAGATGAGAAAACTGAGAAGAGGGGAAGGACCTTTGACCAGGTCGCATTTTTGCTCAAGAACCAGGCGTGGAATCTGCGGGGCAGCCCTGTCCCGCAGTCTCGCCCTGCCCCACCCTGGTGGGAGCCCCTGTCTGCGCTGAGTGTGCTGGTGCCTCCACGGCGGGAAGCCTCCGGGACCTTCAGGCTCAGAGACAGTACATGCCCCTGCTTCCCCTTGGAAGGAAATTCAGCAGTAGAAAAGAATGCTTTTTAAGACAGCAGAATTAGAAATGCGGGAGATAAAGACGGAAGTCCTGCTGCTGTGACAGAATACAAAGCCCCAATGCTGTCAACTGCTCCCCAAAGCTGAGGTCCCCATCTCATCCCCAAAGCTTGATGAGGACAAGCTCGGGTCCACCCAGGCCTCTAGGCTCCAGGGAGAAGCACGGCCAGCATGAGCAGGCGACCACCCACCTTAGGACCAGGCCTGAGCTACCACCTTCCTCAGGAGGAGCAGGGCAGAGGCACATGCAAAGGCCCTGAAGCTGGGACGGGGCACACGCTCAGGGGCCATGGACTGCAGTCAGACTGGGAGCCATGGCTGATGGAAGGGTGGCAGAGTTCAGGTCAGCAGGGCTGGGGTCTCAAGGCGTGGCCTGGGTGCTCCCAAGCCCTGGCCAACAGCCACAGTGCTCCCCGCCTCGTACAAGGATCTCATTTCAGGTATGGCTGAGCTCACAGGCCTCTTGCTCCCTGTAAGCCGGCCCATGGGACACTCACCCCCTGGGCGGCGGTGGGCAGTAGGCCTCCAGCTCTTCCAGTTCGGGCAGGGCGTCCCTCAGGGGGTGCAGGTCACCCACCACTACCATAGCCCGGCGTTTCCGCTCCTCCTTGCGCTTCTGCTCGGCCAGCTTGATGGCTTCGATTTCTGGGGCAGAGGGGATAGGGTCAGAGAGGGCAATAGATGTCCATCATCTGCACGCTTCCTACTGTCCGTCACTCATACCCCACCCTGGAGACCTCAGGGTCAGTGGCTCCGAGCTATTTTTTCCCCATAATCACAGAGTAGACTTTTTAATTACAGGCTGAGCACAGCTTGGAGCCGAGGCTGGGGCTGCTCCTTCAGCAGAGATGTGCTGGCACAGCCTGTGCTTCCGGCCGCACTGCCAACGCCCTCTGCCCCAGAGAATCGAGACCAGCATGGCGCTCACTGCAGGGAGGCCTGGTGGCAGGAAAGACACCGGTTGCTCAGCACCAACATGAGGGTAGGCAGGGCAAGCCCTGTGCCAGGAGAGGGGTCAGGGCCACAGGCATGGAGGGGCGGCATGGGCAAGGGCCTACAGCTCTGCACAGGAGGGCATGGTCTCCAGATGTGCTCGTCACCACAGCAGCCAAGTCAAAGCTGATGGGGAAAAGGGTCCCAGTGTGCTCCTGGATGTATATAGTCTGACTGCGCTTGGGCTCCCCTGACAAGGCCCGCGCCCCCACTCTGGGATTACCGAGATTTGCAAGGTGACAATTTGGTGCCCTAGGTGCTGCCAGGCACAGCCATTCCCCCTGGAGAGCCAGGATCCAGGAGGGCAGGCAGGTGGGAGGATTTAGGAGGCAGACAGGACAGGGACTGCAGACCCCGGAATAAGGAAGGCAGCGCCAAAGGAGGGCGGTGTCTGACCCAGGGTAGAGAAAGGTGGCAGATTCCGGGCAAATGTCCACAGCCACTGTGCTCCGGCACCACCTGCCCAGCACACTGGGAGGCAGGCAGCAAGAGGGCAGGCATGAGCTGGCATGACCAAGGGGATGAGGGCAAAACCATGGCACTGGCACGGGTGGTTCCAATATACAAGGAACACAGCCAACTGAGAAACACAGCACAGATATACACACTCCTGAACATGCTACAGAACCCACAGGGCTTGCTGGGCTGCTGCAAGATTGCAGCAAACTCACAACACACGAAATTACTGCAAGAAAAAAAAAGAAAATCAAATTGACTTTTATAGACTAAAAGGAGGAAAAATTCCATTGACAGTAGCAGCAGAAATTGTAAAGTATATAGCAGTGAGTTTGTCCAAACCAAACCAAACCAAACACACATACACAGGAAAGCAAAAGCAAAAGAAAAATGGAAAGGGAAGCCTCTACAAGGAGAACTGCACAATGCCAGTGGGCCTGAAGACGCAGTACTGTGCGGCGACAACGCTCCCAGAACTGGGCCAGGACTAAGGGCAACCTGTAGCCCACGAGGCTGCTGCTGTGCTCCGGAACAGTGACGAACGAATGGCATGATTCCACACAGAAGCCAAGGATTGGGGACCTGCTGACACTGTCGACAGGACAGGGTGGCTAGGCTGAGTCTCCACACGGGCCGGAGCCACCCCAAGTACAAGGCATCCAGCGAGGAAGGAGGTCCCTGGACACCTGGTGGCAGAGCAGCTGCAAGCCTACTGTAGGACGCAAAAGACCTGACCATGGCCCACAGGCATCAACTCAGGAGGGAGCACAGCCTGGACATAAAGCAGGTCCCTAAGGGTTTCGCAAGAACACGGGGAAAACATCTTCATGACGGAGAATTAGGCAAAGTTCTCTTAAATCAAATATATATACCATAACCAGACTTCTCAAAATTAAACTCCTGACATAGAAAAATTTAAGAAAATTAACAGGCCAATCACAGGCAGTGAGGAAATATTTGCAAAACACACAGCTGCCCAAGGACTGGAGTCCAGGACACAGAGAGGGTTTTGAGAACCTCAGTGATAAAAGGCGAAGAGCTTAGGAAAGGGACTTCCTGCAGAGGAAGCACAGGCGGCAGCAGCTCTGGACAGTACCCCTCCCTGTGATGCCAGCCGGCCCCAGAAAAGCCAGTGCCATCGCCAGGCCAGGCGAGAGACAGTGCACGCGTGGGAGAGGCTTCGGCCACCAGAACTCTCCCACGCTGCCGGTGGGGGCACAGAGGCATGACTTGGTTGGAAGACGTCTGGCAGTCGCTCATGAAACTAAACATGCACCTACCCTATGACCCAGCGTTCCATTCCTAAGTATTTACATAAGAGAAACGAAAACACGGCCACGAAGACTCAAATGTTCATGCAGCCTTACCCATCCAGCCAAACACGGCACAGCCAGGCACCTCACAGGAGACTGGGCCGTGAGGGTGCACACACAAGCCGCTCCAAAAGGCTCAGCCCCCACTCGTGCTGCCTGCAGACAGACAGATGGACGGACAGGTGGGTGGACTGCAGGCAGGCAGGCAGGCAAGACAGTGCCTCCACAAACGCGGCTCACGGGGCAGAGCTGTGAACCAACACAGCCGAGGGAGCCACCTCTGGGTGGTGAGGAAGCCAACACCTTGAAAAGGACTTCAGCTGCACAGCTACACACAACCGCCTGAAATCCCCACCACTGCACACAAACAGTCTCCAGAGAAAAAGAAGGAAAAAGGGTCCACCAACAAAACGAACCCCACCGGAGTTACCTGGGGGCAAGTGTGATGATGTCTGCAGCGGGCTTTGGAATATGGGAAGTGTCGCGGGGTGGACAGAGAGGGATGGACACGGGTGGTTGTAAAATGAGAAGCAGCGCATCAGCTGTAAAACCCACGGAGCTGGTGTGAGGGCACTCGGTAAACGATGCTCCTCACTTTTCTGAAGGCCATTTTGGACCACAAGCTATGAAGGGAAAACAATGTGGGAGGTGTGGCTACTGCTGTCTTTAAAGGCCCACTTACAGCCTTGTGTTCCTGAAGAGCACACAGCAGCAGCGGGGTGAGCCGCTCAGGCGACCCTGAAGAAATTCTGAGCAGAAACAAATAATTCAGAAAACAAAAGAGCAGAGCTGATAACTAAATTCAGGAATTTCTGGACAGGGAGATAAAGCTTCCCATCTAATTTAATCAGAAATGAGGCAGAGTAAAGAATGACAATGAGAACATGAAAGATATTTAATAATGAGAAACCAACATATAGCCTTTTGCTAATAAAGACCGACATCTGATTACTTCAGGAAAATATGAGTGGCAAAGAGCGAGTCAAGGAATTAATAAAAAGACCAAGCACCAGAAATGAAAATTACTCATCTCAAAGAGTAAATCCCAGAAATGTTGAGTGGGCATAGCCATGGTCTATGAACACTTCCAGAGCTAGCTTACCAAGAACACCTCTCGTGATTTTATCCTGGGAATTAAGAAAGAGAAAATGAAGGCATGAACCATTGAAGCAACACTGAAAAAGTGGCAAAGACATAAAATTAGTATTCCGGGAATAAACTGGCAAGCTTCACTAACGATTACCTTCAAAAAACACAATTTCTTTAAAACCCTCAAGAAAAGATAATGTAAACAACATTTCAAGATGTGAGATGTAAAGAAGGAAACATTTCAAATAAAGTTTACAAAGTCAGCAGAATCACAATAAAGAGATAACTATGAAAATATTACAAAACAATCTTTTTTGTGATCTTTGTGCAAAGACAAGAATATTTTTAGGAGAACTTCAGCAGCTCATTAGCGTCATGAAAAATAACTACACATTCCGAGCAGAGTGAGAGGAGAGGCCCTTGGCCTGCCGGGGACTGGCTGGCCGCCTGGGGCAGGCATGCCCTGGGCCAGGCGGGAACAGAGGGACTTGCTTGCGCCCAGAGCAGCGGGCAAAGGGGAGGACACAGCACATGCAGCTTCTGAAATTAAAACATTCATCACAGGGACCGACATGGACTTTAACAAACAAGGGGTCAAGAGCGGTAGCCTCCACAGACAGTTTTCTAGAGAGCAGGAAACGTGGGCCCCGCAGGTGCTCGCATACAGCAGGGGCCGCTGTCGCCAGAGCCTTGCAGCTGCCTCCCTGGGGGCCAGGTGACCCCTCGGGTATCTGCTTTGGGCTCCTGCGTGGGAGCCCTGGCATGCATCCAAGTGCAAGAGCAAGCAGCTGACAGAGCTGCTCTGGAGGGCGAAGGCGCAAACTTACTCTGCAGCCATCGCTCCCGCCGCTGCCTGAGTTTCTCCTTCTTGGGCAAAATGGCCTTGACCTCAGCACCTGAGGAGAAAAAACATGTGGTTGGGCCCTGAGTGCCCAGCGGGGCTTTGGCCCCGAGCCCCCAGCCCTGCCTCACAGTGCCTGAGGCTGGGACAGAGCAGATTCCCACTGTGCCGGCAGCAGCCCAGCTGCGGCAACTCAAAGCAGTCAGCTGTGGCATGGGGACAGTCAGCTCTGGACTCCGACCCCTCGGGCTCCGTGCAGCCCTGTGACACACACAGCATGTGCTAGCACAATGCCAAGGCTCTCCAGGCACCAGCACCCCTCTCAGGTGCTGGCCTGGCCCCTCACCACTGGCTGCCAGGAAAGCTAGGCAGTGTTACCACTGAGGGGGGCCCCTGCCCGCCTCAACCAGGGACCAAGTGCAGGTGACTACAGGGCCCAGAGGAGCCTCCACCTATACAGGGGACATGAACTGGGCAGAAGTCCGCAGACACACAGGACAGCAGCCCTGTCCACGCATCTGCTTGCTGCTGGCTCCGCTCAGGGCCACTGCCCAGGACCACAGGACTACATCCAGGAAAGCACGGCTACTACGCTTACCCCAGTAAAGACAGACGAGGACACCGGGGTGGGGCTCCTGTGCTGGCCACCCGCACCGTCCTTGTGCCTCCTGGTCAGGCTGGTGCCTGGAGACCTAGAGCACCCAGCCTTCATCCTGCTGCCGTATCCCCTCTGTGGCCAGGCCGGTTGCCCACCCCTACTTCACCAGGACAGCAGCAATGCTGCAGCTACTCCATGACCAGGCTTTCTACATGCGTGTTGCCGTCTGGTCACCCAGGGCAGCGTGGGAGCGGAGGCACTGTCTTGTGCTCGGTGTGTGAGTGCTCCTTGTTCCAAGGCCACCTTCCCTGCCTGGTCCCAGGCCCTACCACTACTTCTCACTGTGCTGCCACCTAGGCTACAGAGCAGGCCACTGGTGCTCTGGATATCAAGGGCCTGGTCACCACTCAGCAGAAGCCACAGCCACATAGCATGGCCTGGGAGACCCGGGCAGGCGGCTGCAGAGCCATCCGGGAACAATGAGGGAAGGTCGAGGTACGTCAGCTGCGGGGCAGAGCCAGTGTCCTTCCAGTTGCAGGGCAAGGCTGCCAGCACCCGCACCCTTCCCTGGTGCAGGGACCCAGGGACATGGAGGATGCCGGCACCAAGGGTGAAGTGTGGTGCTGCGGCCTGCCCATGCCTTCTCCTGCCCGGGGCACCACCTGTCATCTCTGGCTCGGCGCTTGGTCCAGATGGCCGTGACATTACCTGGCCCTGTGTGTACTGCACATCCCACTGGAAGAGGCTGGACCGTCCCAGTGCAGAGGCCAAGGGCCTGTGAGTGTGACCGTGTCTGTAGACAGTGTCACAGAGCTAAGGTAAAATGAGGGCTTCAGGGTCCTTATAAAAAATGAGGCCAGACACACACAGAGGATGCCATCAGCAAGTCCAGGGAGACCTCCAAGGGACCAGCCCCGTGACCCCATGCTCTCTGGCTGCTTCTGCAACAGACCTGTGCTGCTGTCAGGCAGCCTGCACCACCAGATCCAGCCACCCTGGCAATGATGCATCACACTGGGCCTCCACAGGCGCCCGCACCCGCGTGTCACCATCACTGGTGGTCACTCAGGAGGCAGAGGGCTTCTGTGCAAGCCTATGTGACTCGCCTGGAGACATCAGGGGCAACGGGTGCATTTCAGTCAGGAACCCACTGAACTTTCTGTATGAGAAAGCGGGGCTCTGCAAGACCAGCACCCTACCCAGAGCCACGAAGAATGGCAAGGACAGGACATCCAGACAGGGTGACAGCTGGGCCCCTGACATGAGGACCCACAGTGGCCACCGGCCTTGCAGGAAAGCAGTACAGGCTGGGCCAGCTCACGTGTCACGGGGACCCTGGAACCCTTGGCTACAAGAGTCTGGGAGACAGGATTGGAGGCTGAACTGCCAAGGTGAACCCTGACCCAGGCACATCATACTCAGAAAGTGCTAAGAATGCACTCAGCCCCACATGTAGGACGCAGGTCTCCCGGGGCCCACCAGGAGCATCTGCCCAACACCATGAGGTGGGCAGGGCCACCTCCTCGCGTCCTGGTAACCAGCCAGGCCTGCCCTCATTCACCAGAAGTGGCTGCGCTGTGTCCTCTGGGGTCACCATGGATGTAGGCCAGGTGGGCCAGCCCCAGAGGCCCAGGCAGTGCCAGTGGAGATCTCCATCTCAGGACAGCCATGGCTCAGCTATTGCTCAGACGGTGTGGCTGGGGGAACGTGGGCCACGCCAGTTCCTGTGCAGATGCAGGACGCAGGACATGGGGCCGGGGCCGGGGCCGGGGTTGGGATGCAGAGCAGATTACTGGGTCCTCGCTGTTTAATGGGCCCCCAGAGCCTGGTGTCCTTGAGCCAATGGGTGGGGTGCACTTCCTGTGCAATGTGTAGGCTTATGACATCGATACAGAGACCATGTCGCCTCTGTAGAGTCCTCCTGGGCTCTGGACAGGGAGTTCTGGGGAGATGAGCCCACTGGTGCCCCTGTTCAGATCTAGGCTCAGGGCTGAGGATGGGGACAGGTAGGGAACAGTGTGTGCTCTGGGGGCGGCTCTGGAGCAGGGCAGCCTTGAGGCCAAGCCCCAGGCCCAGAGGTCAGGTGGCTGCCGCCTGGACTGCTCTCTCAGAATGTGTCTGGACAGACACTGCCTGGTCGCAGGGCCGAAGACTTTCCCAGCCTGCACAGGAGAGAACCCACACATGAAGGGGAAGAAGCAGCAGCCAAGTCCTGTGGAGAGCAAGGCAGAGGTCTTGCCGAGCTACGCTACTCTCACGGCAGGGCAGGACAGGACAGGACGGGACAGGACCAGAGCCACAACACTGACTCCCACAGCTTAACACCGCCCAGGGCCACCATCGAGGGCAGAGAGGGCTGCGGCCCCACTTCGGGATGTGCCTCCAGCCGCTCCCTCCACACAGTGCTGTCTTTGTTGGGATGTCGAGCGGTGGGACACGGCAGCAGGGCCTGGGGCTCAGCAGCGGTTGCTGTCTCAGCACAGGGCATGTCCTGGGGCAGTGGGGCACTTTAGCCGGCGGCACCAGGTACAGCAGATGGACCAGACCCCGCCCTGAATGCCAGGTCCAGGGTATCACCATGGCAGCCCCAGTGACGCCAGAAGGGACAGGCCAGCACACGCCAGGGTGGTCGGCCCAGCCTGCTGTCCAGAGAACCAGTACTGGAGTAGAATAGGAAGGCTGGGTCTGGGGCAGGCCCAGCCTGTGGTGGCAGCACAGCAGCCCATTCCTTGGGGTCACAATGGAGACCACGTGAGCCACTGACCCCACTGGCAGCAAGCCACCTTGGTGCCCTCCACTGCAACCCACAGGCAGGCCCTGACATCACCTAGTGCGGTGCTGAGCTCGGTGCTGTGAAAGCCCTGAGGGAGCGAGCTGAGAGGAAGTGCTGCTCCAGGCTCGCACGTGGACCTGGCCCCTGGCTCCGGGTCTTGGTGAGGAGGAGCGCCACACAGAAGCAAAGGGAGAGAGGAGGGCCAGGGCCCCCACTCCTCTTCGAGGCCCACCCCCAGCCAGGCCCCTCAAGCAGTCACCACCTCCCATAGCGCCGGCCACCAGGAACCACGCCTTCAGTGTTCGAGCTGCCGGCTATCGGCGACCCAGCAGTGCATCCCAGGAAGCTGGACCACAGCCCAGCAGTATGGGGTGCTCTAGGGGGACCCGTCCCCTCGGCCAACATGCCAGGCACCCAGACACTGAGCACAGCTGGGACGGCCAGCGTGGGCAGGCAGCGCACTGGGAGAACACAGCCCGCTCCCTGCCTTTGCAGATGCATCTGGGGCGATTGCTGCCACCACAGCCTGCGCGCCGCAAGGCAAAGGTGGACCCAGCCATGCGGAGCCCAGCGTTTGAGGGCTGTCACAGGGTGGATGGGAATGGCCACGTGGAGCCGATGGGAGGAGCGCGTCCGTCACAGGGACCAGCAGGACACTGGCTCCCTGAAACCCAAGCCAGGCCGAGGGTGACATACAGCCAGCTCCAGGGCTGCCCTCTGGGATAGCGGGAACCGCCCACTCACGCCAGAAGGTCCCACAGGTTAATTCGTGAGCAACAAAAAAGCAACATGAAACAGAAACACACTTAAGTTTTCTTAACTAACCAAAAAATTTAAAACCTTTTAGGTAAAAAAAAAGAAATCATGTGAGCAATTCAAAATGAGCTATCAAAGATAATCCTTAGCAGATAACACGCAAATGCCTCTTTCAAAGCAACAGGAAAAACACTAAACCAGACATGGTGGCGCACACCTATAATCCAGCACTCTGCAAGGCTAAGGCAGGAGGATCCCGAGTTTGAATCCAGCCTGGCAACAGTGACTTAGTGATAACTTGTATCAAAATAAAATCTTTTAAAAAGAGTGGGGATGGAGCTCCCTGTGAATATCATATGTTCAATCCCCAGTACTGTACTATATAAATAATACAAAAAAGACAAAGTCTAAAAGAAAAACGGGAAAAGGGCACAGAAACAAAACATGCACCGCGCTCACGAAGAACAGCACACGCACACCGGCAGCACGAGACGCCCTCACTCCCAGAGCCACTGCCCACCCTCCTCGGCCTGGGAGTGCCAGGCCTGCTTCCAAGCAGGCCACATCCGCCAGCGCGGCTCGTTGAGGCTGCTGTGGCGCGTGCGCCTCACAACACAGCAAACTGTAGCAAGGGAGCGCTTCAGAGCCAGGCAAGTCGCCCCAGAGACGCATCTGCCAGGAGCTGGAGCAGGTTTGGGCAGCCCCACCCAGACGTGCTCAAGCCAACCCCAGGCTCCTGCAGGGAGACCCGGCCCCGGGAAGACCCCCACCTGGGACGGTCTTCCCAGCACCCCCAGTGCCCTTCCCTCAGCTTCCCACAGGGGGTCAGCTAAGACCACAGAGCCGATACCAGGGGGCAGTGTGGGAACAGTGGCCCCCATCTCTGGGACAGGCCTCTGACAGACCTGCACGTGTGTCTCCAGGCACTCAGCAGGGACAGCCCCGGACCCGGAGCTGGCCAGGACACCACAGGCCCCACAGAGCTGCAGGAGGCACAGGCAAGAGAAACAGGCAAAGGCACAAAAACAGCAAAAAGATGGCACGGTCGCTGTATGCGCCACACGGCCGTGTGCACAGAGAACCCGAAGCACCTGCAGCCTCGGTGGGGCTGTGCTGACCTGCACAGAGACCAGAGGTGCAAATGCACGTGTGCCCATGCCACCTCAACAGGGCCAGGGCGCCAACCTCTCACGAGGCAGGTGCCTAGGCTGGCCGTGCCCACTGGCGAGGAGGGCCAGCCGCAAGCCCATCAGGTCCAACATATGAAGGCACACAGCAGGGCTGGCAGCTGGGCCAGGCAGGGATCTCTCTGCGGCCCCCGAAGACAGCTCCATCCTCAAACCAGCACAAGGAAAACCATGATGCCGACCAAGTGCCCACAGCCACTGCATGCTCAGCGTCATCTCACTGAGGGTCAGGGTCTAGGGACCAACACGTGGGATGCCCCGGGGCTCTGCCAGGTGTCCATGCGGGGCATGGGAAATACGAGTGAGGGTACAGAAATAGGCAGAGCCTGGGGCCCCCCGTTGCCCCCGGGTTTCTATTTGGAGACCACAGCCGCCTTCCACCCAGATGCCTGCCGATGGCGTGGGTGAGGAGCAGCCGAGCTCGCACGCAGCAGAAACAGCACTGCGTTCAGACACAGCAACCCCGGCCGTGAGGTGCCTCTGCGCCCAGCACGCTACACACTGCCCGGGCAGCAGCACCCAGACAAGGTGACCCAGAGGTCCCCCCAGGAAGCAGCCCCACAGACCCTGGGGAAGGGAGGCAGGTTGGGACCGGCCTTCCGGTGGCCGGCAGCTCGGGAGAACAGGGCACATCTCGCCCCACAGTGACAGCCCTGTACCTCTCTCCCAGGGCCACTGCCACCTCCTGGCGATAGCGTGGCACGGGCTGCTCCCTGGAGAGGTGGGTGAGCAGGCAGGGAGCAGGCAGGACATGGGCAGCACCGGTGCAGGCCGGGCACAGCGGTCGCGGCAGGGCAAGGCCACAGGCCTGCCTTCTCGACGGTGGGACGCTGCTTCCACACAGAGGCTGCCCACAACACTCAGGTCTGCCGTGGTGCAGTGCGACAGGGGCAGCTGGGGCCAAGGGGGCCAAGGGGGCCAAGGAGCCGCCCTGCCTCCTCCCTCTGCTCCTCAGGACTGGGCTCACGCCCTGGCCATGGCCTGATGCTGGCCCTCAATGGTGGGACCCACCACCACGTCGGGTAACCATCTCTCCTGGGCCTGGGGCACCCAACATGGGCTCCTCCCACTCTGTGACTAGCTGAGTGCCCAGAGCACAGGAAGTGCTTGCAGCTGGCCACAGGTCTGTGGGCCCTGCCAGCTTCGGCCACACATCCCAACAGCTGCAAGGCCTTCAGTCCAACACGCAGCTTCCATTCAAGCGCCCCACCCCACTGTCTGAGCAGGTGTGGTACCCACCAGGCACGGCGGGTCGGGAGAGCCAGGGCCTCACGTCCAGGAGGGCCACAGCCTGGCTTCTTCATCTGCTTGTCCAGCTCTAAAGGATGACCTCCTGGGTCCCCCAGCCCTGAAGCAAAGGAGCCGGCCCCAGAAAGCCTCAGGTTGCCAGGAGGGAAAAGGGGGCAGGACAGAACCCAGTCAGCTGGCTCCATGCTGGCTCCCGGCCTGCCCCGGCCCTGGCCAAGAAAAACCCTCAGCACTGTACTCCGTGGTGGTGTGACAGAACACCAGAGAAATGCCACCATGCGACCCTACACGGAAATACTCGTGGGGCCAAACTGGCCACACTTGAACACCTGGTCCAGGTCCCAGCAAGGTGCTACTCACAGGGACACGGGTGGGAACAAGGCAGTGCCCAGCAGCGCCCATGGAGTGACAAGGACAGGGCTGCCTCCTCGGAGGATGGGCCTCCAGAGAGGTCTCACAATGCTCACCCTCTTCTGTGTAAGTTTGAGGTCTGGTGGGCACACGCATGGAGTTGGTTACACGAGGTTCCTGTCACCACCCTGGCTTCCCAGCTTTGTAAAAACGCCGGAAGGAAACCCTGAGCCTCCTCCGGCTGGGGAGCTGACCACAGGGAAGAGGTTGCAGCATGCTCCACCCCAGTCCTGTCCTCCAATGAGCTGACTTGAAAGGACACGCAGCTCTGCTGCCCTCTGCTGGGCAGAGCACGGGGACACAGGGGTGATGAACTCCCAAAGGGGACCCAGAGGTCACATCCACAGACTCTGCTGGGGACCACCAAGTTGGGTCCTGGACAGGCACCTAACACCTGAGAGGGCCACATGCGTGCCCTTCTGGAGGCCTGAGTGCCAGACTCAAGCTACCTGAGCGCCACACAAGCACATGCTGCCCCCGGCTGCAAGGCTGTACTGGGCTGCCCCCCACCCCCCGACAGCACAGTGCCACTGTGAGCTCTGTGCCCAGATGGAAGGACACGCACACCAGACAGCCCTGCACCTCCAGGGTGGTCCCGCCAGGCTGAGCACGAAGTGCCCAGTTTGCTGTCCCAGCTGCAGCCTGCACATACTGGGGTGCTGAGTGCAGGGAGGATGGGAAGGGCTGCTCACCTGAATCTGCCACTGCCTCAGTCTCCACCCACAACTGGAAGGAGCAGAGAACTGCTTCACAGGGGCCCAGGGCCCCAGGAAGCTGGCACTGGCCCTGCCACAGAGGGCGGAGCCTGTGTGGGAGCAGGGGTGTCTTTGCAGGGTGGCCGGGTGAGGTCACGCCCTTGCCCTTGCTCCTCTTCCCAGGGAGCTGCTACAGAGCTGAGCAGATCCCTAGCCACAGAGTCCCCACCTAGAACAGCAGAGGAGGGATCCAGCAGAAATAGGAAAGACCAGAGCACCCAGGGACTCAGCCTCCAGGCTGCAGAGGCCGTGGCAAGGCATGGCAGGGTCCCGGGGGAGGATGGGCCGGGCCGGGCAGAGCTCTGCCTCCACTGGACCACGTGGCTGGGGTCCCCTCCACTCCAGGGCCTCAGACACAAAAAGGATGGGTAGGTGGGCAGAGTCACATGACCCACCTACCCTCCTCACAGGAGACTGGGAGCTGCAAAGCCTTCAACCTGCTGTGAGGAGGGGCAGAGCCAGCCCCACAGCAACAGGGACTCTGCAGCCCTCAGGAGAGGTAGCCCTCCCCAGCTGGGCACCCTCCACACCTGAGTGCCTCCCAAAGGTCTGCAGGCCTCAGCTGGAAGCAACGTCTTTCACACCACACAGCGGAGGAAGCACGGGGTATCCTAGTCACCCGTGTCCAACCAGGGCCAGCACTGGAGACACACTCCAGAAACCAGGGCCCAGAGCCACAGTGCAGGACACAGCCAGCCAGGCTGCTTCCCAGGAGACCCGCAGGCACGTAGTAACACACGGAAAAACAACAGCCAAGGGACAGTGTCCTGGAAGCCGCCTCAGGGGCTACCAGGGACCCAGGTCGCCAGGACCTGCATGGGCTCTCACAGAAGCACCTTTCCAAATCCTCTCGGGAGCACGGTGCAAGCCACAGCTGGCAGAGCGCAGACCATGCTGGGCCAGAGCCAGGCAGGGCAGCACAGCTGGATAATCTGGTCCCCTGGACCCTCACAGGGTGGAAGGACACACTCGAGGAGGACGCCAAGGACCCAGACCACACAAGCTGGGCCACAGCAGTACGGCTGCCCGCCTCCGAGGGGCTTGCGTGCACAAAGAGATCCAGACTCCTACGCTCCTCAGGACCCCACCTAACTGCTCAGTGAGCCCTTCAGAAAAAGCACTCTGTGGGGGGACAGGCGGAGGTTCTCCGTAGACAAGGGGCCCTTACCTGCCAGCTGCCCCCAGGGTGGCCCCTCCGCCTCCACACCATGTGCCCTCCCATGCGAAGGGACTGGGGACCCTTTCTGAGGGCATCAAGGAACAGCACGCTGCATGGGAGGGGGCCTA
The DNA here is from genome assembly GCF_000276665.1 of Chinchilla lanigera. NCBI lineage: Eukaryota > Metazoa > Chordata > Mammalia > Rodentia > Chinchillidae > Chinchilla > Chinchilla lanigera. The sequence goes on along the minus strand of NW_004955407.1, from coordinate 41,816,546 downwards.
GAGCCCTGGGACTTCAGCAGAAACCAAGCCCGCCCAGGCTGCACGGGAGAACAGGACAGGCTGGGCAGAGGCTGCGGAGCCAGGGAGATGGTTGGTTAACGCACTGTTACCGCCTGGGGAGTGGAGGGAAACTTGAGCAGATACGTGGTCTGCCAGGGAAGGGAGACTCCACAGGGGGCAGCCTGGGGGGGAACCCAAGCCAGTAGCTCAGTGGTTCTCCACACACAGCTAGCACGTGTGAAGTCCTAGGTTCAATTCCCAGTGCTCATCCGCACCCAAAAAGACTGCATTTACATCTAAGGAAGCTGATCAAACTGCCCCAAACACACACAAAGCTGAGAGAACAAGAGGACATGCGAAAGGTTGTGCACTCCTGTGGGTCACCACAAAACCGCAGCGCTGGGCTCCAGCCTCGAGCAGACACAGCCCACACAGCCAGCAAGGCGCTGGGCAGCCCCACCCAGGTCCCAGCAACACTGCCAGGAAGAACGGGCAGGACGAGCTGCATGCACTCGGGTGTCATCCTGAGAACTGTCAGTAGGAGGGCATCAGGCTCAAAGATGGCAGGACACTCAGACAAAGGACCCTGGCGAAATTCTAAGACCCAAAGCAATGATGCTGACAACGAAACCGCACCTGTGACATAATTATAACTGGCAACAAGATGCAGATGGAAACCTGGAAAGAAAGAAAATCACAGGGAAATCCCGGGAGCTGTTTGTAATTAAGAGTTAAGAAAATTATACAGCACTGAGACCACAGAGAATGAACGCTGGAAAAAAGAGGCCACCTAAGCACTGAAGGCTGAGGTGCATACAAGATGGAAAGTGTGCAGCTGAGAGCCTGGGAAGGCCCATAGAGCAGGGCTGGCAGCCCGCCCGGGAGGGCCTGTTCACATCTACGTGAGTGTGTGACTGTCACCATTCGCAGTACACACGGGGTTTCACTGCAGAGGGCTGCTCTCTGCCCACAGGCCAGAAGCTTGGCCTACAAATGAGGCCAGCTGGCTCGGAGAAACAGAATAAAGGATGCTAAGGGAGTGTATCAGCAAAACCCCAGGAGAAGAACGACTTCCTTCCACAGCGCAAGAAAGCAAAGGCCCTTGCTGGGCAAGGGTCCATGTTCACACCTGGTTTCTGCCACAGTAGTCGCCATGGACACGGGATGCCGCTCACTCACCTGAGTGTGACAATGGTAGTGTAGATAAGGTCTGATAAGGGCCCTCAGAAGTATACCGAAGAACTTCTGAATGAAATACCCTGGTGTTCACTTTAAAATCATGAGTAGGGGCTGGGGATTTAGCTCAGTGGTACAGAGCCTGCCGGGCAAGCACAAGGTTGTGAGTTTGATTCCCAGTACCAGAACAACAACAACAAAAAATCACAAGTAGATGGGTGCTGAAGGCACATGACAGGTACATGGGCTTTCTCAAAACTATTCCTTAATTTTTCCATAAAAAAAGATGTTTTAGCCAGGCATGGTGGCACACACCTGTAATCCCAGCACTCAGGAGGCCGAGGCAGAGGCAGGAGGATCTTCGCAAGTTAGAGACCAGCCTCCGCTACAAAGTGAGCTGAAGGCCAGCCTAAACTGCATAGTGAGACCCTGTCTCAAAAAGACAAAAAACAAAAACAGATGTTTTCTAAAAGTGCAGGTCAACCTGAATTTGCTCAGCGCAGACAGCCCCGTGCCCTTGGACAGCCACTCACCTCTCCTCAGGGAGGCCACGCTCCTCACGTCCAGCTCCAGCTTCTGCACCAGGGCGCTCGGGTCTATCTGGGTCCCAGCAAAGATGCTGGTGTGAAGGAACCCCCAGTCCTGTGAGCCCCAATGGAAAGGACAGAAAGACAGCATCAGGCTGGCTCTGTGGCTGCAGAGGGAGACGGGACGCCAGCGGCCCAGCACAGGAGGTCATGCAGCCCTCAAGTCTCCCAGTGAGCTCTGCTTGACCACTGGGGACTGGATGGGCGGCCTCACCTCCTGCCCTGCCTTGCTCCTGCTCCCTGCTCCCACCGCATTCTCAAGAGTAGGACCCAGGCTCCCTCCCACCCTTCACCTCCAGGCACAGAACACAGCAGCACAGATGGCCGCCTCCAGGTCTACTTACGACCCACTTTCACCCTTACCAAGACACGGGCCCCACGTCCCTCTGCAGGCCGTGCTGTGGTATGCCAAGGTCCCCACCTAGCTCACTCAAGACCCAAGCTCTACAGAGTCCACAAGGACCACGGCATCAAGCCTCAAAGGAGGGATCCTTCTGGACCATCCCCAATATGCTACTCCTGGTGGAAGGATTATTTCAGGCCAAGGGGATCTGAACAAATGCCATGGCAGGTGCTAGAAGAGTGCTGTGACCCCTTATTCTGAGAGCAGGAGCAGGGACCCCAAGGGGAGACACCTCCCTCTGCCTCCCCACCATGCACGGGACATGACAGCCCAGAAAACCTGCAGACACATGCTGCAAAGACAACCCCTTACCTCTGCGGGTTTATACCCATGTGACGTTGTTTGAGTCTCTCAAATGTTACAGTAATACAACCAGATTAGAAATCTTAATTCCTGCTTTGCTCACTATTCATATTAAACTTCAGTGTTTCATACTGTCAAGTTCTATTTGCTGCTTTTTTTTTTTTTAAGTACTAGAGATCAGAAATTGAACCTTGTTATGGTTTGTGTCTGCATGTCTCCCCAAAGCCTCATGCAGTCATGGGGCGGGCTTCTAGGATTTGTGATTGATCCATGATCCAAAGCTGCCTTGGAACCAGCCCAGCATGGACTGACACCTCCACAAACTGTGAGCTAAATAAACCTTTCCTTCCTTAATTTTGGGTGTCAGGTATTTTGTCCCAGGAACGAGAGAAAAATAACTGAGACAAACCTTTGCACTCTTGTATCCCAGCACTCAGGAGGCTCAGACAGGGGGATCACCACCAGCTAAAGGCCGGCCTGGGCTACATACCTAGACTCTACCCACCCGCCAAAACCGGGTGTGGTGGTGCACTTCTGTAATCCCAGCACTTGGGAGGCTGAGGCAGAAGGATCCCAGTGAGTTCAAGCCTAGCCTAGGATAAACAGTGAGTTCAGCCTTAAACTGCATAGCAAGACCTTGCCTCAAAAAAAAAAAAAAGAAAAAAAAGAAAAAAGAAGAAAAGACAGTAAAATAAAAAGAGAGAGAAAAAGAAACCACTTTCCCCTTTCCCTGACGGCGAGGTCCCAGAGCTCCCAGCCTAGGGCTACGGTCCACACCCGCTGCGCGCCCCAGCACAGGCTCTGGCGGGGCCGGGGCCCACGGGGAGGAAGCGGGACTCGCAAGGCCACCAACCGCAGCCCCGCGCGAGGCCACGGCGCAGGCAGGCGGCCCCCCGAGCGG
>NW_004955407.1:41777722-41812946 GCF_000276665.1 Chinchilla lanigera | reverse complement strand
GCACCCGCCCCGCCCGCCGGGGCCGAAGCAGGGGCCGCCTCAGGAACGGGCGGCGCGGGCTCCGTCCTGGGCCTCACGGCGGCTTGATGCACGCGGGCCCGCAGCCCCCGAACTTTCCCCATCTTCTCCGGGGAGCCGGGCAGACTCTCGCGGAAGTGGGAGCCGGTTCCTCGCGCGCACCGCCGGGCGGAAACAGGAGCCGCCGCGTCGGGGTTCCGCGCTTCGCCGGCCGGAAGTGGCTCCCGGCGCGCGTGCGCAGTATGGCCGCCCGCGGCAAGGCGGTGCGTGTGGTCGGCAGGCACGTAGATGTGGGGAGCTCGTGGCCTTTGTCCTTGGCGAAAGGCCGCGCGATCAGGAGAAAGAGCAGGGCTCGGGAGGAGCGGCGTTTGCGGCAGGCCGGGGTGGCCCGCGGTGGGGCTGTCCCCGTCCCTCCTCGCAGTCTCTTCCAGGCCACGGTTGCATGTGGCCTTCGGCCCGGTCTTTGCAATCAGGTTGCTCAGCCCCTTCGGTGGGGACAGGGGAGGGGGACTGCCATGATCTGTGGCACATACCCGGCCCCCTTTTGCGCAGTCTCCTCCCTGCTCACCCACCTCGGTGCCTCCAGCCAGGTGCTTTGGGGAACACAGGCCAAGGGTATGCAGTGATTCCCACGGTCCCCTTGGGAACAAGGGGGTGAAAAGCAAAACAGAACCCTCCTTGGCTGGGCCACAGGGAAGGCTGCTGAGTCTAGGCCCAGCCGGACAGGGCCAGCCCCGAGCTCTCCCTATGCTGGCGAAGGTGCTGGACAACAGGACAGCTCTGTCCAGAACCAACAGGGACAGGCGCTCGGGAGAGGAGCAGAGGGGTCCAGCTCTGATCAGGAGCAGGGGAGGGAGAAGGCTCCAGCAGGATCATGGCCAAGAGCAGGACCGGGGGCAATCAGTTTGTAGAAGGGTGGCTTTTGGGGTGAGGACTGTTTTTTCAGGCAGAGTCTTGCTGTGAAGTCCAGGCTGGCTTCAAACTCAGGGCAGTCTTCCTGATGCAGCGTATTGAGTGCTGGGACTGCCGAAACATCCTTTGAAAAGAGTTAGTACGTACATGACAGGATGGGGAGGGAAATCCTCACCACCTAGGTCCCAGCCTAGGGTCCTAGGTCCCAGCCTGGGCTGAAAATTAAACAGTTATAAACGGGAAAAGCAGACATGGCCACAAGGTTTATGTGGCCTGAGAGCCTCTCAGGAGTGAGACCTAAAGACCAGGCAAAGCCCTGTCTGAATAGAAGTCTCTGGCCCACAGGGGAGGCGGCAGTGGAAAACTAAGTCTCGTGGGCAGGCCGGGGCTACTGCAACGTTTTCAGCATGCCTGGTGACGGTTCTCTGCCCACCGCGCCTCCAGAGAAGAACAGCTCCTCTCTCCTGGCCAGGTGGGCAGGTGGGGCGACTGTCTTGGAGGAGAGGGAGGCGAGACCACCCTCCTGGACCTGCTGCCTCCCGAGGGCCTGTGTGTGAGGAATCCACCAGACTGCGGCTCCGAGGCCGACGGACACGCAACGTCTTCCTTCTCCAGCCCCTGCTTGCCTCCTGCTCCCAACTGTGATCACTGGCTTCCCATCGACTCTCTACAGACTTCTATATGAAAACAATTTTCTCCAGGAGAACGTGTTTGTCTCTGGTGACACGGGTCAGAGCGCTGCACTGCCCTGCAGTTCCTTTTCTCCATGAAACGGAGATTTGAAGTTTCACACACTACGGGTGTGGCGTGGTCCCGTCAGAGCCACATCGCTGTCCCCAGGCTCCTGCTGTGACAGTGTGGTGTCCCCTTAACACATAGCAGCTTTCTAAAGAGCGGTCTCCGGACAGACGTCAGATGTCTGGCGACTGATATTTATGAGATCTGAGCTAAAAGCAGGGTGAATGTTTAAATGTTAAAAACTTGAAATCCTCTGCCTCACTGTAAACACACTCAGGCCATCATCCTTGCTATTTTCTGCAGCAGCGCTGAGGGTCTTTCCTGAGTGTGTTTCTTCCCTCTGTCCCGGCAGCCTCGATGTCCTGAATCTATTCAAAATGTTCCCCTTCCCTGGTCTTTTTCACTCTGGGGAGGAACCGGAAGCCACAGGGTGCCAGATCCGGTGAATACGGTGGATGAGGACACAGCGTCGCGTTGAATGAGCTCCCTGTCTGCTGGATGGCACTTGACAGCTATGCTTCAGACCTGCGGTGGTCCCCAAGGGTCATGTGTTGGGCGGGGGCCTGGCTGGGTGCCGGTCTGTGGAGCGTGGCCCGGGGGTGGCTCTGCTCTCCCGGCTCCCACCCTCTCCCTGCTTCCTGGTTGCCACGCTGTGAGCGGCTGCCCTCCGTCGAGGCCCTTCCACCAGGACTGTCTACATTTAGCTGGGTGAACGCGGCCTGAGCCTTCTGGAACCGTGAGCCAAACCTCTCCTCCCTGGTTGCAGGTGACGGTACTTTGACTGACGCAGCAACAGCCTTCGCTGGGTTTTCTACCACACCTCAGAGAGACACTCAGGAAAGAGGACCCCAGAGCTGCCTCGGAAAGCGACCAGAGGGTGGGAGGAGTGTGTTTGAAGCAAGGGGAGGACTTTGAGAGGGACTCATGGCCACGTAGTTTTTCCTGCAGTTGTTTTTAAGTTTAAACATTGGCCGTGCGTTTTGATCAGCCCTCATCTGGCAAGTCCAGGCCTGCCGGTGCCTGGCTGTGTGGTGGACAGACATGGAGGCTCTGGCAGGCCAGGAGCTGTGCTGGGCACGAGGCTAAAGATAGCAGCCAGCCGTGAACCAGGACCCGGGACCCTCATGGCCTCGCCCCCTCAGAGCTGCTGCTGTGGGGGTCAGGGACAGCACTTTGATCTGAAGCAGCCCTGTCCAGCAAGTGATCTGGGTCCTGCCTGTCAGGACCAATGCGCAGGTGTGTGAGGCCCAAGGACAGCAGTGGTTACTGCCCTGTGAGCCGGTGCTCTCCTGGCTGTGTCCTGAGCTGCCCCAGCCAGTGTCACAGGCCGGCCCTGGCCAGGCCATTGACTTTGGATTTCCCCTCTGACTACTCCTGTCACCAGAGGGCGCTCTTCCCCCTGTGCTGCCAGGAGCCTGCGGTGTTTTTGGGATTCTGGCAGTGGAGAGTGGGGCTGCCTTGAAGGAGGACCCCTTGGCAGGTGCCGGGTCTGTGCTTGCTTCTGAGGCCATTGTGTCTGGCTCGGCCTGGACAGATATCCATCCACATGCCCAGCATCTCTCCACTGTGGCCGTGGGATGCCCGCCACCCCCTCCCTGACATGCAGCTAGTGCCCAGGATCCCTGCTCTGCCTGCACCCCTAGAACTCAGTGAGGGCATGTGCCTTCCGAGCCTCAGTTTCTCCCTCTCTACCATGAGTTCAGTGCCCAGGGTGGGTGAGGAGGGCTGCGGTGAGGTTGAAGCCATAGTGTCAGTATGGGCACCCAAACACGGTCCCTGAACCGCAGGCCCAGGTTCTGCACTACCTGTGCCCAAGGGGCGAGGCCCTGAGTTCCCCCCCATGCTGCTGCTCCGAGTCCCTCCAGTGTGATAGGGTGGGAGTCCCCAGAGGCTTCTTTCCAGGGCCTTGGTGTCCTGAACAAGACTGGGGCAAGACACAGAAAAAGCAGTGAGGCCAGCTGGGCGTGGCCGCCGGGAGCTGGAGGCCAGCCTGGGCCACCTAGTGAGACCCTATGAGAAACCATAGAACAAAAAACAAAAGCCGAAACAAAGAAGGAAGGAAGAAAAGGCCACCGTGAGGGTGTCCATTTACTGAAGGTGGAGAAAAGGCCCACTCCACTTAGGCGGGCGAAAAGGCTCACAGCGCCCGGGCACCAGAGAACAGTGGGTCTTCAGTATCCAAAACACCTGGGTTGGCCTCCACCCCACACCAGCGGGCACTAGGGCAGTTATCCTGTCAAAAGCTCATGTGGCCTCCGGCCAGGTGTAAATGCAGGCCAACCACGGCGCCTTTGACGCTGAAGCCTGTCCAACGCCCGGCTCCCTGCTGGCTCTGTGTGCATGGCTGGAGGTCTCAGTCCTGGAGCTGTGCTGTCCCCATAGTGCACGGGTCACGGCTGTGAGGAACGGCCTGCTCAACCTGTTAGCCCTGGGGTCTACGACCTTGGATGCTTCCCGCCCGGCTGCTGTCCACATTGCCTGGCCCTGACCTCCCACCTCCTGCACACAGGAAGGAGCAGGTCCCATCCTGGAGCTAGCGATTCGGGACACTGAGGCACACTGCCCGGCCAGGCCTGGCTCTGGACGACGCCTCGGTCACTCCCCGAAGCGCAGTGCTAAGGTGAGCGCCCCCTGCTCCAGGGGACACTGTGTCCTTAGAGTGGCCACCTCCCAACCCCACCGTGACCGAGACCTCTCAGCTGCAGTGAGGGACGCTGGGTGTGAGGGAGGCTTCTGTGGTGCCTCTGTCCTCCGGGCAGCTCCCCAGCAGGACAAGCGCCACCTCCCCAGCACTGTGTCCTCCCCTCCTGGGCACCTTCCTACCCGGGGTGCTGCGGTGAGGTTCCCCCTTTTGCAAACACGTGGGGTGAAAACCGTGTGCAACTCCTTTCTGAGGCAATGGGAGGAAGTGGCCGTGGCAGGAGTGGTTACTCAAGGCGGTTTCCGCTGGCTGCGGGCGGCGGCTACTGCAGACCCTGGAGGAAACAGAAAACGGGTTCAAGAACATGAGACCTCTCCCCCTCTCGCCCTCCCCTTCAACCCTCCATCTCCCTCCCTCCCGGAGGGGTACTAAACCCAGCACCTTCACTCTCGGCTGTGCCCCCAGCCCTGCATTTCTGACTGACTCCTAATTTATGGACAGGGTCTCCATAAGTCACTATGTTGCCCAGGATGAAGTCAAACTTGTGATCCTCCTGCCTCAGCCTCCCTCGGTGCTAGGATCACAGGCCGGCACCCGCACGCCCTCCTAAATGCTGAAAGCTCTGTGGGCCCACCCCCAGAGATGCAGCAGGGCAGGGGCCTCTCTTGCAGGGTCTGCACGCCCAGCTTTGGCTCTGACTTGGAATTATCATCCTCCTTCTCCTCCTGATGGGCAGCCACACCTTCCCAGGCCCTGCCCTGAGTCCGTCTCTGCGTGTGGGCGGGGTCACGCTGACATCAGAGTAACTGTCCCCTGCTCAAGGCCCACTGGGGCTCAGCCTCACTCTGGAACCACCCGCCTCCCTATGCTCTGGCCCAGCCACCTCCCTGGACATTGGTGCCCACCTCACCTCACCTAGGCCACCAGGGAGCCTCCCTGTGGGTCACCTGACCTCCGGAAGCAGATCTGTCAGTGAGTCACACGGCACGGGCATGGGCCCACTCGTGCTGGGCACTCACCACTTGGCCCAGCCCCTGTGTTATGTCCAGTGCAGACAGCTCACCACACCGTGTCACGCCATGCCATGTCACGCCAAGCCATGTCCCTCCAGGCCATGTCACGCCACGGCACTGCTCTGCTGAAATGCAGCCCCCAGCCATCCTAAACCCAGAGCCAGTAAGAATTTGTAAAAGGCAAAGTTTAGTATAAGAAGAGATGGTTTGCTTGGGGAGAAAAGCTGGGAAAGAAAGGGGAGAGAGAGCCACTGTGAGGTGAAGGGGGTTTCATAGCTCAAAGCCACAAGCTCCTACCCCTGGCGCCTTCTTCTGGGGACTCAGGACCAGGGTCCCCGTGCCGGGCGGGTGGGTGTCCACATCCCACCGAGGGCTGTCTTTCCCAGGCTTGTCTACCTGTGTCCTTTCTGGCTGTTTGCTTTTCTCCTGTCCCTTTGCAATGGATGAGTGAGTGGGGAGGGGTCACGGGGAGGCGGCTCACTTGATTGAGTACGGGGCACGCATGCACGTGTGTACACTGGTGTTAAATGAGAACATACACGCACGTGTATATGGGTCTCACACATTACGCAAGAGTCTTCGGTGGCTGTCTCTTGCCCTCGCCCTCTGTCATGGGGAGGGAGCTGGCTTTCCTGCTCTTTCTTTTCTGGCTTCCCAGTGTTGATGCCTGGGCCAAGTTCACATCTCTGGAAGAGCGAGGGATCATTTAATTCCTACCCATGGCATGCAGAGAAACCTGTCCCTTTTTTTAGGGCAGAAAAACCATTCTTCCAGGCTCAAAAGGTAAAAGCAGAAAATTAAATGGGAGCCAGGCGTGATGGTACATACGTGTCATCCCAGCACTCTGGAGGCTGGGGCAGGAGGTCAGTGTGAGTTCGAGGCCAGCCTGGGCTACAAAGGGAGCTCAGGTTCAGCCTGAACTGTACAGTGAGGCCCTGTCTCAAAAAGGAAAATAAAAAATGGAAAGATTCTCTGTCAGTCCAACTATCGAGGTTCCACTTGATATAATTATTGATATCCTTGTAGAGCAGCTGTGATTCAAAACATTTATTTATTCATTCATTCATTCATTTAGAGTCAGGGTCTCACTACATAGTTCAGGCTGGCCTTGAACTCACTAAGTAACCCAGGCGATCCTCTGGCCTCAGCCTCCCCAGGGTGCACCCAGCAAGCTGAGTCTCCTTCACCTTTTTGTGTCTACACGTCTGCATCCTCTCCAGACTCAGACCAGAGGATGGGGAGACAGCAGGACAGCAGGCGCCCCCATCCCCGTGTCTCTGCAGCTTGCAGCCCTTCTCAGACCCCACGGCTAAGCTCCATCTAACATGGTCTCCCGCCCCCAGCCAGCCAGAGAGGGGTCCGGAAACGCCACAGGGACCAGAAACTGCGGAGGGCGGTGTGCATCTGTCCCGAGGGGGCAGCGAGGCCCTCCGTGGGCCTCCTCACGCCTTCCGCGCCCTCAGCGGCACCAGTGGCCTCCACACTGCAAGGAAGTGGGCTCCTTAAGTGCCCCGGAGAGCAGTGACCTGCTCCAAGGCAAGCAGAGGCCTCCCGGTGGGTGGGGCCTGGTGAGGCCAGGGCCAAGGTCGGGCTAAGTCTGACTTGGGGAGGCCCCTGTGCCGGTCAGCCCGGCCTTGGTAGAGGCGGGAAGTGTCAGAGTGAAGGGCAGGCCTGGCCTTCCCAGCAGGCAGATGAGGCGTAACTTCCTCTTCCCTCTCTGCCCCCAGTAGAGCTGTTCTGTTTTGAGTTGGGAGGTGGCTGTGTTGCCCAGGCTGGTCTCAAGCTCCTAGACCTGAGATCCTCCTGCCTCAGCCCCCGAAGTCCTGGGATTACAGCCCCATGCTGTGTGTGACCCTTCTGTTATTCTGACCGTGTCAGTGTTGCCCACTCCTGAGTCAAACCAGCAAACAATGATTCCGTTTTCTTCTTCCTACAGCTTTCTGGCTTTCCCCTCCCAGTTGATCATTGCCTCACTTTTACCCTTGCTCCATTTCCTCTGGCCTAGAGCCGCACCTTCCTGCCTCCCACGAGTTTGGGAAACTCCTCTCAGAGGGACTGTCCACGACCAAGCCTGTGGGTGAGTCTGTGGACAGAGGGAGCCGGGCGGGACGCACTGGGGTTAGGGAGCAGTGCCCGGGTCGCCCAGGTGCTCCCTCCTACCCAGGGCAGCTTGGGGAGTGGGGCAGGAGTCGCTGCCTCTGTCCTCTCCCACCCACGCTGTCCTGGTGAGGGATCCCCACCAATGGCTTGGGGGGATCAGGTTAGCAGAGCTGGGGACCTGGAGGCAGGGAAAGCAGTGAGAGAAGCTGTGGGGTGGTGTGCAGGCTGCTGGGCTGGGCAGGGGGGCCTTGCGGCAGGTCGTCAGGGCGGAGGTGGGAAGTGGCGGGGGTGAGAGGAGGAAACAGCCTCACCTCTCACCCGCACCCCACTCCTGTGGGTGCCTAGCCGGCGGAAGTGTGTGTTGCCTCTGCCTCTGGGCTCCAGGTCCCCTCCCTGTCCACGACCGGAGCTGGCACCGGGCACTGTGTAGATAGTACCCGGTTCTTCGTGCCCCCAACCACCTGCCCTGGGCCCAGCTGAGCCCCACAGAGCCCACACCCTCCCTCTGTCACCGAAACCCTCCTCCACCCCTGCCCGCGTCCACGGGTCCCCACCTGCTCTTGCTGGACCCAGCACCTCCCAAGGGACTGCATGCCATGGGGCTGGGTCCATCTCCCATGTCCTGGCCTGGTAGCCCTCCAGGGTCCCCACCTTCTGTGGGGCGGGCTGTGCACCCCTGTGCCCAGGCAAGTCTCTGAGACGTGCGGGCAGTGTCTGGCAGGCACTGTGACAGTGACCACCCAGGCCAGCTAGACTCTTCCCAAGTGCCTGTGGTCAGTGCGCAGGGTTGGACACACCGCCTTCTCGGCCAGCCCCTCACTTGGCGGTGCTCCCAGCCTTGCCAGCCTCAAGCGAGGTGATCTCGGCACGCAGTGGCCGCCATCCAGCCAAGGCTCAGGGCAGGCGACCGTCAGGTGCCAGGGGTGTCAGTGCAGGGTCCCACTCACGCCTCCCCTGGACGGCCTTCTCTCTTGTTGGACGCACAGTCCCGACTGAGGTGACCTCATCCCCAAGCACAGTCCCTGCCCCTGCTGAGCGTCCCACAGTCTCTGCTGGCTCCGAATGGCCCTGCAGAGGTCCCCAGTCCTTCTCAACCTCGTCCTTCTAACCTGTGCCTACCGTCCCATGCAGGGCCTGTGCCCGCCTGTCACCCCAGGTATGCAGCAGGCTGCGGCAGCTGGATCCCAAGCTTGAGCCCGCCTGGGCTACTTAGTGACTTCAGTGACCCTGTCTCAGAATAAAAAGAATTTTAAAAGGGCTGGGGATGCAGCTCAGTGTGGAGACCCGAGGTCTAATCCCTGACAGTTCGGAAATTATGAGGGAGAGAGAAGAAAAAATGAACAAATGAATCAGGGCGTAGTTCTGAGCCCTGTCCGAGCTGTCCGAGGCCCTGGATTCAACCCCAGCTCCACAAAAATAAAATAAAAGCGCAGTGGGATTAAATTGACAGCACAGAGCCGGCTCGTCTCTCAGAAATCCCCCCGCCAGTGGCCACTCGGCCCTGGTGTGCTGAGACGACAGCACATCTGGCTGAGATTGACAGGGTGGGATTCAGGTCTATTTCTTAGATTTTGCTTTGCTTTTATTTTTAGATTTGTGTTTTCTGTTTGTCCCCTGTTTTCATTTTCCTGTTTTTATTTTGTTTCTTCTCTCCCTTTTCTTTTCCTTTCCTTTCTTCCCTCTCTCTTTCTCCCTCCTTCTTGCTTTCCTGCTTTCTTTCTTCTTCTGTACTAGGGATTGTGCCAGGATATTTGCACTGAGATTCATCCCCAGCCCTTTCTTATTTTTTATTTTGAGACGGGGTCTCCAATTTGCTCAGGCTGTCCTTGAACTTTCATTCCTCCTGCCTCAGCCTCCCAGCATCCTGGGCTTATTACAGGTGTGTACTGCCATGCCTGGCTTGGCTCCTCTGTTTTCTGGTTTCCCTCTCCTGCTTTAAATTGTATGACTCTTTATTCGTTTACTTCTGGGTGCTGGGGATAGTCTGGTGCACGCCGGGCAGTGTGGATGCAGCCCCAGGCGCTGTCCTCCTGGGCCTGTCCAGTCGTGGAGTCTCCCAGCCTTTGCCTGCAGCGCCAGTGCATCCGGAAACTGCACCAAGGCCCTCCCCGCCCCGAGTCCACCTCCTCTGGAGCCGGCAGCCCTGACCCCAGGCCTGGGGCTGACGCATCCCTCTGGTAGCCGGGCCCGCCTCAGGTCACCTCTGCCCCACCTGGGTGTGCAGCTTGGGGACAGAGGTTCGCCCTGCGGCAAGAAAGGAGGAAGCAGGCGGAGGGAGAGGCCTTCCTGCTCCAGGGCGCCTGCCCCGCTGCCTGTGGGGGCTGGACCTGCGGTGCTGGGAGGGACGGTCCTGCAGCCTCAGCCCTGCGCCCTCAGCTGTGGGGGTGCTGAGGCTCGCGGGGACCGAAAGGGGGGCCGCCTTGCTCCTCGAAGCGCTCTGTCTCAAGTCAGCTTTGCTCAGCATCTCAAGGGCACGGCGTGTGCGCCGGCTTTAGGGACACAGTTTGGCGGTATGAAATCAAGTTTGTGGTTGTTGATTATCGCTATAATCCGACATCAGAACACGTCTGACACCTGAGGAGGTCCTCCGCTGCCCCGCACCCTGCCCTAGGCCTCCCCTTCCCTCCCTCCTTCCTTCCTGTCTCTCTCTTTCCTTCCTCACCTCCTTTCTTCCTTTCTTTCCTTCCTTCTTTCTTCCTTTCTTCCTTCTGGTATTGAGGATGGAACCCAAGGCCTTCACACTGGACTACATACCCAGCTCATTAAATCACTGTTACCCAGTCTGGGCTCCAACTCAGGATCCTCCTGCCTCAGCCTCCTAGAGTATGGGGATCACAGGTGTGCACCATCATGCTCTTTTTTTAAAAAATAAAATATTTAGAGAACACAGAAAGTGTAAAGTTGTCATCAGCCAACACCTATATACCCACCACCCGTTTTATCAGATCTTAACATTTCTTCTTCTTCTTTTTTTTTTTTTTTGGTACCAGGAATCAAACTCAGGATCTTGGTCTTGCCAGGTAGGCACTGTACCACTGAGCTACATCCCCGGCCCTAGATCATTTCTTTTCATCTCAGACTTTTTCTTCTTTCTGGTTTATTTGAGCCCAGGATTTGTACTTGCTGGTCAAGGGCTCGACCACAGACAGAAGCCCAACCTCCGCTCTTCCCTTTAATACACAAACCTCACCACGTGAGACAAGCCCTCTGCGACCCCCAGACCTACAGCCTTCTCCGAGCCTCCTCTCTCTGACTCAGGGTCTTGCCACGCGGCCCAGGCTGGCTGTGAGTTCCTGGTCCTCGCCCTCCGCCTCCACGCTGTCTTCACCCTTTCACCTGTGCTGAGCCTCAGCAGGGGTGCTGCGCATGCGTTTTCCACGCCTGCCGGCCTTGACCTTCCCCCCAGCAGACGTGCAAGCTGGCTGTGTGGAGGAGGAGGAAGAGGAAGAGGAGGAGGAGGAGGTAGTGCTTCCTGCCTTCTCACCCCCAGGCCGCGTGTGGAGCTCCCCTCCTGTACCTTTTCCCCCCGGCTCTGATTTGCATCCCCCCCAGTCCTTAGTGGCGCTTTGCGTTTATGTACTTGTTGGCCACCGTATGTCTTCCTTGAGGAACTGTGGAATCAGATCATTTGCACATTTTTCAGTCAGGTTTCTTCTGTACAGCTTGCTTTTTTCGAGACAAGGTCTTGCTATGCAGTCCAGCCTGGCCTCAAACTTGCAGAGATCCTCCTGCCTTAGCCTCCCAGATGGTGGAATTACAGGCGTGTGCCACCACACCCAGCTGGTATTTTATACTCCTTTTCTTTTCAATTTTGATAAAACATGCACAACATAACATTTGCTATCTTAACCGTCTTAAGTGTCCAGCTCAGGGGCGCTAAGCACAGTCACACCATTGCTGAGAACACCACCCTGGTCCCCTGCAGAACTTTATTTTGCAAAACCAAAGCTCAGTCCCTGCTGAACAGCTCACTTCCTCTGAAGTATTTTTACACATTTTTGCAACAGAAACTTTCCCACACATACAGAGTGGGCAGGGTGGTGCAGTGAGCCCCGAGTCCCCAGTGCCAGCCGCCCCTTCGTGTCCACCTTTCTTATCTGCCCATCCCCCAGGCCGAGCCGTAGGGTGTCAGCTGCAGCTGTGGAACATGAGGGCTCATTGTCACAGCCATCAAACATTTTCACACCAGAAAAGCAAATGACAGTGTCCTAATACGGTCGTGCACCAGGCCCGGCCTGCGCCTGTGAGATCTCTGTGCCCTGCGCTCCTCCTCCGCTGCCTCCCGCCCTCCCCCCTCTCCGCTCTGCAAGTGGTCACTTGTCTCCTGGGGACCTTGCTGACTGTCCCCACTGTGGCATTTAACTACACCCGTCTCTCTACACCCTGGTGGCTGAGCTGAGCTGGATTGGCAGTGATGGTCACTATTCCTGATTTGCCCACCCTGTCGTCAGGCCTGCTCCATCACAGCTGGGCCAGCCGCTGGCGTGTCCTGAGGTGTCTGCGTCACCACCTGGCCCCTTGCTCACCCGTGGGCATGTCCAGTGACCTCATCTATCCCTCCTGCTAGAATCATCTAGAAGGAACATTTCATTTGACAGAGAACATTTCCCTGGAATTTGCTTTGTTGATTTATTTTTAAAACAGTGTGGTGGCACCTGCCAGTATCCCAGCACTCAGGAGGCTGAGGCAGGAGGATTGCTGTGAGTTCAAGGCCAGCTTGGGCTCATAGTGAGGCCCCATTTCAAAAACCAAGAAGCAAGGCAGTGCAGCAGGTAGTTGACTTGAAGAGCCCCAGAACCCCTCAGGTACTGTGACTTCTGGGAAATGTGAAATCTTTCCCAATCTCTTCTTATATTTTCTACTTATATTTCTAGTTTGTTCTTTCTCTCTCGCCTTTTCTATCACATTTTCCTTCTCTCAGGTGGACGCGTGCTATTTCCACCCTGCAGAGAATCCCACCACACCCCATCCTCGTTTTCTGTCGCAGCCGAGATCGCCAGTGCCAGGCCCCGCAGCCCTCCCCGTCCTCTCTCACTCGGGCTTTTCACCACTGTTTTTAAACCAGAATCTACTCTGAATCTACTGATTCAGAATCCCCTCTGAATCCACTGGCCCCAGCCCCTGCCCACTCTGCCCAGGGTCCCCACCCCCCGGGCACCGAGCCACTGTCCCCACAGCGGCCCTCACTTCCTGCAGCTCTGCTCACAGGGACGGAGCATCCTCGGGGCCCGGTCCCCGTGCTCAGCCGCCCGTCTCTGACATCCACGTCAGGCATAGTGTGGAGTGAAGTGCGGGGTGGGGACCTGTGTGGCAGAACCAGTCGATGTCACCAGTGTCACTACTTCCTCAAGGAGCTAAGAACAGGAAGCCCAGCCTCCCCGCCGGGCCCCACTGCTCCCCGAGACAGAACCACAGAGCAGCTGGCAAGGAGCGGGCAGGTGGAGCCCAGCCTGACACTGCCGAGGCCTCCCGGGACCGAGTGGTGAGTGAGGGCCCTGTGTCCTTGGTGGCCTCGGGGTGGGCTCTCCTGCTCCCCAGGGAGCTGCGCTCTGCTCCGAGACCCTTGCCCTGGGGGCCTGTCCATGTTCCCGGGCCCCAGCTGGGGAAAGTTTGGGCCAGGCCCCCCTCCTGAGACCTGGGGGTGGGGACAGGTGGGTGGAGTACACACAGGGCCCCTCCCTGAGGTGCCTGGAACACCTCGGCGAAGAGGGGCAGCTGTGACGGGGGTGCCGGCAGTCAGGAGGGCAGGGCTGGGCGAGCTTTGCGCTGAGGAGATACACTGTCAGCCAGCTCCCTGGGATGGGGATACAGGCCCGTGTGCCGGGAGGCTGCGGAGATGCAGGAGGGGGCAGTAAGAGGAGCACGAGGGTGCCGGTCACCACCGGGCTGCTGACAGCGTGCGACTTAAGCACTCACATTCTAGAAAGGACCCAGCCGGCCCCCATGTGCTTAGCTGCGCCCTTGACACATGTGCTGCCTGGCTCCCCGCTGCCTGAGTGTGTGCCTCGGGCACAGGGTGGATCTGTCCAGGGCCACCTGTGGCCACCAGTTGCAGGGCCTGGGAAGGCGGTGGGGGGGGGGCACGGTCGAGGTCAGGTCTCAAGTGAGCAGGTGAGCGGTTGGCAGAGGTGCCAAGGACCAGGACCAGGAGTCACAGACAGGGGCGGGGCCGGAGAGGTCCCGACTTCCTGTCTCCAGCAGCCAAGACTGAAGCATGGCGGTGTCAGCGCAGAAGGTGTGCAGGGGACAGACTACACTTGTCTCAGGAGTTTCCTGGGTCAGCAGCCGAATCCAGGGCCCTCTGCAGGAGGGCCCAGGGGCTGCCTGCCGCGGAGGGGGGTCAGCTTGCCGTCCGGAAGGGCTGGGAGTTGGTTTCTCCGTCTTCAGTGTGGGAAGGATATGTTGCCGACTGTACAAACTCCAACTGTCTCTGTGCTTCAAAGCAACTCAAAGCTCTCCTGGGGACGGCGCTGAGGGGGCCCCTGGGGCTCCTGTGGGGCAGCTTTGTCCTCTCAGGCCCCAGTATGTTCTGCAGGTGACCAGCTGGGGTGGAGGCCAGGGTCCTTCGAGGTCAGGTCTCAAGTGACGGGTACCTGGCTGTTGGAAGGGGCGGCCCCTGCGCCGAGGGAGGGAGCCCGGTCCTGCAGCCATGTGCCCTGTGGGCGGCTGGCCCTGTAGAGGCAGCATGGGGGCAGTGACACCTCTGCTCTGCTCCTGTTTGTCCCCATAATGCGGGCACCTCCTCTGCACACTGGTCCCCCGCCCGGCTCTCCACGTGGCCCTCGAGGAGTGTGCGTCGCTGGTAGGGCTGGCGCCAGTCCTCGCCATGGGTGGCTGGTGTGGGGCAAGTTCCCTCTGCATTGGCAGGGTGACCATCTCCGGGGCAGGGCTGGCTGGCGGGCTGGCCAGAGTCCTCGGGCCGCACTGGTGTCCAGCCCATCCCGCCACAGAAAAGCAGCCCTGCCCCACTTGCTGTGCGTGCAATGCTGGTCTGGCCTCCTCGGGCCGCTCCCTCCAGAGGGAGCGTTGCTTCAGACGCAGTCACCCAAGCCTGCCCTCCAGTGACGGCCCCATGATCTGCTCCAGTCACACAAAGGACACAGGCAGTGTGGCTGGGGCCCTTGCTGTCCTGCTCTGCTCTGCAACGCGGGGGTGGGGCTGGCTGCCAGGCCCCGGCTCTGCCTCACTCCCAGAGCTTGGTCTTTACCATCTCGGAGCACACATGGCCGGGCCGTGGCCTGACTCCTCCCTTGGCTTCCTGTGGCCAAGGCCGGGTCCTGTGGTCTGTGGTCAGCCTTGCTGCAACCAAGCCCTGCTCCCTACCCTGGGGTGTATAAGTGTGATGGGCCACCCGGGTCTACCTCTTGCTGCCGATCGGGCCTCAGTTTCCCCATTCGGGCACCCGAATGGTTCCACGCCAGTTGTCACAAGTGTTTCGGGTGCAGGGAATTCCAGGCTATGGCTGTAGGTCCGCATCCACACCTGTGGCTGAATGGCATGGGGCATCCTGGGGGCTGCTCCCCACTCTAGCTGGAGTGGCTGTGGTCTCAGGAGGGGGCGGCTGGACCCCAGAGTGCAGCCTGCAGGTCCCAGGACCCATGCCAGGGCTCAGGGCAGAGGCAGAGGCTTGGGCACACAGGGGCTCCCGGAAAGTACAGCAAGGAGCTCTGTGTGCAGCGGGAGAGGGGAACCGGCCATAGATGCTTCAGCTAGAGTCCCGCACCCTGGGGGTGGGGAGAGGCAAGGCGTGTGAACGCGAGCTGCTCCCCCAGCTACTGCACCCAGGAAGCCAGACCAGGCGCGAATTCTGCTTTCCACTGAAAGGGAAGGTCTAGGGGCGTGTTGACATCTTGGACGGGGATTATGGTCCTCCGGGGTGTGGGCCCAGCACCTCTAAAAGGGAAGAGCCCTAACCCTGGGGCCCCAGAGGTGATCCATTCCAGCCTGGGCACTGGCCACAGCACCAAACACCTTCACCAGCAGTGACTCACAGGCTCTGGGCAGTGGGGCGGGGCTGTGCTGGGCCCTTAGCCCCGGGCCCCTGAGGTCGGGGGAGGAGCTGGCACTGCTGTGGAAGGTGCCATCCTCTGTGCTGTGGTACTTCCTGCCACCCTGGCCTCTCTGCCTGCTCAGTGACGGGTCCCAGTCACCCTAGAGCTCCCGCCTCTGGGAGGTTGGGCCGGGGCCACGGACCAGGAAGCCTGGATGCTTCTGAAAGAGGGGGGCAGGCTGTGGGCAGGCTCAGGGTCCCGCACTTGCCAACCCCTGCTGGGCCTCAGTTACCCCTCCCCTGGGGCAGCAGGACCGAGGGTGACCATGAGTCAGCCGCTGTGGCCGGTGCCTGTGCTGCTGGGTTTCTCTGGGCAGGGTGGCACAGATTGAGAGAGCAGGGCGTGTGCCCAGCTGGGGGTGAATCAGGCTGGGCCCCGAGCTCCTCACAGCCCTTGTATGCCGTGTGGGATGAGGACGCCGGGAGGGCCCCACCCGCACTTCCTGGAGAGGACAGGAGAGCCCAGAGGCCAGAGGGTCGCAGGGCAGAGGCTGAGTGGACACGGAGAGGCACAGGCCGCGCCTGCACCTCCCAGAGCTCAGGCCGCCGCCGTGCTCGTGCTGGTCCGCCGCCCGCACAGGGACCGGGGCCAGCTGGGTCTCAGGGCACACTGGGGAGCTCACCGTGGACTTGGGCCCGGCTCTGTGGTGTGCACGTGGTGTGTGTGCGTGTACACGTGAGTGCATAGTGAGTGTGAGTGCCCGTGGTGTGTGTGCGCACATGAGTGTCCTGCAGGTTTCTGCAGCCCATCATTCCTGGCTCCCGGCCACTAAAGGCAGTCCCTCACCCCTGCCCCAGTCTGCAGTGGCACTCAGCATGGGGACCCGGGAGGCCGCTGTGCCAGTCCCGCCAGGCCCCAGGCCCCATGGTGGGAGGGACGGGAGCCCTCACCCAGAACGGGCTCTAGCCCACCATCCTCTCTCCCCAGGACATGCTGGACCGGTGCCTGCTGCTCGCCCTCCTGGGGCTGCACTGCCTCGGGTCCGGTGAGTGTGGGAGGGGTCTCCACCACATACCCACCCCTGTGCCACCTGGATGCTAGTTCCAGGGGCGCTGGGAGCAGTCACTGATGCCGGCCTTGGCCCCCACGCAGCAGGGCTGTGGCAGGGTCCCTGGGGCTGTGCTCTGCAGCCCAAGCCTGGCCTCTTCGCTGTCCCTGGGTCTCCCCTTCCTCCTCCTGTGTCCCTGTGTCTCACCCACCGCCTGTGTCCCCAGCCCTCTCTCAGGAATGCACCAAGTACAAGGTCAGCACCTGCCGGGACTGCATCCAGTCGGGGCCTGGCTGCGCCTGGTGCCAGAAGCCGGTAAGGGTGGCACAGAAGTGTCGGGGACCCAAGGTTCCTCCTGTCTGAGTGCCCTCCTGTCTCCCCAGCTCCAGGAGGTCACAGTTCCATTCTCTTCGGGTGGGGTGGCCCGAGGCCCTGGCATTGTCCGGGGAACGTGAGGACAGACGCAGGTGCCCTGCACCAGCCCCAGAGGCAGGAGAAGTCCAGACGAGAGCGGCATAGGGCTTGGCTGTCAGCTCTGGTCCACGTCCCGGGGTGCCCCGGGGTCCCCCGCTGGCTGACAGAACACATAGGCTCTCTCTGGGGAAGCAGCTCCCTGGGACTGAGGCCCCACTGACCAGGGCTTGAGGTCCTGGAGCAGCGTTAGGTGATGCCAAGCAGCTCCCTGCTGAGGGGGGCACGTGCCTTGCTCCAGAAGCTCAAGGCTCGAGGCTCAGTGGGACCTGGAGCCCCAGCAGAGGCTGCCTCTGCAGCCAGCATGTAGAACCACTGCCCCTACAGTTACAGCAAGGGTTTCCATCAAGAGGTCCCCTCTGCAGAGTCCAAGTCCCCAGGCCCCACGCCCCAGGCCCTATGCCCCAGGACAGGAGGCTTCTGCCCCTGCCACCTCCTCCTGAGCCCCACTCCTCACCTCCAGAACTTCACGGGGCCAGGGGAGCCCGACTCTGCTCGCTGTGACACCCGGGAGCAGCTACTGAAGAAGGGCTGTGCGCCTGACGACATTATGAACCCCAGCAGCCTCACTGAACCCCAAGGGGACCAAAGGGGGGACCGGCAGCAGCTGTTCCCACAAAGCTTCAAGCTGTTCCTGAGGCCAGGTAGGCTTGGCGTCCTCTGCAGTGAGGAACTCGGCCCTGCTCCGGGTTGCGTATGCACCAAGGGGCAGGTGTGGCCCAGGCTGCAGGGAGCCTGCCCGCCTGCCCCAGACCCACTGTCCACAGCTTGGTGTCTGCTCTCACTCAGCCCTGGGTTCTGCCTTGTTTTTGGTGCCGGGAATTGAACTCAGGACCTTACGCCTGCCAGGCAGGCACTTTTACCACTGAGATATACCCGCTACTCTGCCTTTTCTAGAAAGGAAAATGCTTGATTTTTGGAAAACACTTGATTGTTTTTTAGGTACTGGAAATTGAACCCAGAACCTTTGCACAGAGCTACATCCCCACTCCTTTTTTCTATTTTGAGATAAGAACTGGATAAGTTATCTAGTTGCTCAGGCTGAGTTTGAACTTTCCACCCACTGCCTCAGCCTCTCGGGGTGCTGGGATGACAGGTGTGCGTGGGGCCTCCATTATAAGGTCTCTCCCACATTGGACGGGGCTCCGCCCTCACCACCTACTGGGCTCTGCCATTGAAAGAGCTGAGCTTCCCAGCGTGTGGGGTTGGGTGGATGCAGACTTTCGGCCAGGCAAGTGGACATTTTTGTACTTGGGGCATTGATCTTTACCTGGTATCTTGGTTACTTTTCTCTCCTTGCTGAGACGAAATACCTGACGTGCAAAGTCAAGGAAGGAAGGGTTTATTTGGCTCATAGTCTGTGGTGATCCATACTTGGCTGGCTCCAAGGTAGAGTGGCACATGGCAGAAGGCAACTGTTCATGGTGGCAGAAAACAGCAAAAGCAGCAAGAGCAAAATACAGGAGCA
Source organism: Chinchilla lanigera (assembly GCF_000276665.1). NCBI lineage: Eukaryota > Metazoa > Chordata > Mammalia > Rodentia > Chinchillidae > Chinchilla > Chinchilla lanigera. The sequence continues at coordinate 41,794,546 of NW_004955407.1, read as the reverse complement.
GCAGAGTGAAGAGCAAGCCTCTTTCCCTCCCTTCCATTGTGTGCAAACTATCCACCCCAGGGCGGGTGTAGCACTCACATCCCTAATCCCAGCATTGGACCATCAATCAATCATAAACTCTAGAAGCCCGCCCCATGACTGCATGAGGCTTTGGGAGACATGCAGACACAGACCATAACACCTGGATTCAGGGCTGGGGATGTGGCTCAGTGGTAGAGCTCAAGGCCCTGGGTTCAATCTCCAGCACCACATACATAAAAAAACCAATAATGATAATAACACCTGGATTCAGAGCCCTGTGTCTAACCCATAACCCGGGCCAGGCCACCATGAAGGGAGGAACTGGCTGGAATTGGGAGGCTGGGGAGAGGACCAGAGCCCCACATGGGGCGCCTCGAACTCCCTGTCCACTGCAGGCCAGGCGGCAACATTCAACGTGACCTTCCGGCGGGCCAAGGGCTACCCCGTTGACCTGTACTACCTCATGGACCTGTCCTACTCCATGCTGGACGACCTCATCAATGTCAAGAAGCTGGGCGACGACCTGCTGCGGGCACTCAATGAGATCACTGAGTCCGGCCGCATTGGTAAGGCCCCGTCCAGCCGCCCACACACCCACACACAGGTCCCGAGGAGTGAGGCAGAGGCCCCATGGACAACGTGCCCTGCGGTGTCCAGGCCCCTCCAGGGCCAGGGCCAGGGCAGCACCGCCATGGTCATCAAAGGCCAGCAGTGTGATAGCCGGGTACCTCATCCGAGTGCATGCTCCCCCAGAGGGCTCTGCCGGCCTCTCTGTGTGCAGGAACACAAGCATGCACACCTGAACATGTGCACACGTGCTCTCATACATGCTGCACACATGGGGCTGGGGATTGAGCTCAGCAGCACAGCGCCTGCCTGGCAAGAGCAAGGTCGTGAGTTTGATTCCTGGTACCGGAAAAAAAAACAAAACTTAAAAAAAAAAAATTAAAAGATACATGCTGCACACACCCAGGTTCATACTCACTGATCATGCACACATATGCACACACACAGGGTCATGCTCATTAGCTACATGCTCACACATGAACAGGATCACACACACACATCACATCATACATACTAGACGTGTATGTGACCACAGGCACACATGTGCATAGCTGCACATACATGTACGTGCACACAGTCATGCTTGTAGGTGTGAGAGCACACATGAGCACATGCACACATCACATGTACACCTGTGGCCACATGCGTGCTTGTTCGCCTCACTCTCCAATGCACCCCCAGGCCCATCACCTGGCTACAAGACAGGCAAATGAGGCCTGGCCCCTCCGGGCCTACCGCTCTGATCCCCCAGCCTCACAATGCCCCCTCCCAGGCTTCGGATCCTTTGTAGACAAGACGGTGCTGCCCTTCGTGAACACACACCCTGAGAAGCTGCGGAACCCTTGCCCCGACAAGGCCAAGGAGTGCCAGCCGCCCTTTGCCTTCCGGCACGTGCTCAAGCTCACCAACAACTCCAACCAGTTCCAAACCGAGGTTGGGAAGCAGCTCATCTCCGGGAACTTGGATGCCCCCGAGGGAGGGCTGGATGCCATGATGCAGGTCGCCGCGTGCCCGGTGAGCCCCCTGCACCATCTGGCCCCTCTGTCCCCAGACGGGGCTCCCACACACCAGCAGCCAGGTGCACTGGCTGCGGGCATGTCAAGCGCTCACCCTGCCTGGCCGGCCCCTGCTGACCTGGCTGAGGAAGAGCGGCCCCAGCCCCACCACCCCAGATGCCCAGGCAGGAGAGCAGCAACAGAGTGCCCAAGTCACCACAGATTTCACCACCACTCGTGCCCCCGGCAGCCTAAAAGCACCGGTCCTGCGCACAGCCCGGGCCTGCACTTCCCGGAACATACTGTCCCTCGCCCTTCAAGGCAGGAGGGTGCTTGCCTGGGTCCCTGCCCCGCTCACATCCTGGGCCTGGCATTCTGACACGACCATGCACACTCCCGCTGCTCAGCCGGCCTCCAGCTCTCCAGCATCCCCAGGCCTGGCATTCGTGGTCACGCCATAGAGTCACATGCTTATGTGTCAGATCAGGGTCTGTGACACACGTGATCAAGTATGCCTTCCTCCAGGGACCTTCCAGGGCTGCCAGAGCTTCCCACAGAGACCTCAGGTCCCTTCTTCTGCACTCAGGAAGCTTCTCTGCAATGGACACTGCTGCCCATGGTTTTCTTTGGGACTGTTTTCTTGAGCTATGTTCCCAAGAGCAATGGCCTCTTCTCCATTCAGCCATGCGTTTCCAGCCTGGCCCCCGGCACATGCGGGCTCCTCCTGGGTGCTGGCTGGTGCTACCTGCTCCTGGTCCCCACTGCTGTGAACACCCTGGGTGTGAGGGCAACGCTGCTGACCCCAGGCTGCCCGCCCAGCTCTGGGAGCCCTGCTGGGAAACTGAGACAGGAACCCCTCCACCTTCTCCCCAGGAGGAAATCGGCTGGCGTAATGTCACACGGCTGCTGGTGTTTGCCACAGACGATGGCTTCCACTTTGCGGGGGATGGGAAGCTAGGAGCCATCCTGACCCCGAACGACGGGCGCTGCCACCTAGAGGACAGCATGTACAAGAGGAGCAATGAGTTTGTGAGCGCCCCGCCCTGCGTCCCTGGTGTCTGCGGGAGGGCGGGGAGCCCTGGGGAGGACTCTCCAGGCCTTCAGCACCCCAGGACAGCAGCCAGCATGCTGTGTGTGCGGCCACCCTGAGGAGCAGGCAGCTCTTCTAAAACAGGCGTGCGGAGCTCCAGGCCCTGGGGGCATCGAGGCCCTGGGATGCTGCTCCAGCCCGGAGAACGTGACTGGTGGGGCAGCAGCCCACACATGTGCCCCAGCCACAGGCACTGCCCCTCCTCCCCAGGCGGGGTCAGCCCCTCCCTCCCCCAGGAGACCCCTCTGGACAGCCCCCCCAACGGTGCTACAGAGGACTTAGGGATGGGAAGCTCAGGGGTCCCCACCTGGAGCCCACACATTCTGGGAATCCCGACAGGGGACAGGAAGGAGGGACAGTGTCCATCCATGAGCCTCTGCCTGGAACTTCGGGTCCTGCAGCTCCTCCACGGGAGGCTCCACCACAGGAGGCTCCACCATAGGAGGCGCTGTCTGGGGTTCTGCCCCCACAGAACCCACTGTAGCTCCCTGCTACCCACAGTGCGGATGCCTCAAAATGCTTCCCACGCTCCAAACAGCTTGAAAAACTAGGAGCAGATCTCATGTTGATCAACCATGTGATCACACATCACGTCCTTTCTCTCTTCCTTCCTTCTGTCTGTCTTTCTTTCTCTCTCTGTGTCCTTTTCTTCTCTTTTTTTCTTTCTTTCTTTCTTTCTTTTCAGCACTGGAGATTAAACACAGAGCCTTCACACTGAGCTAAAGCCCCAGACATGTTTTGTTTTTTTGAGGCAGGATCTCACTAAGTCACTAAGCTACCCAGGCTGGACTCGAACTTGCCATCTTCCTGCCTCAGCCCCGCTGTGTCCTGAGGTTGCAGAGGTGCACCTCCACGCCTGGCTCGATATGTTCTCAGCTGTGTTTCAACAGGCTTGGCTTCCCACATAATCCTGTCAGGCACTGCAAACCTGGCGGGAGCCCAGCTGGGCCCGAGTCGCTGTCTGCACCCCCTGGCCCTGGGCCCTTGGTGCCAGCAGCAGGCTAGGAAGATTGGTCCTCAGATCTGGGCCAGCTAAGCCGACGTCCCCTCTCTGCAGGACTACCCGTCGGTGGGCCAGCTGGTGCACAAACTGACGGAAACCAACATCCAGCCCATCTTCGCGGTGACCAAGAGGATGGTGAATACCTATGAGGTCAGTAGAGCCAGGCCCTGAGACCTGGGGGCGGCGGCTGGCCACTTCCTTGGAAGGCTGACAAACCCCAGCACGGCCGTGTGACTTCTGCTTCTGCACATCGGTGGGTGGGAGGCTGGCTCACAGGGTTTGTGGGTGGGAGCATAGGGATGGGGGAGTTCAGCGCCTCTGTTAGGCAGCAGGACGCTGTCATGCAGATGTGAGAAGGGACCTCCCGTCCCGGAGAAAGCGTGCGTCTTGCTGTGGGTGGGATTTCCTTTTTTTTTCCTGGAACACTGAAGTCTCTGGAAACTGCAGATCTGAGCTTTCACTCACTGAGGGAGATCCTCGTGTTTTATTCCCACACACGTTTGAACGTCACATTTTCTTTGCTGTGCGGCACACAGCAAAGTTCTCTGATGCAAGCACGGAGCCAGCTGTGTTTTGCAAAGGAAAGCACCAACCATCTCAGGCTTGTGCATGGCCACCTGGGCTGTGCCGGCAGGCGGCCCGTTCTTCCACCTGTGGTCAGATGAGGCTTCCGGGAGGTCTGGGCCCACGGTGACACAGCCCGGCCCATCCCACCTGGGGAAGGCGGGCGGCAGCCACTGTCCACCCTGGTGTGGTTTGGTAAGCTCAGCTCAAAGCAGGCCCCGCATCCAAGCCCCTGAGGAAGCCGAAGCCTCCCTATGTCGCCTCTTCTGCGAGGACAGAAATGACTGGATCCAGCGACACCACGGGAAGGGGTGGCTGCAGGACACATGGTGTTTCGGAGGTCCAGGTGGCCCCTGCGGCCTGCGTCTTTGCTGGTAGAGGTGGTGTGGGACCGGAGTGAGGACAACCACGTGCCAGTGCGATGTGCCCAGGGCTGGACAAATGGGTGCAAGGGGCGCAGGGGCTGTCAGGGCAAATGCACCCACTCTGCAGCTTGGTGCAGCTCAGTGATTTGCCCCCAGTAATGGCGAGCCACCAGCTCGGTGATGTCCCACCTCGAGACAGCCACCAGTCAGTTACGGTTTGCCCCTTCGCGGGGCCGGTGTCAAAGGTGAGTGTGCACCGGGCGCAGCAGAGGGCCCAGCGTGGGTTTCTTGGTGTCCCCTCACCATGGAGCTGTGAGCAGCACCTTATTCTCCCTGAAGCAGCGGTGACAGCAGGCATGAGTGTTGTCATCCAGAGCTTGGACTGGGGATTCTGTCAGGCCACGGTTGTGTGGACACAGCTTGCTGCCTGCGTGGCTGACTGCTGCTCTGCTCCTCTAGAGCTGCGCTGATCCCCATGGCCCCAGAGCTGTTGCACCCCTGGGCGAACCAAGCCCCAGATAAACACCGACAACCGTGCCAGCAGGAGGGCCCTGCAGGGGCTGGTGAGGCCCAGCCTTCCCATGCAGCCCACCCTGGCAGAGCATACCGCTCACGTCTGCCTGCATGCCCAGGCTCCTGCACCCAACGCGAAGCCAGAGGGGCACGGGGTCCAGGTGTGCTCTAGAAAGTCTGATGCCTTCACAGAGTCTTCAGACAGACAGGGTCCGTGAACAGAGAGCCTGGGCTCCCACCTGTGTCACAGCAGATGGCCTGAGGCCTGAGGCTGTTTCTTAGCAAGAATCCCCAGCTTTTTCCTCTGTGAGAGATGCAATGCTACCCTCACAGGGCCACCGAGCCTCATCTGGAAGGTGCTGCCATCCCCTGGCTGCAGTGTCCAGCCCTGCCATTGACACTGTCTCCATCAAAAGTGACCAATGTGAAGTCCAGGCCGACTCCGTGCTCCACGGTGCTCCATGCGCCCCTCTGTAGTTCAGACCAAGAGGATGGATTTGCATTCCAGGGAAAGTAAAACGCATCGTGCCCCAGAAGAGGGTCGCTTTTGTAGGAAGCCCTGTGCCGAGCGAGAGGAATAGGGCATCAGGGTCACATGGCACGCATGAGTTAAGACTGCGGCACCCCAGGGCGGCCAGCGGGGCCGGCACGCCTGCTGCCGGCTTCCCAAGCTCCAGGGAGGGACAGGAGGCCCGGGAGCAGGTGGGCAGGTTTCTGAGACCCTCCGCCACACTGCCAGGCTCACGAGGGCTCATGGCCAGGGCCATCAGAAAGCCCGCCCGCCAGCCAGGCCAGGTGCCCGCGTCCTCATCTGGAGTGGGCTGAGATGGGCCCCTCCTTGCAGGGCCGCTGCGGGCCCCGGTGCTTGGCTGGGTCTCGGACACCGTGTTCCAGGAGACCGCAGGGCAACGAGGGCAGAGGAGCAGGTGCACACTGGGGTGCACATCCACCTCCCTGTGGCGTGGGGCACAGTCCTGCTGGACCTGCCCCCTGCGGTCAGGACAGCAGGAAGTGCACGAGGAGCGACCTTGCCAGAGCCCTGCGCATGCGTATCTGCACCAAGAGCACAGAAGCTCCACAGGCAGGATGCAGGCAGTGTGGGCAGCAGGTCCAGAGAGGGGGCGACCGGGCTGCGATGGCCCCGACAAGGGCTCAAGGGGCCTGGATGCCTCTGGGAAGTCACGGAGCGTGGGGGGGGGGCACAGCTCGGCCCTGAGCAGCCCCAGTGGGTGTGGAGAGGGGCCCGCCCTGCGTGTAGCCGGGGGCTCTGGTCAGTCGGCCACACCCAGGGACACTGCTGGGTGCAGGACAGGACTGTGCGTTGTCAGGGTCCTCTCACAGTCACTATTCAATCCAAATCGCTTGCCGGGCATCATGGTGCAGCCTGAAATCTCAGCACTAGGGACTGAGGAAGGAGGACCGCAAGTCTGAGCCCAGCCTGGGGAATTTAGTGACTTAGCAAGACCCTGTCTTGCCATAAAAAGTGCGAGTTGGGGATGGAGTTCAGTGAGCAGGCCCCGGATTTAAAAAGATGAAGCCAACCAGCGCCCTGAGGTGCTCGGACTTAGCCCTTCCTGGGGATGTATTCTACCCCCTGTTGCTGGTGCTGAGCCCTTAGCTGCTTTAGGCATGCTCGACCCGGTGTGTTCCCAACGCTTGGCACAGCAGGGTAGCGCCTTCATGCCTGGCCAGCAGCGGCCCTCGCCTGGGCCCCCTTCCTGAGAGCCGAGGCTCCCTCAGCGCGGGGAGGACGTGTAGACCCCGCCCCAGCTGGTTCTGGTGCCACAGATCCCGAGTACCAGGTGCCGACTCACCGGACCGTCCTGTCGCCCGCAGAAACTCGCCCAGATCATCCCCAAGGCGGCCGTGGGGGAGCTGTCCGAGGACTCCAGCAACGTGGTGCAGCTCATCAAGAACGCCTACAACGTGAGTCCCCCCGCTGGGCCACACGGGGCTGGGGCAGAAGGCTGGGGACAGAGAGACAGAAGCTGCCCCAGGGTGGGCGGGGCCCAGAAGACCCTGCAGTGGACTTGGCCTTCAAACACGCTCCGAGGATAAGGTGTCTCTCGTGTGTCAGTCCCCCATAAACCCCACAAGGACCCTCCTGCCCCGCCTCCTCTCAGGATGTGGCCCATGTAGCTATGCCCAGGGCTGCTCGCTCCGGGTCCTGTGGTCGCGGTGGACTCAGGGGTGCAGCAGGCGCCTCTCAGGGCCTGTCTCCACCAGGTTCCTATGGCCCTGGAAATCAGCCCCCCGGTGGCTGCGTTGAAGGTCCCGGGGGCTGCAGGACATAGCACCTGGGCACGTCCCACACACTCAGCTTTGCTGGGGTGACCTTGAGCCTGGGGAGGGCGTCCAGCACCTCCTCCGGCCTCCTGAGAGCCCCATGCAGGGCCTGCGGTGCCTGTCCCTGTGTCCGTCTCCACACAAACGACCTGGCTCCTCCAAAACATGGCACTCACAGGCTGTGCCTACTGTCTCTCTGCGTTCTCTCTCCTGCAGTTTCTCTCGGCTGTCTCTCCATCTCTGCCTCCTGCCTCTGTCTCTCCCCAGGGCCCGTGGACACTCCGTCCAGGGCAAGGGACAGTCCTCAGGGGGCTCCCGGCAGGGTCCTCGCAACTGCCTGTCTGGAGGGCAGGGCTGTGGCCTTGGCAGCCCCATCCTTGTGCCTGGCATGCCCCGCCCAGCTCCCCGTGGTCACTTGAATGGTAGGAGGGGGTGGAGGCGTCCATGCGCGGGCCGGCCCCACAGCAGGACGCCCACCCTGCGTGCTCCGCCCTCTGCTGCAGAAACTCTCCTCCAGAGTGGTGCTGGGCCACGGCCCCCTGCCCGACACGCTGAAGGTCACCTACGACTCCTTCTGCAGTAACGGAGTATCGCGCAAGGACCAGCCCACAGGGGACTGCGAAGGCGTGCAGATCAACGTCCCGGTGAGCCTGGGGTCCACGGGGGCCGGGCTCCGGCCCAGCTTGCCAGCCTGCATGGGTCTGAGACTCCAGGGAGCCCAGGAGAAATGGAGGCTGGCTTGGGGACCTCGGGAGAGCAGGAGGCAGCGCGGTCCACCTGCAAGCCGGCCTTGGGCCCCAAGCCTCCTCCGGGACAGGCCAGGCCCTCCCAGCGAGGGTCCCACTGTGCCATCCCTTGGGGAGAGGACCCTGGAGGGGAGGACACACGGCTCCCCTGTGCCCGTTTCCTGCACAGGGCACCGAGATCCCCACGGGGCTGAGCGGGCGGAGCCTGCGCCAGACAGCGCCCCCTAGGGCCAACCGCGGCTAGGCAGGGCGACCAGCCGGGTTTTCTTGAAATTTTTTTCGTGTATATTTGTTTGAGGAGAAGGGGCTGGAACTCAGAGTCCTGGGCCTTCTAAGTAAGTGCTCTGCCGCTGAGCTGCACTCCCAGCCCTTTTTCATTTATCATTCTGAGACAGGGTCTCGCTCAGTCACCAAGTTGCCCAGGAAGACTCACACTTGCAGTCTTCCTGCCTCCACCTCTCCAGTGGCCGTCACGGCCAACCAGCCCTGCCTTACAGGAGAGGGGAGGTGCTGAGGCTGCCTGAGGCTGTGCCTGGACTCTGACAACCCGGCTCCCGGCAGCCAGTGTCCTCTGCGCCCGTGCCGAGCCATGCTGGGGACGTCTGCTCTGCCCGATGCCCACCCAGTGCCCTGCTGCCCCCGGCCATGGCTGGCTGGCTGCCTTTGACCTTTGCCCGGGGCCGGATGGAGGGCCCTTCCAGGACCTAGGGCTCCCTGAGGGATCTGGACCTCTTAGCACCCTGGAGAAGGGCAGAACGGGCACACAGCGACCCCTTTGAAGTCGCTGTAGAATCCCCTCACTGTGTGCGTGAGAAGACGTATTCTACAGAAGTCCTCTCCGACAGCCTGAGCCGCAGAAGGGCCTGGGTGCCTCCTCGCTGTGGGCGGGGCCTGCGTCCTCAGAGCAGCTCACCCTCCTGTCCCCTTAACCTGCTCCTCGACAGGGCCCTGAGAGGCCAGCGGCCTCCCTCCCACACTGGCTGTATGTCCCCTCCGGCCAGGAGAGGGGCAGGAGCAGGGCAGCGACCTGGTCGCCCAGGCCCCACCTGAGCCCTGCCCCTGGCCCACAGGTCACCTTCCAGGTGAAGGTCACGGCCACGGAGTGCATCCAGGAGCAGTCCTTCGACATCCGGGCGCTGGGCTTCACGGACACGGTGACCGTGCGGGTCCTGCCCCAGTGCGAGTGCCGCTGCCGGGACCAGGGGCAGAACCGGGGCCTCTGCGGGGGCAAGGGCTCCATGGAGTGCGGGGTCTGCAGGTGAGGGGCACAGGGTTCCCGGACAGGCGTTCCGGGCCCTGAGGCGCAGGACGGGGTGCAGGGAGCGGGGGGTCCAGCCTGCAGAGCAGTGGAGGCTCCTCTGTGGCCTTCCTTGGAGCCCCTGCCCTGTGGTCCTCACTCCTGCCTGTCCCTGCACACTGCTGTGCCCGCCCGGGCAGCGCACCGACAGGCAGGCCGGAAGGGGGCGGGAACGCGCCACCGGCCCAAACCACAGACAGCCGGCTTGTCAGGAGCAGAGGCCGAAGCGGGGCCCTGCGTGTCCAGCACAGCCGTCGGCACACACGCGGTTGGTTCTGTGGTGGCAAGCTCACAGACCACCCTCACATGCGTGCTGCCCTCCCTGGGACGCCCTCGGGGCAGCTCAGGTGTCCTCGTCAGATGCTCAGCCCATCCCCTGTGCTCCCACATCTTGGAGGGAGCAGACCCAGGTGCAGGAGCAGTATAGACAGCCCTTCCCAGTCCTCCTGGCATCCAGGAAGTTTACATTTTTAATCCCATGAAAAGTTATTGGAATCCTATCAGGTGAATTCCAATCTACCACTTCCCATGCATCCCACAGCGAGAATAAAGACACTAAGGCACGTTTGTAGCTATGCGGAACCAAGGGATCCTAAGTCCAGCCATGACGATGGCCATCCCGCACAAAGGCCTGCGCCCAGGGCTGAACCCGGGTTGTATTTATTCATGAAGGAGTGGCTTGAGAATGAGAATGAGTGACTGTGAGAACCTTGGGAAGGACAGGAGTGCCCCGAGCTGGGCCAGGTCAGAGGACTGAAATGCCCTGTGCCAATGCAGAGAGAAGGATCTGCAAAAGGAGTAATCTGCATGACACAACTGAGATAATAGCTAATGTTTTGGGGTCCGTGCTTCAGCCCTGATATGTAATCTACATCCCAGCCTCTTCCCGACTCACACAGGGGAACAATGGGGTGGGGCCCAGGGAAACACGCCTGCCACCCTCCAAGACTACCTACCATCAGTACCTCTGGACTGATTTGCATTGCTTAAGGCCAACTGAAGGGATAAAGAAAAGTCCTAGCCAGCTCTCTATATATCCGTCAATACATGGAAATAGGGCCAGGTTCAGCCAAGTTGGAGACAGTTGCTCTTCTTTCCACGAGAGTCATCCAGGTGGTCCTCCACAGTGCAGGAGCAGCCGTCTGGGCCCAGGACAGCCCAAGGGACAGAGGCCCTGTCCTGCAGGGGACCTGACCACACCCCCCCCCAGGTGCGACGCCGACTACATCGGCAAGAGCTGCGAGTGCCAGACGCAGGGCCGCAGCAGCCAGGAGTTGGAGGGCAGCTGCCGGAAAGACAACAGCTCTGCCGTGTGCTCGGGGCTGGGGGACTGCGTGTGCGGGCAGTGCGTGTGCCACACCAGCGACGTCCCGGGCAAGGTCATCTACGGGCGCTACTGCGAGTGTGACAACATGCAGTGTGAGCGCTACGACGGGCAGGTGTGCGGCGGCCAGAGTGAGTGACCGGGCCCCGCGACAGGACCTCCGGGGAGGGGTTGTCCCGTCCACTGCACAGAGAGCGGGCGCGGGACCCAGGGACAGACAGATGCACAGAGGCACAGTCCGCGTCTCTCTCGGCCACTCGGCAGCAGCAGGACCAGCCCACTCCTTCCCGCCAGGAGGTTTCTGCCTCTGTGTGGGTGACTCAGGCTCCTGGGAGGGTCCCATGGGCCATGGCCTGGGGCGGGCTCCCATGCCAGGTGGGATGTGGAAGCCCCAGTGGGCCTGGGCCGTGGGCAGCGGGGCCTGCTGGTGCCCGTCCTGTGCTCAGGAGCAGCTGCCGGAGGAGGGACCAGAGAGGAGGAGGGCAGCAGAGCAGGTGGAGCTGGGCGGGGTCAGAGGAGGCAGCAGTGCCCTCTCCAGCGTGTCCTGGGCCACAGACCCGGCAAGCAGCTGAGCGGCGGTGGCCTTCCTGTCCTGCAGAGAGGGGGCGCTGCGACTGCGGCCGGTGCTTCTGTGAGGCGGGCTTCGAGGGCTCGGCCTGCCAGTGCAAGAGCTCCACCGAGGGCTGCCTGAACGCGCGGCGCGTGGAGTGCAGCGGCCGGGGCCGGTGTCGCTGCAATGCGTGCGAGTGTGACCCGGGCTACCAGCCGCCCCTGTGCGAGGAGTGTCCTACCTGCACCCCCCCCTGCGCTGATCTAGCGTGAGTGTTCCCCGCTGCCCAGGGCCGGCCTCGCCACGCCCACCTGCTACCCCAAGGATACCGGTGCTGGCGTCCCTGGGAGTCCCTGCGGGCGCCAGCACCCCCAGCCCTCCTCTGTGGGCACAGCTGCAGCCCTCGCCTGTCAGCCCAGGGTCAGGGCTCTGCCGTCCCCCTCCAGCCTGCGCCACCTCACTCTCGTCCTGCGCTGGGCTCTGACGGCGCCCAGGCCGCATTTACACTCCTTACACCCGGACAAGGGCTGGGGATATAGCTCAGCAGAATAAGTGCTTGCCTGGCAAGCCTGAGGTCATGAGTTCAATTCCCAGTACCAAAAAAAAAAAAAAAAAAAAAATGTTAGTAGCTTACATCCGGACACACAGGTGCACCCGTGCAGACTCGCATGCTCCCTTCATCCCTGTCCTGGCTCCCACCCGGCCCCCACAGCCCCTGCGCCGAGTGCCTGAAGTTCGGCTCAGGCCCTTTGGAAAAGAACTGCAGCGTGGCGTGTGCGCATCTGCGTCCGCTCACCCTGGGTGGGACCCGCAAGACCTGCCGGGAGCGGGACTCTCAGGGCTGCTGGATGAAATACACCGTGCGGCAGCAGGACGGGAAGGACATGTACGAGATCGAGGTGGAGGAGGTCCGAGGTGAGTGGGCAGTGCCCGGGGTCCGGGCCAGGTGGGACCAAGGACATCACAGGCAGCCACAAGGCCAAGCAGGAGCCTAGGGGCAGCTGGGGGCCGGGTCTCTCCCATGGGGCTCGGCAGGCCCAGCACAGGGAGGACAGTGGGCTTGCTGGGCAGATTGGTGCCCGGGAGCTGGCTGCCCCCCATGGGCCTCCATTCAGCTCTGGTCCTGTGGGGCCTGGGAAGGCCGTGAACTGGGGAGCCTGACTCGGCCTTCTCGGGTTCACAGTCCCAGGGGCCGGGAGGCACCAGAGTACGCAGAAGCAGACGCAGGTGTCCACGGTGTGGTGCTGGGGTCAGGCACCAGGATGCAGAGACCTGGGGGCAGGGTCCCCAGTCAGGAGGCTCAGTTCTCTCAGAGGGGACGATGGCAGCATCGGACTTGGGGTCGTGAAGGTCTGTGGCCAGGCGGGGATTGCAGGAGTTAGGGAGTTGTGGTTCTGTTCATGGTTCCCAGAGGACTGACTCGTCCGAGTTGTGTTTTTGAAATCGACTTGCCTGGAAGGCAGGAGCACAGGGTCTTGTTGTGCGGGAGGTGGCACTGTCCTGTCAGGGCCAGGTAGACACTGTCCCTTCCAAGCCTGTTGCTCGACCAGGAGTGAGATGGATATGAGGACTGTGTGGTCCCATGGTGTGGACGGTGGGGAAGATCGGTGGGGACGGCAAAGGTTGGGTGTGTGAGGGCCTAGCAGAGAGTGCAGCTGCCTACGGCTTAGGGCCGTTGGTCTGGGCATGGGCTGACAATAACCAGTGGTGCTAGGACGCTGGACTTGGGCAGAAGGATGTACGGAGGACCTCACAGGTTTAGACCCACTGCCCTGAGGTTCTCAGCCCCGACTCTGTTAGGCTTCAGAGACGCAAGGGATGAGCTGGAAAGACACAGAGGTGACCGCAGAAAGCGCAGGCCTGAGCCCCAGGGAGCTCCGCCCCCAACTCCTCCTCAGATGGGAGCCACGGGAGGCAGGTGGGGCCCAGCCTGTCCCTGTGACTATGGTCTCCCAGCCAAGGCCAGGGTGACACCAGGGAGACCACAAAAGTGTTGGTGTCAGGGTCAGCAGAGGGGCTCACGGTCAGTGCCCTTGCCCTGGTCCTTTTGACCTGCCCTGGTCCTCCAGGGCCCCACCTGCCTGGGCTTGGGTTCCCAGTGCTGGCGCGGGTTCCCGAAGCCACCTTTCTGATGAGCCTGCTTCAGCAGAGACCCCGAGACCCCCTCCCTGAACCCTCAGGCATGGCCCCCTGAGTTCCAGCACAACGTCTGCAGCTCCTTGGCATAGCAACTGGCTGTCCTGGCAGGTCGGCCACATATCGGAAGGCTGGTGTGGTGTCCAGGCTCTGTGGGGCCCGATGAGTGAGCCTTGGCTTCACTCTGTGAACCGGGCTGAGCTGAGTGATCATTGAGGTCATTTGGTGCTGCAGGGCCTGACCTTGCCAGGCAGGGCCAGGGCTGGGTTCTGTCGCCAACCCAGAGCAGTGGGCAGACCCTGAGCCTGGCAGCATGACCTCTGTGGGACATGGTGTGGGCCCGTGGCTGTGGATCTCAGGGAGACAGTGACAGCTGGCTGTGCGCTTCCTTTTAGAGTGCGTGGCAGGCCCCAAGGTCGGTGCCATTGTAGGGGGCACTGTGGCTGGCATTGTGCTCATCGGTGTCCTCCTCCTGGCCATCTGGAAGGCCCTGACCCACCTGAGTGACCTCCGGGAATACAGGCGCTTCGAGAAGGAGAGGAACAAGTCCCAGTGGAACAATGTAAGTGGGCCAGGGCTGGGGACGTCCACGCAGGAGGAGTGTGCACACCAACCCGGGCAGCCCATCCCCAAGTGTGGGTGTGCAAGAGTTGCTGCGGGGACTGGAACCTGGGCTGGCCGGCTCTGGCTCGGCCCTGTAAGTGACAGCTCCTGGAGTCCTCTCCCAGGAAACCTTTCTGTGCTCACAAGCCGTGTCTGTGTCTTGCCAGGATAACCCCCTGTTCAAGAGCGCTACTACCACCGTCATGAACCCCAAGTTTGCTGACAGCTAGGAGCATCAGTGAAGACGAGGCCATTGGGATGACCCGATGGGACCCCTCTCAGTGCAGCCCCTCACCCCACCACCAGCACATGGCTTAGGACGCGGGACAGTGTCACCGATGAGCCGAGTCCTCTATGTTTCTCTCGTCCCCAGCATGACAGATAGGCCAGGTGACCCTGCAATCTCATCCTGCGGATCAGCCCCCTTCTCCTCCATCCAGTCATACGAGGGACTCAAGCAGAGAACTCTCCCCAGGTTTCATGAGGCTGAACCATGCCCCTGTGTGAACCTTAGGACAGCAGCCTGATTAAAGGTGGTGCAAATTTATTTATATTTAAACTCACCAGGCTACCAAACTATATCCTCCTGATTATTCTGTTAACCAATCACGTGAATAGAAATAAATGATAAAACCTCATACAGACTGCCCAGGAAAGCTGGGATCTGCGGCGTCCCCACCCAACCATCCCCAGAACTCGGCTGCTGACCGCTGGGTCTGACTGAGTCCTGCTCATCCTCCACACCAGGCGGGTCCGGGTCAGCACTGTGCCTTCTCTTCCTCCTTCCCCTGTTAGTATGTGCACGCTGAGCCCCTCTCCAAATCCTCTGCCCCGTGGTGTTGTGAGCTCATGGAAGGCAGCTGGGAGTGCATTGCTTGTCACCCGAAACCCAGGTCCGTGTGTGCCACTGCACTGGGGTCTCGGGACCACTCCCTTTATGTCACGGGGGTCACCTCAGGTGGCGGCCTGGTGTCTGGTAACCTCATGGACCTGGTTTCTCTGGTCTAGTTTTGCGCTCCTAGTTTAATGTGATAATTCACAGGTGATAATTTTTTGTTTGGAGAGTAAGTTATTAATCATAGCACGTACCATCGCGCTATGTGGCTGGGGTGGGCTCAATAAGTCCTGCGTGTCTGGCACGGCTAGCTCCCTGCCAGCCAAGACAGCCGTTGCCTGTGTCAGCCACCCTCCTGTAGCCGGGGCAGGATACACCACACCCGTAATTTAAAGGAGGAGATGTTTGTCTGGGCTCACAGTTTGTCGTGGCTTATATCTGGACTTGTACCTGGGTGCCTGTGGGTGATGACGAGGTCATGATGAAGCCGTTAATTCTGCACAAACCGAGCTGGAGCCTCACACAGTCAAAGAATGAAGTTGAGGATGAAGGAGGAATCAGAAGAATGTGTATTGGAAATAAGAAGAGAAACAGCTCCCATCGCCGGGAGGGGCTTCCAAGTGCAAGTCCAGTCCTCTTTGTCCTGTTCTCTTGTGGACAAGCAGAGCACGGGAAGAGTCTGTCAGTCCACTCCCCGCAGGGAAACTGAGCTCAAGGATGCCGGTTATTTGCCATTCCTGATGCTCCCAGAAGCGCGGGAGGAAGGAACTGGCAGCTAACTTGGCATACTCCTCGTGAGAAGCGTTAGCCTGGGAGGAAGGGTCCTTATCTCTCCCTGCTTGTCCTAACTTTTTATCCTTTCCCCGAGTTTCTTTTACATTGCTGCATGACTTGAATTAGTGCTGGTCTGACTCTATCTTAGTATCTCAGGCTGCCCCAACAGTCTAGGTAAACGCTAACTCAGCTATTACAATGCGGGCAGAGGACCCCGGAGTGGGCTGAGCATCCTCTAAAAGGGCCCCAAGGGCACCTGCTTGTACCGTCGGCCCTGAGAGGACACAGGAAGGGGCAGTCTGCAGCACAGCGAGTCCACAGCTACATCCGGCCTGCTGGGGACCTTCCCTGCATGTAGGTGACACAGCCTTAGCGTTTTACTTCTAGGTAGGAACAGACTAAGACACCCTGTTCATAAATAAGCACATTTGAAATAGAATTGACAAAGATTTAGAATCAGCCTTTTTTTTTTCTATTAAAAACAAAGTCCTGCCCAGCGTGGTGGCACACTCCTGTAATCCTAGCTCTCGTGGGGGCTGAGACAGGAGGATCGCTGAGTTCAAAGCCAGCCTGGGCTGCATCACGAGTTCAAGGCCAGCCCGGACTACCAAGTGAGACCCTGTCTCAAAACCTCCACCAAAAAAGAAAAATTTAACAAGACTGAGCCATTTTCAGACAGAGCTGGCCTGCCAGTCCGCCTCACCTGCTGCTCTGTAAACGCCCTGCACGGCCCCAGGTCCTCAGACCAGGTGAGCTGCCTCCTAGGTCCACACGGCAACAGCCCACCCGCCCCACACCAGCCCCAAAGCCGTGCAGACGTCCCCTCCTGTGTCCCCAGCAGGAGGCTGGCCGCTCTCATGCCCCCCCCACAGCCCTCCCTCCTCTGAGGCCCTCCGGCCCCCTCCCTTCCTCCCCTTTTTTTTTTCTTTTTCCTTGAGACAGGGCCTCAGTGTAGCTCAGGCTGGCCTCAAGAGCATAGTAAGCCTCCTGCTTCAGCCTCCCCAGTGCTGGAATCAACTGTATCACCCCCACCTTGCCTTCCTATCTTTTTTTTTTTTTTTTTTTGGTTTTGGTTTTTCTCCAGTACTGGGAACCGAACTCACGACCTTGCGCTTGCCAGGCAGGCGCTTTTGCCGCTGAGCTAAATCCCCAGCC
>NW_004955407.1:41768979-41775067 GCF_000276665.1 Chinchilla lanigera | reverse complement strand
CTTGCCAGGCAGGCGCTTTGCCTCTGAGCTAAATCCCCAGCCCCTCCCACTCAATCCTGGTCTGCCATGTCAGGCAGTGCGCCTCCTACATCCCGCCTCCAGCCTGGGGCTATTTAACCTTGGACCCCACGAAAGATCGGTGGAGGCCACGTTTTTCTCTTTCCTGTGGCCTTTCCGCGTCCACAATAAAGGCATTTGATTCTGTTTTACTTCTCTCTGCACTGGAAAAACCTATCAACTTCCACGTGACATTCTGTGACCCAGACCCTGGGTCACACAAGCAGTCTCCGGCAGGATGGAGGGTGGTCAGGGCCCACCCAGGCTGCGCTTCCAGAGGAGTGGCCAGAGGGTGAGATCCTGCGGCACTCAGCTCCACTTCCTGCCAGCAGCGTGACTGGACTGGTGTGGAGCACAGGTGCCAGGATCCCTGAAGGCTTGGAGCTGGAGGACTCGGAGGGGCTGGCTGCTCCCAAGGGATCGAGTACGATTTTCTGAGACCCTGAGCCCCACAGGCCCCATGCAGCACAGACCAAAACCCATGAAGTGAAACCCGGGAGCCATCCCACATTGGGGGGTGCGTGTTCTGCAGCCTTCTGCAGTCTAATTCCACCCACCCAGAGCTCTGAGGATCCCCCCTGCCAGGCTAGGGCCCCACAGACCCAGGCTGCCCTGCTCCCCAGACCCCCGCCCCTCCAGTGTCCAGAGTGCCGGCTCCAGAGCTATGTCCTCCAATAATCTGGGCAGTTTAATGTGTTCCAGGCCGAAAGAAGTGTCTCTTTACGCAGGGTCTCTGGAAGTAATTATGTAACCCAGGAGGAATATGCTCCCAAGGGGAACATGTTCACCACACAGGCACTTGACTGCCGGATACAAGCGGAGACAGTCCTCTGCAGGGGCCTGCGCGACACCGTTCCAGGGCACGTCCAGCACCACCGCTGGGCTTCGGCCTGTGGCTGGCCTGCAGCGGGACATCCTGTCTGGCTCCACGGTGTGGCCGCCAGTGCGCTCACCAGCACCACAGCACTGCGTCAGTCTAATTCCTTAGCCATCTTTCTTCCTGGCAAGTTCTGGGCCCTTAATCCCAGCCTGCCCTAAGTGCCATCCTGTCCCTGGACCGTCCCAATGTTACAGGCAGCTGAGTTAGATAGAAATACTATAGGCAGTCAGACAGGGCCAGGCCCTCGAAGGAGCCAATATGGAAGACAAGATACCTTCTTGCAAATAGAGTGGTGGTACTTGCTGCAGGCCAGATCTCAAACCAAAAGATTAAACAAACACACCCACATACCTCCTTAGGGTTGGACATCAGGGATTGATATTCTAAATAGGTAGTGATCACCTGGAAGAGTCCCTGACCCAACCCCTTGCAGGAAGAGCCCCTGTTCTGTATTCATGCCCGCTTGCTGTGTGACTCATTTCCCCATTTGATCCCAATTTAATCAATTTTACCTGAACAATTCTTATTGGCTGACCATAGTTGTGTCCCACCTCATGCCCACCTAGTGATTTCCCACTTTTCCCCTACCTTGGACCCTCCTCACCTCATGGTTTTGCTCTGTAAAATCCCTGGAAAAGCCGGGTTCCCGGGTAACCCACTTGGGGGCCCCCCTTCTGTCCCTCTCTCGGACAGAAGCTTTCTTTCCCTCAATAAATATGTTCTGTTCTTAATCTCCGTTGTTCCTTAAATTAATTCTTCGATTTTAGAGAACACGAACTCTTCCCAGATATCGTTCAGGTTGAGAGTTTTTCTCTCCTACATCACTTACACCCTGTGCTTCCCTCCACTCTGCTGGGCTTAATGCTTTTTCATTCTTCCTTTGTTTAGTACTGGAGATTCCCTAAAGGCCAGGTAAAGGCAAATACTCCTCCCTGGAGCTCCACCCTGGGCCTTTTTCGTTTTATTTTGAGGATAAAGTCCTGCTAGATTGCTCAGGTTGGGCTCAAATTTGCAATTCCCCTGCCTCCTGCCTCAGCCTCTGGAGTAGGTGGGATTACCAGTCAGCACCAACATGTCTGGAGGGCTTGAAGCCCTTTGATGATTGAAGAGTGTCCTTGAGCTCCAGATGTGGTAGGTCACATCATGCACCATCTCCCTTTCTTAAATTTTGACTTCTGTGTGGATAGAACTGGAACTTGTTCTATAGTAATATTTTTTAAAAGAATTCTGCATTACCAAGTTGTCCTGAACCTCAGCGGTATTTTAAATACTGCTGCTGCTGACAGCACTGTTTAGAATGGAGTCGTTTCCCTGCGTAGGTTACTGTTTTCAGCTAGGATGTGAGGGGCTGGGAATTTGGGAGGAGAGGCTTCTGGTGACCCTCCACGCCAAGCTAAAGGAAGTGGACAATGGCTGTGACCTGAGGTCTGCAACCTGCCTCAAGACCCGACCTGGGCTCTCTGTGCTTCCACTGTGAGCTGTGGCAACTGAGGCTCACTGAGCTACGTAGCAGAGGTGAGTCTCAGTGGTGGGGACAGGTAGAGTGGGGATTTGACCAAGTGGAGCTTCATAGCCTTCCCTGGGGAGTAGGCAAAGAGCAACCCCCCTCCCCATGTCTCCCTAACTGCAGGGACCCTGGGTGGGGAGATACAGGCACTATTGTTCCCTTTACAAGCAGCCAACCCTAGGTCAGCACTGCTCCAAGGAAGTCTCCAGGCCAATCTCCAGAAACAGCCTGCTCAATCTCTTTTTGTTTTTGTTTTTGTTTTTTTTTTTTTGAGACAGAATCTGGCGGTGTAGCCCAGGCTGGCCTTGAACTCAGAGGGATCCCCCTGCCTCAGCCTCCTGAGTGACGGGATTACAGGCATGTACCACCACACCAGGCAGGTATTTCTATTTCCAGTGAACACTCTCCTAACTCCTCCTTTTGTCTGTCATTTTCATTCTTCTACTTTGTGACACTATGGGCTCAGTTTGTACAGGATGGACTGTTTCACAGCGATTTTAGGACTAGCAGTGCACATCATTGCTGCCACGTGCCAGCTGTAGCTTGCCAGCTCCTCCAAAAACTGGTTTCTCTGTTCTGATGAAAGCCTCAGCCACCTCTCTGTTCCCAGGACATCGCCTGTGCATGTGCGACCGAATTGAAATCCCATTCTTTTGTTGTTGCTTGAGACAGGGTCTCACTTTGTAGAGTAGGCTGGCCTTGAACTGTGTAGCTCTGGCTGGCCTCAAACACTCAGTGACCCTCTTGCCTTGGGCTCAGGGCTCCTGAGGCAGGCATTATGGGTGTGCACCGCTATGTCTGGCAATGATCCCATTCTGTATTCCCAAATGGAAACTCCTTTCCTGGAGAGCCGTCTCTGTTTGACCTTGACACTGCACACCGAAGAGTGCCCCAGGTGCCCTCCAGGCCGGGAGGTAACAGCTTCTCACTGCCCTGGGCAGACACAGCCTAACTTCTGACCATGTGAGCCCAGTGAGGAGAAGGGGCAGAGAAGACAGCGGATACACAGCCCATGGTCCCACTCACTGTCCCCTCACCGCTGTGATTCTCCTGAGCGTCAGGGTGGCGTGTGGCGGCTGTAGAATGTGGCCTGGGGACAGGTGTCAGACACCTCCCCATGGCACGAAGCCTGCCAGGTGCTGTCTGAGCCAGGATAGTGGTCAGACAGGCATCAAGAGGGGATATTACCAATTTTTGACCCTGAACTTTTCTTGTCTTGGAATGGTGAAACCAACAAGACTGAGCACCTGTTGAACAACAGACTTTTATTCTTGGCCAAGAACAGAAGTAGGAGATAAACTCAAATCAGAGATTAGGAGAAAAACTCCACCCTCAGGGTCAGGAGATTATAGATACAGGGTAAAAGAAATGTTCAGGGAAGGACAGGCTAACAGGGGGAGGATTATCCGTGTGTTTTCTGGGAATGGACAGAGAGCTTCCTGGGAACTCAGATGCTTCCTGTTGTCTTTCTTTCTTTCTTTTTTTTTTTTTTTTGAGACAGGGTCTTGCTATGGATTGGCTTGAACTCACAGCAATCCTCCTGCCTCAGCCTACCGAGTGCTGGGATTACAGATTTGCACCACCAGGCCTGGTCCTTCATTCCTTTTAAGAATCTCATCACTGTCATGGCAATTGTCAACTGTCAAGGCACTGGGGTGTGTCTTCAGCATGCAGATAAGATTATAATGAGTTAGAGGCTGTCTGAGGTCTGTCTTGCAGAGATCCTAGATCCAACAAGTTTCCACTGGTCCACCTGAAAAAGGACCTCTGGCCTATAGGCACCCTGTACTTGAATATGAATAAGATTTGGGCAAGTAGAAATGCAGCTCTGTCAGGCAGGGAGAGCAAGATCAGGAGCAGGTAACAGAACCAGGAAAGTGCAGGTGATCCTCTCCCTTCTGCCACTGCTATGGATCAAGGTTTTCCCAGGACTTACATGGTACTTTCAATAATAATACAAACTTAAGATTCTGAGTTTGTCTTTAATGTTCTTAATGCACATAAAGGAATTCATCCTCCAAAGTGTCCCGTGGACACCTGGGACAGTCTGGGTGTCCTCAGCTAGCACACCGCTTCTGTGATAATGGAAATGAAAACAGGTGACGGCCATGAATTTTACAGGCAAAAGCTTTCAATGGAAAGTAAGAGAAACTGGTAAGAGATGTCAGCTTGAGGGACTAGACGCAAAAAGGCACACAGCTCTGACAGACTGAGCCAGCCCCTAGACAAGGCAAGTAAGAGAAAATAGGGACGCGATTTCAGCCTGAGGGGCGAGAGGAGGGTCACCCAGGCCCGGCGCAGGGTTCCCCCCTTTGGTTGGGGGGCTGGTCCTGGTTCTCAGGATCTCAGTGCTGGTTAGAGCTGCGTGGGAAGAAGTCCTTACCCTTGTGGCAATTCTGTCTGCCCCCAAGGCAAGCCTGGGTAGGGTGCAGAGCATTCAGTGCTAAGGAACTGCGCCCAAGTTCAGGTTCACCAGCCCTGGGGAAGTAACTGGAGAAGTCCGGGTGCAGTTGAACATCCCCGTAAATCTCTCATCTTGGTGTCTTCAGTCTTGAAAGGGGTTCTGAAGGGTCACAGAAACTTCACGCTAGCTTTGTTTTGTCAACATTTATTTATTTATTCAGTTTTGTCTTTTTGAGATAGGGTCTCGCTATGCAGTTCAGGCTGGCCTTGAGCTCCCTCTGTAGCCCAGGCTGGTCTCAAACTCACAAGGATCCTCCTGCCTCAGCCTCTTGGCTGTTTTGTCAACTTTTAGAAAGACTTGCATGCCTGAGCGGAGAAGGCTTAGACCCGAAGCCTCGAGGCAATCAAGAAAACAGCGAAAAGGCCAGGCTTTGTTCTGCGTCTGTATAGGTTCAAAGGAAGTCACTGGATTTTTAGCAAAAAAGTCCCTGACTTTTTGAAGTCCCTGACTGCTTTAGAAGAAAACACAAACAGTGCTTTCAAAGAGTAACAGGTTCACAGCCCGGGGCTAGTTTGTCCTGGTTCCCAAGGTGATCTCTGCGTCACAGACAGACCTTGGGGAATTGGCCTGAGGGTTATGCAGGTCCACCCACGGCCTCTGAGCCCACTTCTGTAAAGGTTTTTGTTTTTATTCTTTTTGGTGCCAGGAATGGAACTCAGGACCTTGACAGGCGCTGAGCTATATCCCCGGGTATTCTGAGCCCTCTTTAAAGGAGCTTTGAGGCAGTGTGGTGGCACACACCTGTGATCCCAGGACTAGGCAGGCTGAAGCAGGAGGATCGCATTCAGGTCGAGGCCACCCTGGGCAACAACAGTGACACCCAGTCTCAAACCCTCCATCCCTAAATAAGGCGCTTCCGCAGCGCCTGGAGCCACGGTGGGGCAGCCCGAGCTTCTGAGGGATCGAGTAGTTCGCCCCTCCAGCCCCGCCCTTCCGCCCACAGGGCCCCCGCCGCGCAGGCGCACTGAGCCGCGGCCGCGCTCTGAGGCATGCCGGAGGGCGAAAGGGGCGGAGCGAGCCGTAGCCCGCGGCTGCGCAGTCGCCTGGCCACGCCCCACACCGCCCACTTCCGGCGCCGCGGCTTTTCCGGCGCAGACCTGCGAAGCTGGCGTCGGTTGAGGCGGCTCGGGGCACGGACTAGCGACGACCATGGCGCCCGGGGCGACCCGCGGCCTCCCGC
>NW_004955407.1:41766052-41768337 GCF_000276665.1 Chinchilla lanigera | reverse complement strand
TTGTAGCTCAGGC
The DNA here is from genome assembly GCF_000276665.1 of Chinchilla lanigera. Classification (NCBI taxonomy): domain Eukaryota; kingdom Metazoa; phylum Chordata; class Mammalia; order Rodentia; family Chinchillidae; genus Chinchilla; species Chinchilla lanigera. Next base: position 41,768,324 of record NW_004955407.1, on the reverse strand, counting down.
TGGTCTCAAATTCGCGACGATCCTCCTGCCTCAGCCTCCCGAGTGCTGGGATTACAGGCGTGCGCCACCACGCCCGGCTGTGTTTGGCTTTTTACCCCCTTGCGAGCGCGCTCGGTGCTCTGCGAGGGCAGTGCGGTTGCTGACTGCAGTGGTGCGGGGGACTTGGACCTCAGTGGAGCTCTGGTCGCGCAGGTGCCTGCGAGCGCTTATCAAGCAGAGCAGGTGTGTCTGAGAGTCCGCGACAGCGCCAGACCTTTATCAGTGGCTCGTGGGCGTGTTGGCCTGCATGCTGGAGCCGGTGACTGAGCAGAGCGGCCCGGGGGGCGTGCGGGCGTGGCTGCCCTGGGTCCCCTGCCCTGGGTCCCCTGCCCTGCGCTTCTGAAGGGCAGCTTGGGAATTCCCCGGGAAATGCCACTCCGGTGTGTCAGCTCTTCCTCCGGGCTGCCTGTGCTCTCATCGAGGGTCCGTTTCTCACTGAGACACCTTGCAGGGGGCCTTATTGCCACACCTGCGTGTAGCTGTGTACTGCCCACCGCCCTGGGCCTGCTGCGGCCTTGTCCCCTGGACGGTACTGGTTATAAGGCTGAGGCGCTATCTGGCCCTAGATCATGTGCAGAGATTGAGCTTTTTGCTGCTTGTCGTTCTATAGGAACACCGCTGCTGAGGTCTAAACGGTTGGTCTTTACAAGGATACCGTGTGGATATAAAGGTGCACCCTACCCACCCGAAACCCCCACTTTTTTGTTTTGAGACAGGTTTTTACTGTGCAGTCCAGATTGGCCACAAAGTCGTTGTGTAGCCCAGATTGGCCTTGAACTTGAAGTACCCCTCCTACCCCAGCCTCCCAAGTGCTGGGCTTATAAGTGCACCACAAGCCTGACAAACCCAGGTTTTAAAGTGTTCGTGCGTTCTTTGGTGGAGGGGAAACATTAGGAACCAGTAATGTATGGAAGATCTTTAGGGCAAAGTTCATGAAATTCAAGAAACTTTAATAGGCCTTTTGGAGCCCATGTTAACGTGTGTGGGGTCAGACTCCATCCGAGAGCTTTGGAGGTGGCAGTTCTTAAAGGGAGCTCAGCTGTGGTCCTGCACAGGAATCCTCAGGAGCATAGCAGAGGCCTGAGGTCCTAGGGTGGTGCATTTTAGAGTTCTTTACAAGTTGGCACATAGAATCCTTGAGAAGCAGGGCAGTTTTTCTTATCTCCACACGTGGCTTTCTGAGTCCCATGATGTGGAGCTGTAGAGAATGGCCAGTGTGTTTCTTCTCGATCTGCAATACTGGCGTCTGCCAGGAGTGAGTAGGACCATCCTGCTTGTTACTTTGCTGAGGATCCCTGTTTCCCAGGGTGCACCCTGTTCCTGGAAGACGATTAGGCAGCTCCACCTCTGCCTTGCAGGCTCACACTGGCCAGTAATCCAGAGGCCAAGGATGGACACAGCCCAGCATGTGTCTCTTGTTTGTTTGTTTGTTTTTGTTTTTCATCCTGTGCCAAGAATCGGACTCGGGGCCTTGCGCCTGCCAGGCAGGCGCTTTGCTGCTGAGCTAAATCCCCAGCCCCCAGAGTGTGTCTCTTGGAGCTCCCGAAAGAACAGTTATCAGAATGAAAATCTGGGGAGGGAGGCCTTGCCTGAGGCCGCTCTGTCAGACTGGTGAGAAGGGAGGCCTCCTTGGAGGTGACTTTGGAAGCAGGCCAGGGCAGGGTGTGCAAGCTCCTTTGTGCCTCTTCCCGGTATGAAGAGGGATCTCGGGCCTGGAGAGGCTCAGGGTGAATGCGGTCTGTGAAGAGACCCGTTGGTCTCAGTGTGGCTACACTTGACTTACACTGTCTCGCCTCCTCTCCTGTCTTTTCAGCTTACAATAAAATAACCTGTATGTTATTTTAAAAACATATCAATTGCAAAATGACAAATTGTAATTTTATTACTTGCTATTTTCACACAACCATGAGAGTAAGTTGCTGAGGTGACCCTTTACCCTTAAATTATTTTTTTTGTTGTGTTTTGTTTTTGTAAACAGGGTCTCCGTAGTTCAGGCTGGCCTTGAACTCACTGTAGCCCACACATGGCTGTCTTTCAACCTCTTTTTTTTCTTTTTTTTTTTTTTAATTTTAAAGGGTAAAAGAAGGATAACATAGGCTTACCAAATTACAGACAAAGTGGTAGGAAATTATCAATGGTTATTTTACATATTGTTATCCACAAAATAGTTTCTCAGGAAAACAAATAGACAAATAATAGTGAGTTAGAGACAAAAGAGGTAGGAGATTATCAA
>NW_004955407.1:41747544-41765686 GCF_000276665.1 Chinchilla lanigera | reverse complement strand
TGAGGTGTGATGGCTGGAAGGAAGGCCAGGATTGAAAAGAAGGACCGAGAGACTTGCACCTGTGTCTAGCAACAGGCTGTTTTCTTGTTCCTCCGTAGTCATGATTACCCAGGGCTCCTCCATGGAGAGGACAGTCTGGCCAGAGGGAGAAGGCAGAGTATGCCTCAATCTCTTGACTGCTGGGATTATAGCACTTGGAGCACTCATCCGTGTGGTCAGGGGCTCGCCGTGTCCCTCTTGGCCTGTGAGCTGTCTTTCACTGCCTGGCCCTCTGATGCCTCTGCTTTCTCTGCAGACTGTGCTCAGAAGACAAACACCTCGTGTGAAGAGTGCCTGAAGAATGTCTCTGTAAGTAACTCGGCCCTGAGTGCCTTCTCCAAGTCAGGGGAGTCGGGGTGTGGGGGTGTGAGTGAATGAAGGGTTCTGCTGCCTGGGGTTTATTGGGTATTTTCACGACGGTTGCTAAACATGATGCAGCCTCTCTGGAGCGAGTTAAACCTTTTGAGGAAACCTGCGGGTACCCCGAGTACAGTCCATGTTGGCAGTGTCACCCTGCAGTAGGCGGTTGGGAGCAGGAAGTGTGCAGGCTGGGGCTTCCTGCTGCTGGTCGGGAAGCAGCAAGTACACCGGCGCTTGATGACGAGTGCTGAGACAGGCACTAGTATGCGACTTCTGGCCCAGGATCGCGTCTTCCTGTGGGGTCGTAGGCTTCCGAGATCTGTCAGGGTGTAACTATGCTACAGCATTGCTGTGTCCCATCAGGAGATGGAGAGAGAAGGACTCTTGCTTTCCCTCTGCTGTCAGGGCGTGGGGGGAGGATCCGTCAGCTCTTTACACGGGAACAGGTGGCCCTCAAGGCCACCTGGTACCCTGGGAAGACTCGGCCAATCCACTGGGTTTTGCCCCTAGTTCCCTTAACTAAATGCCTGCATGCCCTTGAGCAAGAAGGTCGCAGTTCTGAAGCAAGTTCTATACTGCCTCATTTAATAAGGGGGACCCCTCTTAGGTGGGTGTCCCGGGTTCTGAACAGATCGGGTCACCTTGTCTTTTGGGAGAAGTAGGAAACAGCACTCCAGCATGGATGACGCACGTCTTTTTCGGGGCCTTGTGGCTTCTGTCTGCCTGGCCTCTGTGGCTGCACCCCCAGAGGAGCTCCGGTGCTTCCTATTGAGTTCAGCACTGTGCGGTCCTGAGTGGGAGCTTGTTTGGGGTTCCAGCAGGGAACGCAGGTGCTCCCACACCTTTGACCGAGGAACGCCCTCCTCGGTCGGGGGTGGTTGTCTCCGACCGAGTGCGCAGCTTGGGAGGGACGCACATGCAGCGGTGAGGGAGGAAGGGGATACCGCCTAGTCAGCCAGATCAGCTGCATCAACCGTGGCAATCTGTGGGGTGACACAGGTCGCTGTGAGGTTACCCTCACATCCTGTGTGGTCCCATTCGGGAAGCCCAGGGGAGGGCAGTTGGGACGGAAAACAGCTCAGTGGCCTTTTGGGGCACCCCAGGCTGTGTGTGTGTGCACCTCCCCTCTTCCTCCATGTAGGTCTCACCCTGTGGCAGGTGGTCGGGAGCCAGAGCACAAAAGGTGGACTAGCTGGCTTGTGCTCTGAGATGTTAGCTGTGTGTTAACAGCTCACCAGGGGAGTACGTAGTGCAGGGTTGAGAGGAGTACGTAGTGCAGGGTTGAGAGGAGTTACATTGCCCTGGGGGCTCAGAGGGCCTGCTCTGGTGGGTCTGGTCACCTGGGTGTTGTTTTCTCAACTCTGTTTCTTTGAGTCTCTGGATCTTCCTTCGCCTATTCACCCGTAAAAGGAGCTTACTGTTCAGGCGTTGGCTGAATGGACTCAGAGGCCCCATTCAGCCTATGTGTTTGTATTGCCCTAGCATGTGTAGGGAGGGTACAGAGTCCATGGGGGGGACCACCCAGACCACAGTGGGTGGGGCTGGCCCAGGAGAGCGCTAGGCCTCATGCACTCTGAACCCACCAAAGCAAGTTGGAATGGTCAGGGCAGCGGGTCTGCCCTGGGCCCACAGCACCTGTCCTTGACACACAGGCTTCCAGAAGGGTGTTCAAGTGCCTGACACCTCAGGAGTGCTAGCAGGCCAGGTGGGCTGCAGGTGAGGCTGCAGCTGCAGCATGTGCCCTGTGCTCACCGAGCTGTTCACCACGTGCCTGTTGCTTCAGCTAAACAGGCAACCAAGCTGGTTGTGCTTGCGCACACCTGTATTCCTTGCTCTGGGACACTGAGGCAGGAGGAGCACAGGTTTGAACCCACCCACCCTGGGCAACTTAGCAGCCTAAGTTCCAGGATTTTAGAAAAGGGGTGAGCAGTGGTATAGCTCAGTTGAAGGCCCAGGTTCAGTCACCAGTACCACCACACAGGAGCATGCTGTGTCCACTCAGTGAATGCCCTGTATGAAGGTGAACAGTTAAAAACATTTACAGCTTGAAGCTGGGCATGGTGGCACATGCCTGTAATCCCAGCACTCAGGCAGCTGAGGCAAGAGAATTGTTGAAAGTTCAAGACCAGCTTGGACTACAAAGTGAGCTCAAGGCCAGCCTGAACTGCATAGTGAGACCCTGTCTCAAAAAGACAGAAAACAAAAACATTTACAGCTTGAGCTGTTGCATATGGAGAACTAGCTACAAATTGCTGATCCAGGGCATAACCAGCAGTGTGGAAGGTGATGTACAGATTTACTGCTGTCTGCTGGCTCTGGTTCTGAATCTCTGTAAACATGAGACTCAAGGCAGGAAGTATGGGGCCTCTGAGTCCATTCAGCCAACACCTAATGTGTGCACCCCTGGACCAGGCCTTGTCGTGCGCCCTGGTGCCTGCCCACGTGCAGGGCTTGCTAGACATCCTGCATGGGATGCCTTAGGAGGGGGCAGTGCTGCACGTGAAGAACATGCAGGTCAGGGGCAGAGCAGCAGAGGCAGGGTGTGTTGCGTCCGGGAAGAAGGATGTGCAGATCAGATGTCCAGGGAAGAGGGCAGCTTTCAGGACCAGTGTGGAGGCACCCTGGGCTGGGGCTGGGGCTGGGGCTGGGGCTGGGGGCGGGCAGGTCTTGGGCACCCTCTAGTCGCAAGGCCATTGAGTGAGACCACAAGGCCTGGGAGGGCAGCTGTCTGTGGTGTTGGGCATTGACCAGCGGCCAGCAAAGTCAGCAGGACTGGTTGGGGTGCTGCTGGGACCCAGGGAGGGGAACCATTGAAGGTGGCCGGGCTGGTCCAGGCTGACACAGGGGCCCACATTGGTCTCTCCAGTGTCTGTGGTGCAACACTAACAAGGCGTGCTTGGACTACCCAGTGAGAACGATCTTGCCGCCTGCTTCTCTCTGCGAGCTGAGTTCCGCACGCTGGGGCATCTGCTCGGGTAAGTCATCGTTTCCATTTACTGTTTGCAAAATTAGTGCTTTTCTGATCATTCTGGCATGTGTGCAGCATAAATGGCTAGGAAACACGCTCATGTGGCTCGGAGCCACGCCCATAGAGAAGGAAGTGGAGGCTAGGTTGCCTGAGTCTAGACCAGCAGCCAGATCCCTGGGAGTCTGCAGGACTTCTTCAAGGTCATGGGGCAGTGAGGGGCAGGGCCGGTCTTCTTTGTCTGCATTGCAGCCTGGATCTGAATGTGCTGCCCTTGAAGCCAGCGTGGGCTCCCCTGGGACTCTGCATCCCCGGCTTAGGACTCCTGCAGCCGGATCTCCGGCTCTTGTTTCCCATGTCTCTGCTTGTGGTGGATTGTACAGGTGTTCTTCATGAGACTGTCCTTGGAGGGATCAAATTGTTTCCTTGTTTGCCTTTTGCTTTGTGGTGTGTCTTGCAACTTGGAACTCATTTTTCTGCTTTTTTTTTTGGAGACAGGGTCTCGCTGTGCAGTTGAGGCTGGTCTTGAGCTCACTTCGTAGCCTGGGCTGGTCTGGAACTCACAACAATCCTCCTGCCTCAGCCTCCCAAGTGCTGGGATTACGGGTGTGTGCTACCATACCTGGCCTTGCGCTGAATTTTTTAATCTTTTGTGGCTTCAGCCTTTGGGGTCAGAGGCCTGCTTCAGCTCATGAAGGGGCTGGTATTTCCTTAGAGCACTTTGTGTGTGTTTACAGCGTGTCCTTGAGCCTAATCTTTACTCACCTGTCCTCTCACTCAAGGACAGTGAGCCTGTTAGAGACCAAGTGCCCAGACTGCAGCCCAAACTGACTTACTCGTGGCCAAGTGCCAGCACTGCAGTTACATGCGAGTACTGGGTGCTGGAGAGACAGCAAGGGCGTGGCAGGGCCACTGCGGCACACATGCCGTTGGCTCGCCACCAGGGTTTCGAGTCACAGTCTCACCCCTTCCCTCTGAAGCAGCTCTCCAGACGTTGCTGTGGGGTTGTGATTGGGTGTGCCTGTGTGTTCGTTGTCCACTCTCCTGTGTCTGCCGGTTCCCGCCATGCCCCACCTGCCCGCAGCTCCCTGTGTCCTCGCAGCCCTCACTGCTGCCGCTCTCCGCTGCTGCCCCCTGCCCAGCGCCTTTCCTTCCCCCCTGTTGCCTCAGGCGACGCGTCACTTCCCTGCAGTGCCCACGCCTCAGTGTTGCCGTGTTGTAGCCTGTCGGATGTCACACACGTATGTGGTCAGAGGTGCTCAGCGGGTTGTCGCACACATGTGCAGTTATCACCACTAAAGCAGAACATGCGGGCCATGTCCAGATTCTCAGGGCCATGTTCCTGTCCGTCCACCGTGACCATGTACTGACCTCCCCTCAGGACACTCAGCGCTGCCCATTCCTGAGCCTCACGTGGAGGCCGTGGGCAGCACCCAGTGTGTCAGCCGCCTCGCTTGTGCTCCCTGAGTCTGTCAGTGGGTGGGGCCCTCTGCGTGTTGTAAGCCCTGGGCATATCAACTTCTGGCTGGCACACATCCCTGCCGGTGTCTGAGGTAATCTGGGTGTGCGGCGCTGTCGTGGAGGTGCTGATCGCGTGTCTCTGAGGACCAGGGATGTGAGCAGCTTTCAGGTGGGGTGTTTCTGCTATTCTCTTGGGAGAAGAGAGTCCCACCCGAAGGTGAGGGAGGTGAAACACATGACACCTAGCCCTGAACAGATGAGATGAATGGCTCGAGCAGTCACTGCATGCCACCTGGGCATGCGGAAACAGTGTGCGCCTGTGGGAGGCCGAGGGTGGCTGGCTCCCTGCGTCCCAAACAGCTTGCGACTTCCAGGCTGCCCGGTGCTGAAATCCTTCAGAGGCACTGAGCCTGCACCGCGCCTGGCCCTGGGTTGGGGTCATAGAACTGGGCTCCTCTCTTGCGGGAGGAGAAGGCAGCTGTGGATGTGCTGCGCAGCCTGCTGGCTCTCCAGGGGTCGAAGCAGAACATATTACTGATTTTAGCTCTACCTCACGGATACTTAATTATTCTTAAATAACTTTAGAAAAATATTGTCTCCTTGTAAAATGGCTGTGGAGTCTTAATTACAATGACTTTACGTGTTTATTTGGAGAAAAATGAGATCTGTACAGTTCTGGCCCTTTGCCCTGAAGCAGAGTATCTTCTGTCCAGGTCATGTTTGCAACCTTTGGTGCAAGGTCATGGTTTTACCTGGTAGGGTTAACCGCGAGGAGCCTGCAGGAGTTCTCTAGTCAGAAAGTCCTGCCATCTGCTGCCGCAGTTCTCCTTTCTAATTATGCACATTACTGCTACATTTTGTAACTCCGTACTCAGACTGGGTCATAGGAGGACAAGACATGTGATAAAAGCTCAAGGGCACTGGAGCAGATGTAACACCAACAACTGATTTTAAAACGTTTAATAAGAAAGAAAAAATAAAACAATACAGTGTTTAATGAGCCACCATACAGTGAGTCTGTTAAGCTAAGCAGGTAGCTCACAGGAGCTGTCTCTCCACCAGGCCAGGACTCGGCAGAGCACTGTTCTCTTCCACCTGGAGGCTGGCCTCTCAGAGGTGACCCAGCCCAGGGGTGGCTTCTGGAGCGCCGCACAGGCCGAGCTCGGCACGGGGAGCTGGCCCTGGAGCCGGCCTCAGGACTGCGAGCAGGCGATTGGATGCTTGTGCAGAGGGGCCTGGGATGTTTCTGCTTGGCCCTGGGCTGAGCTGAACAAGAAAAGCCTGACTGGGGTAATTTCAGGATCTGAGAGAAGTGGATGATGCATTTGTTGCCAGAGGTCAGCTTTGGCAGGAAGCCAGAGCGCCATGCTGCCAAGCCCTCCTCCCCACGGAGGGCTCTCCGCGGCCTTCCTCTCCGCTCCGTGGTGGGTTGGAAGATGTTGGCTTCTCTGGGAAGTACTTGTGATATTCTTGGCTTTGACTTGAGTAATGAGCAGTGCTGCCTCAGGCGGTGCAGCCTCCATTCCCACCGAGGTTCAGGTCGCTCAGGACTGTGGAGGGGCCTGGGCTGCTTTCTGGTTTCTCACCTTTCTCAAACTGGAAACCTCTCAGTCGCAGGTAGAAAAGCTGTTCTGACCTTTGTCGTGGTTGTCCAGGGATGAAGTCACAGACAGGCGGGTGACTGGGCAGCGCAGTGTGCCAGGCTCCAGGGCCGCCCCCGGAGGAGGGGTGCAGCTGTCTGTGGCCGAGACGGTGAGGAAGGGCCTCTGACTCGCGTGTCTGGCCTTGCAGTGAACTTCAAGGCGCTGATCATCGCCATGTCCGTGCTGGGCGGCTCCCTCGTCCTGGGCATCGCTGTGGCCTGCTGCTGCTGCTGCTGCAGGAGGAAGAAGAGCCGGAAGCCGGATAAGAGCGACGAGCGGGCCGCGAGGGAGCAGGAGGAGCGGCGCATCCGGCAGGAGGAGAGGTGAGGCTGCGGAGCTGCCACCGGGATTTCCCAGGCTGAGGGGAGCCTCGCAGCTGGCCATGTGCCTAACAGCCGAAGCAGCTGAGCCTTTGGTGCCCAGCTCCGCTCCCTTAGGATGAGCTGGGAGGCTCACAGCATTGGGCATCAGCCTAATCTCTCAGAAAGAGGAGAAAGCTTTAGTGGAACGCCCTGGGAGCCTGGCTGTCCCTCACCTTGACCTCGGTGGGGTGTGGTTGGATGGCCAAGCTTGTCCCCACCTGGCCTCCTGGGAACCAGTGCCTCAATTCTAGGAGGGGAAGATCCATCTTTTATGTTGGCATTGTGCTGTTAGGTAGTTAGATGCTGTCTGATTTTTTTTTTTTTTTTTGCCTTTTTGAGACAGGGTCTCGCTATGCAGTTCAGGCTGGCCTTGAGCTCATTTTGTAGCCCAGGCTGGTCTCGAACTCACAACGATCCTCCTGCCTCAGCCTCCCGAGTGCTGGGATTACAGGCATGTGCCACCACGCCCGGCTATAATGCTGTCTGATTTTTTTCATTGAGTGTATTGGTACATTTTAGGTACTGTATACATAATGGGGGGTCACATTCATCATAGGGAATTTGGACGTGTATATGGTATAGCTTCTTTTTTTTCCCCCCATCCCTCTCCCCTTCCTTCAACCCCTCTTCCCTTCCTTATGTACAAAGCTTCATTTCCATTTTCCCTTCTTTTCTCAGCTTTTTGTTTTCCCTTCCTTCCTTTCCCCCTGCCCCCTCCCTTGTTGCCTTTCACATTTGGACATTTTCTTCCTATTTCACAGTACCTATTACACATTTTGGTCCTTATTTATACTTTTGGTTTCTTACACCAGAGAAACAGTATGATATTTGCACATGTGTGTCTGATTTATTTCACTTTTAGAGTGGTCTCAAGGTGCATCCATTACCTAGAAAGGCCTCAAGCTTGTCCTTTATGGCAGAGTACTCCATTGTATAAAAATACCACATCTTTATCCACTCACCAGGTGGTGGGCATTTGGGCTGTTTCCAAGATGTGGCTGTTACAAGCGGTGCTGCTGTAAACATGGACGTGCATATATTGCTGTGGCATGATGCATTTCATACTTCCAGGAGGATGCCAAGAAGGGGAATGGCTGGGTCATTTGGGCCTCTAGTCCTAGTTATTTGAGGAATCCCCATGCTGATTTCCACGGTGGTTACACCAGTCCACACCCCACCAACAGTAGAGAGAGGTTCCTTTTTCCCCAAAGCCCCACCTGATGTTGTCTGATGAAAATTTTTTTTTTATCAGGAGAGCAGAGATGAAGTCAAGACATGATGAAATCAGGAGGAAATACGGTAAGAGTGCTCTGTGTCCTTTCTGTTGTTGGGTGCCGGTGCCGAGCCTCTTCCTCCTGTCACAGCCGAGCGGAAGGCTGTGCCTGTCCTTCTGGCACGGCAGCGCCAGGCCTCTCCTTGGGTGCTGCTGGCTCACAGCGCAGGCCCACTGACCCTGTGCCCCGAAGCAAGCTGTGCCCAGCCGCAGCTCTGAGCACTGGGTGTGCGACCCCTTCCCAGCGCCGCTGGGTGCTTTGTCTTGCTTGGTTTTGTTTAAGGAGACCTCGGCAGGTGACTTTGAAGGAGAGAGTGAAAGTACGTGTCACGTGTGAGCTTTTCATGTGTTCTGCACTTCCTGAGTGACGTGCTCTTCACGGGCGCTGCCTTCTGCTGTGTGCTCCTGTGTCTGGTGGCCTCAGCTGGTTTTAAAGCTCATGGTGACCCCTGGCTTCCTGTGCTGGATTTCGGGCTGCGCGGTTGTAGGCATCCCCTTCGCCCACTTGAACCTGCAGCTCTAGCCTGCGCCCATGCTGTCTGTCCTGAAGTGCTGTGTGGAAAGTGGACACCTTGGGGAGGGCTCTTTTCTTTCCTTCTTTAGTCTTTTTGAAATAGGGTCTCGCTTTGCTAGTCTCGAACTCGCAACAGTCCTGCCTCAGCCTCCCGAGTGCTGGGATTACAGGCGTGCGCCACCACACCCGGCGAAGGCTCTTTCCTAACGAGCATGTTTTTGGAGTTCTTATTTGAATAGGGAAATGGTCCTTCAGTGGGTCTTCGGTATCCTACCTGTGGTCCAGTCACTGTGACATGCTGTCACTGTGATTGTCTCTCGTGTGGGGGACGTAGCAAGACCTGGAATCACCCCTGAGCAGCTCAGCTCTCCAGGCGCAGCCTGTTGGACTTCGCACTCCCTGGGGCCTCGTCCCGCCCCCTCTGTCGGCGGTGCCCTTGCTGGGAGGAGGTCCTCTGTCCACTTGGGCCACCTGGGAAGTCACACTGCTCTGTGAACTGAAGCTGGCGCCCCATAGCACAGCTTTTGGCGCTTGCTGCCCCAGTCTTTGGCTGCTTGTCTCCTCCCTTCGAGGCCGGGTGCTGGCAGCCGCCTGGTCTCCTGGCTACCACACCTGGCCCGGACCCCTCCTGCTCCCCACCCTGGACCTGCAGGAGGGAGGGTAGTGGCGCTGACTCCGGGTCCTCTTGTCACACGGGCGGGGGCAGCGTGTTGGCGCTGTGTGGCGAAGGGCAGCAGCACAGGCTCGTCGAGACGTTGCGTCCCGTCTGTCCTCTGCCCGCCGCCGACTGCGGGCTGCTGCTGAGCTTCGCGCCTTCTGAGGCCTTGGTTTGAAAAGCACGTTGGTGATTACAGGGATGTTTAGGGTGAGGTGGTTTTGCTTCACTTTGTATCGTTAAAGTCTAGCACTGTGGAAAGAATATTTTCTTTAAGTTTCATAATTTTTGTTTGTAAATATCAGCAAATATCTTTGTCTCTTAAGAACTGTTGGAATTACTGTTTTCCTGGAAATTTTACTTCAGTTTGTTTTATTTATTTAATGGTACTAGGGATTGAACCCAGGGTCTTTGTACTGAGCTACATCTTTAACCCTTTTTATGTAAACAAGGACTGGCTGCTTTTAAATTTGGAATCTACCTGCCTCAGCCTCTGTGGTTAAACATGTGCAACCATGCCTGGCTTCACTTTTGTTTTTGTTGTTCTTGTTTTGGTTTCCTTTTTTTGAGACAGGATCTCCCCTATGTAGTAGGCTGGCCTTGAACTCACTCTGTAGCCTAGGTTGGCCTCAAACTCACAGCAGTCCTCCTCCCTCTCAGCCTCCCAAGTGCTGGGATTGTGGGCATGTGCCAGTGTGCCAAGCTCTTCATCACTTTCTTCTTTTTTTGGTGTTTTTGAGACAGTCTCCCTACACAGTTCAGGCTGGCCTTGAGCTCACTTTGTAGCCCAGGCTGGTCTGGAACTCACAACGATCCTCCTGCCTCAGCCCTCCCGAGTGCTCGGATTACAGATGTGAGCCACCACGCCAGGCTTTCATTTCTGTTTTAAAGCCGCTTCATTGTGGTTTGACTTCACAAAGCACCATGAGCACAGTGTGAGTTGCCTGAGAACCCATCTTCCCCTGGCTTCAGAAATCTTCACATAAACGTGGTGTGGTATCCCATGCCTTGTAATCCCAGCATCTGGTAGGCTGAGGCAGGAGGGTCTCAAGTTCAAGGCCAGCCTAGACTTTAGCAAGGCCCCTTCTCAAACACAAGAAAGAAAACTGTACATAGAACTTAGCAGATTTGCATTGCTTTTGGGAATCTTGTTTCCAGTTGAGCGACTGTCTTTGTAACTCACATTCTTTGTTTTTTTTTTTTTTTTCTTTTCAGGTTTGTTTAAAGAGAAAAACCCATATGAGAAGTTTTAAACAACTAACACGCACCTTCGGACAGATCAGGCAGCCCCGGAGCTTCCCGTAGGGACACATCCCTGGCCTAGATGAGTGACCGGGCCGGCCGGGAGCTCCCAGGACAATCCCTCCTTCCTGCAAGCTGGGGCTGTCCATTCCCGCGTCTGCTTTGTCCCTAATCACACGAGGCCTGGTCTCTTGGGTCCACTAGGGGCCGGTTCTCCTCTGCGAGCCTGTTCTGAGCTGATCCTGGTGCACGCACTGCCCACCGCGTGTCTTTCCTGCCCACGGCGCTCAGCGCAGCTGGGAACACAGTGCCTTGTCCATTGCAGAGCTGGCCGACCACCGGCAGCTGCCCAGACACGGTGGGGTCCCCACACTCCTTTCTTGGACTTTCCGTGTAAGTCAGGTGGCTTTGGGAAGACAGTGCCCCAGCACCAGAGTGATACGGATTTACCTCCTGACCCGAGTACCTTGTGTAGCATTGAAGAACAGAATCATCTGAAATCGTTTCTGCAGACCTTGAACATCTCCAAAAACGATTTCATCAAAAAACGTTCTTTATATAAAAGTGCAGGCTCCTCTGGACGGCATCTTTAGTAGGCCATGAAAATCTGTTTCCCTGTGGAAATGTGGATTAGAGATGTTCGTCAGAGCAGCCCCACCCGCCTGCCCAGGGCCTGGAGGGAAGTGCTCTCTCTGGGGCTCTGGTCCCACCTGCCAGCTCTCTGGGACCCTGGAGTCGGCAGGCCTGTGCCCAGAGACCTTGGCGCCGAGACACTCGTGGCCTCCTGGGTTCCCCAGTGGGACCCAAGCATCCGTGATCTGCCCATGGTGTGTTTCCTTAAGAGCGAGATGCCTGTCCCCGTGGTGGCCAGAAGCGGCGTGCTGTGGAGTGGCTGTGCCTTGGGGGACGCTGGAACACAGTTTGGGTGCCGGTGCTCCAGGTCGGCCGGCAGTGAGGAACAGTGTGCCCTGTGACCGCCACCTGCACCTGTGTATTACAAAACATTCCTAAGTATTTCGTAGTAGTCAGGATGTTGCCCTCTCTACTCGTGGAAGGAACTTTCTAACAGACTAATGAGCTTCGTGCTAACACAGTAGTGCCCATGTGAAATCACACTTTGTCTGATTCAGGTGCCGAGCAGAGAGCAGAGCTGCCCATTGCTCAGTAGAGTGCCTTTGGCCGGGAGCCGCGTGGTCAGCCCTGGCCCGCCTGCTTTCCTCCGAACTGGCGGCAGCGCGGAGCTGTGCCCTCCTAGAGACTAGCAAGCCCCAGTGCCTTACTTTATAATTCGTCTCCAATAAAGCAGTGTCCCTCCTGGTTGGTTTGTGACATGTGTTCCCTGTGCCCTGCCTCCCCACAGGAAGGGGCCCTGGACCGTGGCGTCGGGGGCTGTGCACCTGGGTGCCCCAAGATGTTGAGCCACTCCACCGCTGCGCACGGCCCCCTGGAGCAGGCAAGGCTGTGTCCTGGAATTGTCCGCGTGCGCTGCCCACATGTGCAGGTCCCGGCTGTCCTGTCTCAGGTGTCTGCTGTGCCTGGGGCCCACCCTCTGCATGGCGGTCTTTTCCTCTTTGGGGCTGGGCTCCGAGGGCAGTGTGGCTGAGGACAGACCTTGCTGTGCCCTCCTGGAGTCCACAGCACCAGGCCTGGGAGTGAGTGCACAGGGTGGCAGAGATGGGTGTGCATGGTGCCGCCTAGATGGAGGATCCCCTCGCCACCAGGGCTCTGCGGCCGTGTTAGCCACGGTTGAAGCAGCCGCCTCAGGGCAGAAGCAGAGGTGGACTCAGCAGACCCTGCTTTCAGGAAAGCACTGGCATGGGGCGGTGTTACGGCCTGCGGTCCTCACAAAGAGGTAGTGGCCCCCAGGAGGGCAGCAGTGCACCACAGTGGGGCCAAGGAAACCGGTGGAGACCCCAGGCTGCAGGTGGCTCCGCTTGTGCAGCCCCCCCGCCCCATTTCCTGCTGGGCAGCAGAGCTCAGGACAGCTGGGGCCCATTTGGCAGCCCAAGGGGCTCTGACCCTTGAGCAACCCCAAGCCATGCCCCCTGCCTTTGCCGGGGTCTACAGGTCATAGGTGGGGTCCACACCCCAGCAGCTGGCCCTGGAGAAGTTGCAGCCTAGTGGGAAGCAACCGCGGGTCGGCCTTGCGGGGTGGTGCTACCCTGTTCCGTGCTGCGCAGGCCCCTGGTGTGGGGACCTGGTCTGCTCAGCTGGCTGTCTGGAAGCTGAGAGGATCCCGCTGGCAGCCACAGTGGCTGAGGAGCTGCCGCCACATGTGGGGAAGGTGGAGGCAGCACAGTCTGCTGTCTGGGACGAAGGTGGCGCTAGTTCCCTCTGCTGCCTGCGTGTCTAGCCTGGGGCAGGGACAGAGGACACCTGGGGATGGCCCCGTGTCCCCTCTGCCCTGACTGGCCCTTTAAGGAAGTGAATGCTCAGCCCGGACCACAGCTACTGCTGTGTGCTTCTGCACAGCAGGACCCCGGCTGCCCCTCCTGGACCCGCCCTGCAAAGTGGCACAGGGACCAACAATCCCCCGCTTATGACAAGGGGGCTGGCTGTGTACCCTTGTGGATGGTGCAGTGGCCTGGGGCGTCGGCACCCCCTGGAGGGGACACGGCCCCGAGTGTGCCAGGCGAGCGCCGTACTACCAGCTATGCAGACAGGCTCTCCCTGAGTTGTGGGGCTGCCTGTGGATTTGGAATCGTCCTGCGGAGGCCTCTTGCACAGCATCCTGGCTGTTCTTACCTCGTCGTCTGCTCCAGCCCTGCCCTGAGAGGTGGGGTGTTCCCGCCGAGGGAAGGGGGCCTGTGGACGCCAGCCGCCCAGAGCTGCCTACAGGAAAGCACGAGTTCGAAGCTGGGGAGACGCTGAGCTGTGGCAGGTTGTGGTGGAGGTTGGGGGCAGAGGAGCAGCCAGCCAGGGAGAGGCGCTGAGCTACGCCGCTTCACGGCTCTGCCCACTGCGCCCAGCCACCGCCTTCAGCCGCGACGCCCTGTAGTCTGGGCTCAGTCATCCCAGCAGCGCCAGGCCGCAGCCTCGGCCAGCCTCGGGTCCCGCCGCAGCCCCAGGCAGGGCTCGCCCTCCGTCCTGCGTCCTTCCTTCCTGGCTGGCCCACTCCGGCCCTCCCCCTCGGGAACCTGGGTCCAGTGCAGCTCTGCTGCCAGGGGCCCACACCACCAGCCCTGCAGGCTGCCTGCCCCGATGGACCAGGTCGCAGCGGGGCGCGGGGAGGCCTGTGGTGGCCACCTGTGCACCACCTCCATGTGTCAGGGTGCCAGGTCCCTGGAACTTATTTCCGGGAGTGTCTGGGAGGGCGTGTGGGTGGCCTTGGCGTTGGGTTGGAGGGCCGGGCGGAGCAGGTGGCTGACAGCAGCGTGGGGTCATTGCTTGTGGAGGCCTGGGCACCACACTCAGTGTGGGGACCCGACCCTGAGGCCGGGTGACTATGCACTGTGAACTTCATAGGCTAAAATGTTTTTCGTCTGCACTCACAAGGTTAGCACATTTGGTTTTTAGTGCTGAGCCTGTGCGGGAATGACTATTGATGCTTTCTTGGCTCCCTGTGGTATAAAAGTTTTGGTAGAATATCTTGCTTTTATTTATTTTTGGTTTTTGAGACAAGGGCTCGCTGGATAGCCCAGGCTGGCTTTGAACTTGTGGCAATCCTCCTGCCTCAGCCTCTTAGGAACTAAGATTGAAGGCGTGCAAGATTCCATGCCATTTTTTCGGCAGGGGCTCATGACAGAAGATCTGTGGAAGGGCTGGAGATGACATCCTTTTTAGGAGCTAGGTATTTTAATACTGCAGTTTTTTCCATGGTTATTGGTCTGTTATGCTGTCTAGCTTTTTGGTTCTAAGGATTGAACCTTATGAACCTTAAGCAAGTGCTCTACCACTGAGCTACACCCCCAGCCCTTTACCAAGTTTTATTTTGAGGCAGGGTCTTGGTAAGCTGACCAGACTGGCCTTAACTTGTAACCCTTAGCTCCTATATGCTGGGGTCATAGGCTTCAGCTCGATTTCAAACCTACTTTTTTTTTAGACAGGGTCTTCCTTGGGTCTAGGCTGGCCTTAAACTCACTACACACCTCAGGCTGGCCTTGAACTTGCCTCAGCCTCCCAAGGGATCTTCCTACCTCAGCCTCCTGAGTGCTGGGATGATAGGCATATACCACCACGCCCAGCTGCATTGGTACAAATATTAACAAGGTTAAAAATATCTCATCTCTGGCTGTTCTGTTGGATTCTTTCTTTTTGCATTTTTTGTGATCATAATCTTTTTTGAGGGGGGCAGTGCTGTGGAGTGAACCTAGGGCCTTCATACTGAGTTACATCCTCAGCCCATTTTTTATTTATTGATTTATTTATTTGAGACAGGGTCTCACTCTGCAGTTCAGGCTGGCCTTGAGCTCACTTTGTAGCCCAGGCTGGCCTTGAACTCACAATGGTCCTCCTGCCTCAGCCTCTCGAGTACTGGAATTACAAGTGTGTGCCACCACGCCTGGCTGTTGTTTTTTTTGTTTTTTGCTTTTTTGCCATTTTTTATTTTGAGACAGGTCCCACCAAGTTGTCCAGGCTGGGTGCAAACTCATAATCCTCCTGCCTCAGCCTCCCAGAGTGCTGGGATTACAGGTGGCAAGATGCCTGGCTTTTTCTAATTTTACTTGTGTTTCACAGGAGTAATGCCTGCATCTGTGGATGGAGTGTCTGTTTAGTTTTTCTCTCCCGGAGGGGGATCTTGGTAGTAGTGACGCCCTGGGTCTCCTCCCATGCTGGCCTAGCCAGCCAGGCAGCAGCTTGAGGAGCGGGATGTGGTGGAGGGATGTGGTAGACGTGAGCCTGCGTGACTTGGAGCCTCTGCCCTGGGGCCGTGCACCGTGGCCTCAGCCCTGTGGAGAGGCCCCAGCAGACCCACCGAGGCCTGAGTGCTGACAGCCAGCACGCTTGCTCCCAGGTGAGGCCCAGGCCGCCTGGGGCCATGCCTCGGGGTTTGGCCCAAGTTGGTGATCAGAAAACATGCACGTAAATAAAAATTTGCTGTAAGCCTTTGAGTTTAGAGAGTTCATTATTTGTCAAGACACTTAATACATTATTACAGTTTTATTCAGTATATAAAATAACTGGTATTTTTATAAAATACAAGAAAAAGAAAAGAGAGAGAGAAAGAAAGAAAAGAAAGAGAAAGAAAGAAAAAGAAAGAAAAGAAAAGGGAAAAAGGACCAAGCGTGGTGGTGGGACACACCTGTAATCCCACCACCCTGGGAAGCTGAGGCAGGACAATCTCAGGTTCAAGCTCAGCCTGGGCAATTTAGCAAGATCCTGTTTTAAGGACTGACATGTAGCTTCATGTAAAGACCCTGGGTTCAGTCCCCAACCTTCCACACACACACACCACAGACCACACACACACACAAAAATGAAATTCTAAACATAGCAATAGTAACATAAAACACGTAGTGATAAATGTAACAAAATACGGGTAAGACTGACGCTAAGACAGATGCACTGAAAACTGAACATTACTGAGAGAAATTAAAGACCCAAACACGGCACTCGCGGCTCAGAGGACTTGGTATTCTGTTTCAAATCCAGTAACACACTTCACTGTGGTCCAGTCGCTGTAACGTAGATTTGCCGTCTTCATCCCCGCCCAGCGTGTGTGAGGGGTGTGACGCACCTTGGCAGCGCTCTGCAGCTGTCAGACCCTGACCTCTGGCAAAACAGAAACAACCCGCTTAGCAGCACCCGGCCCAGCCCAGTTCCTGACGGCAGCCATCCTTCTGCCCTTGTAGGTTGGACTCTTAAGTGTCTAAAACCAAAGAAAAAGTTGCTGAGCTTTGGGGGAAAAGAAACGCAACCAGAAGCGGGTGGGGTACCGGAAGGTGGCCAGCGTGCTGCCCACCGCACGGACCGAGGCCACCTGCAGGGACCACCACCAGGCCACCTCCTGGGCACGGACGTCTCCGAGCCACAGCACGACATCTGGGTTTCGGCAGCTGGCATGGGAGCCGGGTCGCCCACATGACAGCCAGGTCAACTGGACTACCAAGGACCCGCAAAGCCCTGCTGGGTGGGTCTTGGCAGCTTCAGGATTTCCCTCCCCCCCACTCCCTCCTGCTCTCTCTCTCTTTCTTTCTTTCTTTCTTTCTTTCTTTCTTTCTTTCTTTCTTTCTTTCTTTGTACTGGGAATCAAATCCAGGGCCTTTGCATTGAGCTATAACTCCAGCCATCTTTTAATTTTTATTTTGAGACAGGGTCTGGTTAAATCACTAAGTTGTCCAGTCTGAGCTCAAACTTGTAGTCCTCCTGCCTCAGCCTCCCACCATGCCCAGATAGAGTTTTCTCTTAAAGCAAAGTCAGTCAGCCTTCCATATCTACAGTGCCCATGTCCATGGGTGCTGACAACCGTGGGTGTGATGGATCTGGAAGTACTGGAAAGAATATGTCTGTACTGAGCGTGTGCCTCCTGGAGCAGCTCTGGACGTCCTCTTTTGTAAGTTTCTTTGCCAGCTTCTCAGCCTTTTGGCTAAGATCAAGTCTTTGAGGGGCCTGGCATGTTGGCACAAGCCTGTAATCCCAGCACTCGGGAGGCTGAGGCAAGAGGATCATTGGGAGTTCAAGACCAGCCTGGGCTACAAAGTGAACTCAAGGCCAGCCTGAACTGCAGAGTGAGACCTTGTCTCAAAAAAAAAAAAAAAGACAAAAAAACACCACAATAGCTAAATCTTGGAAGTGGCATCTTATGTCCACCCACAGATGGATGGACAAGACAGTGTGGTACTCACACACAATGGAGTACTCCTCTACCATAAAGAAAGATACACTTGAGTCATTTGTAGGAAAATGGCTGACTACTGATTTTTTTGATAGCAAAACATCTAAATTATTCATCTCCTTTGGTGCATATTCTGTAGCTATTTTCTTCACCATAATGTTGAGTGAAATAAATCAGACCACATGAGTTTAAATACCACATGGTTTCTCTCATATGAAAAACCCAAAGTAAGCCAGGTGTGGTGGCGCATGCCTGTAATCCCAGCACTCACAAGGCTGAGGCAGGAGGATTGTTGCAAGTTCAAGACCAGCCTGGGCTACAAATTGAGCTCAAACCCAGCCTAACCTGCATAGTGAGACCCTGTCTCAAAAAAACAAAACAAAACAAATATCAGGGCTGGGGATATAGCTCAGTGGCACAAGTGCCTGCCTGGCAAGTGCAAGGTCCTGAGTTCAATTCCCAGTACTGGGAAAAAAAAAAAAAAAGACAAAACAAACATCAAAGTATAAATAATTTAAGGAGCAAAATGAGAGATAACAGGAAGCACACAGACTTGGAGGGAAGGGGCTGAGAGAGGGAGGAAACGGAGGGAGAAGAAAGGACGTAATGCAATGAAGGTGAGTTACCTACATGGGCCAGCTCCCCATAATAAATGTAATCATTATGTGCTGCAGCACACACTCATAAAAATATAAATTTAAAAAATTATATTTTAAGACAGGCTCTCTCTAAGTTGCTAAGTTGCCCAAGCTGGGTTTGAACTTTTGATCCCCCTGCCTCAGCCTGACAGAGAGCTGAGATTACAGGTATGCAGCATCTTATTTGGCTGATTATCTTTTGGGGGCTGGCCTCT
>NW_004955407.1:41735746-41746664 GCF_000276665.1 Chinchilla lanigera | reverse complement strand
TGTGTGTGTGTGTGTGTGTGTGTGTGTGTGTGTGTGTGTGTGTGTGTGATACTTATTTGCCAGGAGCCAGACATGTGTACAGTGCTGTAGTACCTGAGGTTTGTGGCACTTGCAGCTGGGAGCTGCTACCTCTTTTGACTCATGGCACCCTTTTCTGTTAGACTGTCATTGAGTCAGTCAAACTGTGAGTTTCGTTTAGCTTTTGTTATTTCTATGGATACCTTCTGTGTAGCCCCAACCTCAAAATCCTTTGGTGTCAGCTTTTGCCAAGGTGAGCTGGTTTTTTGGTGGGTGTTTGCAGTGTTCTAAGGGGTGCTGGTTTGCTAGGTAGGTCTTACCACTGGCTATTCTGAGGGGTGCTGGTTTTCAGTGCTCCAAGGGGGACTGGTTTGGTGGGAAGCTCTTCTCTGTTCCCACTGCACCTTCGGCTCCAGGCCCCCGTGAGCACCTGCACCCAGCTGGGCCCCTCTCTGTTCCCGCCACCTCCACAGCGGACTGCTCTTCCTGTTTCCTGACGCTTGT
This sequence comes from Chinchilla lanigera, assembly GCF_000276665.1. Lineage (NCBI taxonomy): Eukaryota > Metazoa > Chordata > Mammalia > Rodentia > Chinchillidae > Chinchilla > Chinchilla lanigera. The sequence goes on along the minus strand of NW_004955407.1, from coordinate 41,746,142 downwards.
GAGCTCGTATCTGGGCACAGATGGAGCTCTCTGATGCCCTAACCTCACCACATGCCTGGACTCTTGGGGACGGTGTGTCCAGGGATCCTGTTCTTTCAGAGTCAGAAGACCGCCGAGGAGATGGGCCTAGTGGATGCTGACTCTTCCTTGGAAGGTGGGATACGTCCCTTGACCTCTTCCCGGCCCCAACTGGCACTCACGTGTGTGTAGGGGATGGGAGGACCTCCTGCCTTTCCTCCAGCCTCAGAAGGCACTGTTCCATGGGGACCCAGGGGTAGCTGCTCCCCTTAGAGGTGTCCCTACCAGAATGGTGTCTCTTGTTGTGCCCTACTCCCGGCTTCCGTGTGGGGAAAGACCTGAGGAGCCCTGGAGGGAGCCATGCACGGGAAGGAGCCCGCCCGGCGTCTCCGCTCCCAGGGCCCTGTGTGCTCACACAGCCACGCCTGGGCTAACAACTTGCGAACAGCTGTATCTGAAATCTGGTCTACTTTGCGATGGCCTTGGCTCTCCCTGCTGTCTGTGGAGAGTGTGATAGATTCTGGCTGGTGGACTGATCTGCCATGCTGGCCCTGTGATAGATGTAAGAAAAGCCATGGTTTTTTGGGTTTTGTTTTTGTCTTTTTGAGACAGGGTCTCGCTATGCAGTTCAGGCTGACCTTGAGCTCACTTTTTGTAGCTTAGGCTGTCCTCGAACTCCCAACGATCCTCCTGCCTCAGCCTCCTGAGTGCTGGGATTACAGGTGTGCGCCACCACGCCCCGGCTAAGTTTTTGTTATTGGATAAATTTAAGGGATACTGTTTCTCAAGTGGGTAGCTGGAGGTCCCAGGGAGGCTCCACCCTGAGCTTTTAGGAGTTTACTCTTTCTTAGGTAGTTGACTGGAACGGCAGTCTTGATTACAATACTGTCCTTCAGTTAGCTCTTTTTTTTTCCAAAGGCAAGGAAGGTGGCATAAAAGCCCTGATGTTCAGGCATTTATGGCTCTTTATCTCGGGAAAGCCCCAAAACTATGGTACTGAAAGAAGCTTCCAAGGAAGAGGAAATTGACATCCCTGATGATCCCACCGTCAGATGCCTGCCTGCCTCCCAGGGTTACATAGTATGAGTCTTCCCACTCACTCAATGAAAACAGCCACGGTGGCTGGGCCCCTTGACCTTCTCCTGACTCTCAGCCCAGTGTAAACACTCAGAACTCCAGCTAAGGCCGGCACCCCGGAGACACCCAGAGTTCTCCAGCTTCCTCCCTGTGTCCCCTGGACGGCCCCATGCCCCGCAGGACACACTCAGGGTGGGGTTTCTGCTCTCTCACCTCACAGCTTATCCTGCTCCTGAGAGAGGGCCCAGGGGCAGAGGACGACTGCAGTCCAGGCTCTCCTTTCAGTGGCAGATACCCACAAGGCCGGGTGTGGTTAGGCTGATTTTCAGAAGGTCCTGGTAGTTTTCAGTTGGGCCCCCAGGCCCCTCTGGCCCCCTGACCACCGCCTTTTCTGTGTTCAGTGATCAGGATAGAGATGAGGATGAAAGGAGAAGTGCCAGGAAGGAAAGAGAGGCCCAAATCGTGGCTGTCACAACTGGCCATGTGGCTGAGCGTGGTGGCACATGCCTGTAATCCAAGCACTTGGGAGGCTGAGACAGGAGGATCGTTGTGAATTCAAGGCCAGCCTGGACTACAAAGTGAGCTGAAGGCCAACCTGAACTGCATAGCGAGAAGACCCTGTCTCAAAAAGACCAAAAAAAAACCAAAAAAAATTGGCCACGCGTTAAGCAACCCACCTCTTCCAAGGGAAAACCCCAGGCCAATCAGAGCAGCTCTTGCTTTCATGGACTGGACACTGGGCACATGACCTACCAAGCCCCAGTCTGGGCCCTGCTCCGTGTGTCAGGTGGCTGCCGTGCCAGACGCATGCACCGGAAGGTTGCCTGTCCCCGCTCCCAGAGAGAGCCTGGGCAAGCCGTAGCCATAACTGGGGTTGGGGGGACACCCGCTTTGACATGTCAGTTTGAAGGTCAAACATTCCATCACAAGTTTCTAACGGTCCACGGTGAACTTGAGTGTGGCTGCTCGAACCAGCGCAGCTGTGGCAGAGCGGGTGCCACCGGTAATCCCAGGGGTGGCTGACCAGACCGTCTGGTTTTCGCTACAGTTTGAGTCTCAAATGTGCCCGGAAGGCTCATTGTGTTGAAGGTGTGGTTCCCAAGGCAACAGTGTGCGGAGGTGGAATTTTAGGGTGTGACAGGGTCCGGAGGGTGCTGACCTCATCAAGTTCACAGGCCAATGGGCTGCGGGGATGGGGCCTTGCAGACCAGACTCCCCTCAGCCAAGCCTTCTCCCAGATCTGCCTGGGCTGAGCAGCTGTCCTCACCACCCCTTCCTGCCATCTTGTTTCTGCCTCACCTCGGGCAGGCTGGCTGTGGACCAGAAGCTTCCCTGATCTTAAATTGTGTGTCAAGTGTTTTGTCATAGCAATGAAAAACTCACACTTTTCAGCAGGCTTAATCTCCTGCTGAAACAAGTGTAGTTTTCTTCGTGTTTATTCTGATTGGGGTTGATTCAATAGCATAGATTATCAAACCATAATCTGCGGCTTATCTGTATTCAGTTTTGTTTTGTTTCTGTCTTTTTTGAGACAGGGCTTCACTATACAGTTCAGGCTGGCCTTGAGCTCATTTTGTAGCCCAGGCTGCTCTCGAACTTGCAATCTTGCAACAATCCTCCTGTCTCAGCCTCTCAAGTGCTGGGATTACAGGTGTGTACCACCATGCCCGGCTGTATTCAGTTTTGAAAAATCTTTTAATATATCTTCAGATATTGCTTCTGGCCTTTTTCTTCAGCTCCTGGGGCTCCACTTGAGAAGTATGTTAGACTGTCCAACACTGTATGTTGATGGAGACCACTAACAAATCAGCTCTGAGCAGGACTTAAATTAACCAATTGGCTTTCCATGTTTATTTGTGAGTCACTGGTCCCTACTGAGGCCTGTAATGGTGGGTGAAGCCATGAGGCCTCAGAGGAGAAGACAAGGCCACAGCGGAGGACTTTTGGCTCCAACCCCAATTAACTAAAAGGAGACTGTAGCTGCAGGCATCTCCAGCAGGGAAGGCCTTCTTGGAGATAACATAGTTCTCCTACATTAAGATAAATATTACCTGGAGAAGCCCTTAAAGGGATTCCCAAGTTCTGCCCAGATTCCTGCATTTTCTTCAGTATTCCCCTCTGTTGTTTGAAAACTTAATGAATATAGGCTGCCCAGAGAAGTTCTTGGTCTGAACTCAGAATCTCAATTCTATGAGAGGGTTGGGATTCTCCGTGAGCCCTGAAATATTTCATCTGTCTCACTTAAGTCTTCGCTGCCCACTCATTTGGGAGACTGCGGACCTGATCAGTGTGCAGAAACTAGGGGATCGTATTAACTCGATGGCGGGTCTCACGGCTTTGCAGAGTGAGCCACACCTGTTCTCTCTCCCTCCTCCCCTCCCCCTTCTTTCTCCCCTTTTCTTCTTGTTCCTCTTCTTTTCTCGAGACAGGGTCTGTCTTTGTAGTCCTGGCTGGCCTTGAACTCACTGCGTAGTCCAGGCTGGCCTTGGGCTACCTGGGCTACCTAGTGCTTAAGCCCCCTGAGGGCTGGGATTGCAAGTGTGTGCCACCATGCCCAGCCTTCTCTCAGCTTCTGAGTGTTTTTATCTGACCTAGCTTCCAGTTGATTAATCACTCCTCCCACTGTGTCTAATTCCTGTGTCGTAACTCCATGTGTCAAATTCACAATTTCAGTTACTGTATTTTTGTTTCCAAATTTGTATTGAATTCTTTTATTTCACTTTTGCTAACTATGAGCCACAAGAAGAGTTCTAAATGATGAATAAAATAATCGTGGTGATCCTTTAATAGGTGTCCCACTTCTCTGCGTAGACTCCCCACCTCCTGGCCCACTTTCTTGAGCAGATCAACCGCAGCGACTTTGCCCACCTGCCGGCGTGCTCCGCTCCTGCGGCTTTGTTACAGCTGTGCCTGGCTTTGCCCTCCTGCCTCGGCTCCCTGTCTTTTGTCCACGTGAATTCTGGGGGTTGCGCGTGGAGCTGTGTCGGGCAGTGCTGCTGGGTGATGCTGCTCTCCTCCTGGGAGCTCCTGCCGGGCTGCAGGTGGGAGGCAGGGTGGCTGCCAGTCTCGTGCAGCAGAGCGTCCTTTGCCAGTGCTGATGCCCCGCTCCCAGCTGCAGGCTGAGTAGTAGCCCCCTGGCCTTTACCAGGGCCCCCGCATGGTCAGCCATCACCAATTACTGTGTCCCCCCCCTCTGGGGACTCCAGAGCTCTATTCAGTCTCAAATTGTCTGCTGCATATGCTGTGCTGAACAGTGTCTCCCCAAACTCTAATGTGTTGAAACCCTGACCCCCAGTGTGCACTTTGGATATAGGGCCTTTAGCAGGGACATTAAGGGTACATAAGGTTGGGGTGAGGCTCTACCTCACAGGGCTGGCGTTCTGTTAAGAAGGGGAAAGGCCAGGTGAGGACACAGCAAGAACGTGGCCATCAGCAGTCAGGGGAGGCTTCCTGCCCCCAGCCTTGACGCTACCTTGATCTCTGCATTTTGGCCTCCAGACTATGAGGGACTAAGTACCTTTTTTTTTTTTTTTTTTTTTGTCTTTTTGAGACAGGGTCTCGCTGTGCAGTTCAGGCTGGGCTTGAGCTCACTTTGTAGCCCAGGCTGGTCTTGAACTTGCAGCTATCCTCCTGCCTCAGCCTCCCGAGTGCTGGGATTACAGGTGTGCGCCACCATGCCCTGAGAGGGACTAAATATCTTGTTCAAGCCACCCTTTTTTTCTTGATGGTGGTACTGGGGACTGAACCAAAGAAGCCCTGCCACTGTGCTGCACCCCAGGGTCTCACTTCTGCTGTTCTGAGATGGGGTCTCACTAAGTTGCCCAGGCTGGCCTGAAACTTGTGATCCTCTTGCCTCAGCCTCCCAGTAGATGGGGTTACAGGTGTGTAACGCCATACCCAGTGTCCATCTGTACAGTTTTGTATGGCACCCTAAGCTGACAAATACAGACTACTATTCAACAAATATCTCAAAGGAAAAACTGAGTTCCCATTGTTCTGAAATCTTTGTCCCTAAGAGAAAGTCTCTGCTTTGGCAGACATCTGGAATGTTCAGCAGATTGTTAAAATATTTTATGCAACCTGTGGGTCCCCTACACCTACCTCTCTCTGGCCCACTACTTTGCCCGTGACGATGCGGCTCTGGCAGGCCCGGGCCATTTCTTGCAGGAGCTGGCCAGGGAGAAACGCAAGGGTGCCAAGCACCTCCTGAAGATGCAACCAGGGCAGTGGCCATGCTCTCTTCCCAGACGTGCAGAAACCTTCTGAGGGTAAGTGGGGTAAAACCCTGGCCACCATGGAAGTTGCCCTGACCCTGAAGAACCTGAACCCAGCTCTTCTGGGTCTTCATGCCTTGGGCTCTGCCAAGACAGACCCCATGTCTGTGATTTCCTGGAGAAGCGCTTCCTAGATGAGGAGGTGACGCTCATCAAGAAGACAGTTGACCACCTCCCCAACCTCTGCAGGCTGGCGGCCCCCGTGCCCGGCTGGACGAGCACCTCTTCGAAAGGCTCACCCTTAAGCACGATTAGGAGGCCATGGAGCCCGGCAGTCTCTCAGGGGCTCCTGCATCTCCTGGCATCAGGGCTTCAGCCTAACACTCTCCCTCCAGCCACAGGGCAGCTTTCTCACTTCTCTGGAGCCCCCTCCCAAATCGTGGACCAAAAGGAAGTAAAGCCTTTTGCAGCAAAACAAAACAACCACAGAAAACAAAACAGAAAGCAAGCCGATTTTCTGCTTATGTTTGATGGGAGAGCTTGCCTGGCCCAGGCAGGAGCGCTTTGGGAGGCAGCAGCACGAGGTCCACCACCCAGCATGGCCCTTCCATGTGTACGGTCACACACTTCCAGGCCCTGGCAATGCAGTTCAGTGCGCCCGGGACTGGCCCGTCTGTTGCCTCTCCCGCTGCGGCCGGAGTCAGCGCTGACTTTGGCATCCTGTCTCTGCATCCGGAGTCCTGTGACTTGCCAGCCGCATGTTCTCGGCCACGACCGCCTACTTGTCCTCAGCTCTGAATGCAGCCGTTCTCACCTGCATTGTGGGGCTTGTGGGCCTGGAGTGGGTGGGAAGCTGGGGACCTCAGTGTTTGTCTCAGCCACTTTATTGTCCCTGAGACGCAATGCCCAGCACCCACAACTCGGAGAAGGGTTATGTGGCTCAGTGTGCAGAGGGTTCAATCCTTAGTTGGCTGGCTCAAGGCAGGGCGTCTGGCAGACAGGAAGCAGAAGTGAAGGGAGGAGCAGGGGCGGGGGGCAGGCCCTTGCAGGCCACACCCCAGCAACTCACTTCCTTTGACCAGGATCCACTGCCCGCATCACATTTAGCTATTGTTATGGCTTGTACCTAGATGTCCTCCCAAAGCCCCATGCAGTCACAGGTGGGGCTTTCCTGAGGTGGCTGGGTTTAGGGTGTGTGACTGTGGATTAAGGGTGTGATACTGAGATTAAGAGTGTGGATAATGGAAGCTGCACCCTGGGTGTGGGTGGCACCAATCAATAGGCTCCTGGGGGCTGGGGATTTAGCTCAGCAGCACAGTGCCTGTCCGGCAAGCGTGAGGTCATGAGCGCGATTCCCAGTACAGGGGAAACAAAAAACCAAAAAAAAAAAAAAAAAAAAAAAAAAGAATCAATAGGCTCCTATCCTGGATAGAATAGAAAGGGACAGAAAGAAGGCAGGTTTGCTGCCTTTTTGCTTCCTGCTGCTCCCACCTCCTGCCTGCCCTGAACTGTTTCTCCTCTGTGATGCCCCTCCGGCATGCCACCTGCCTTGCAGCCAGCTGACTATGCACTGAAACCTCTACATTCTGCAAGGAGAAATAAACCTTTCCTTGACTGACTTGTGTTGGGTATTGTGTCTCAGCAATGAGAAAGTAAGTAAGACAGCTAAAACCCATGAGTGGACTAATCTGCTGATGATGGGGTGCTAATCACACCCCAGAAAGTAATCTAATCACCTCTCTAAAGGTCCACTTATGAAAGCATGTGGCCAGGGATATAGCTCAGCAGCTTCCCTGGCAAGCCTGAGGTCATGAATTCGATTCCCGGTACCAATCAAAACAAAACAAAATTAAAAAAAAAAACACAGGGGGTGGTGGTGGATGCCTATAATCCCAGCACTTGGGAGGCTGAGGCAGAAGGATTGTCTCAAGTTTGAGACCAGCCTGGGCTACAAAGTGAGTTTAAGGCCAGCCTGAACTGCATAGTGAGACCCTGTCTCAAAAAGACAAACCAACAACAAAAGCAAAGAGAGCATGTGGCTTGGGGGGACATCTAGATATAAACCATACCATTCTGCCTCCAGCCCCCAAAAGACTCATGTGCACCTCTTTATGCAAAATGCATTTAGTTAATCTCTAAGGGTTACCGAAGTTCTAACAGTTTCAGCATTGCTGAAAAGTCTAAGTCCAAAGTCTTCTCTGAGACTTAAAATAAACTCTTAGCTGTGAGCCCCTGTAAAATTCAAAAAGAAAGTTAAACACTGCTGACATTCAAAGGCACAGATAAACATTTCCATTCCAAAAGAAAATGTCTTAGTTACTTTTCTTGTTGCTGGGACAAAATCCCCTACACTCAAGTTAAAGGAGGAAAGGTTTATGTTGCTCATGGTTTGTGGAGGTGTCAGTCCATACTCAGCTGGCTCCAAGGCAGTCCATACTCAGCTGGCTCCAAGGCAGGGCCAAAGTTCATGGCAGCAAAAGACAGCAAAAGCAACAAGAGCAAAAAAGGGTTGGGGAGCAAGCCTCTTTTCCTCCCTTATACTGTATGCTGGCTACCCACCCTTGGGTGGGTATAGCAGTCACACCATCTCCCTGCCCTCCTCTTGCACAGGCTCAGGATGTTTACAAAGTGAGGACCCTGGCTTCCTGCTGAGTCACTTAAACTTCTAAAATTCTCAAGTTGACACAATGGGCAACATCCTAGAGCATAAGGGCATGTCCTCTACACCCTAGGATGTAGTACTGCGGAGTTACTTTCTTAAGCTTCTAGACTTCTCAAATTGTCACAATGTACCAACCACTACAAGGAAGAACAGGCTGATAGAAAGCAATGGGACCAAAGCAAGACTGAAACTTACTAGGGCAAATATTAAATCCTGTAACTCTGCATCCAGCACCCAGAACAAACTGCAGTGCAATGGAAACTCCCAGCCACTTGGGTGGCCCCACCCCTATGGCACTGCTGGTGATTGTAGCTCTCATGGCCTCTCTCTTGGGCTGGCTTTGCTCAGTTCTTGTAGCTTTCCTGACCTTCCATGTTCCCCACTTTTCCAACTTCCTTTGGTCCCCACTTCATGTTTAGCTTCACACACTGCCCTCTCAGAGACATACTACCTGGTCCCCAGGCCTTCCTCTGAAATGTGGGTGGAAGCCTCCCCGATCCTGTAACTGTTGCATTCTGCATGACTGTAAAACCAGTGCCTAGTAGATGATGCTGAGGTCCACTGCTAGTTCAAACAGTGGCCAGGCCCTCTTGGTCCATGGCTCCAGAGGCTTTATGAGTGACTGGCTGGGTCAGCCCTAAGCAGGGTGCCCTAGGGCTCTTTCTTCAAAGCCAAGTCCTTCACTTTTGGAACTCTGAGCCGGCAATGATGGGTGTGTCTTGCTCTGTCCTGTGATGCCCTCAAGCCATTTTTTTCTAATGTCTTGTGGTAAAGTACATACTTGGCTTCCTTTTAATGTTGATGATTTTAGCAACCAAGCTTTCCTTTGCTCCAATTTTATGGGAGCTTCCCTTCTAGCAAAACTAAAACCTTTTTTCTTTCTTGCTCCCCTTTTTTTTTGAGACACGATCTTGCTAAGTCACTAAGTTACCCAAGCCCAACTTGAACTTTCAGTCCTCCAGCATCAAAGTGCTGGGACCAGCTGAAGTAATTTCTTGTTGCAGCACATTCAGTACTGCTTTTCAGCAGTTCAAAGTCCCAGTTTTTGTGTTAATAACTCAGAGCCCAGGTGTCTTCCATCTATAGCTCATCATAGTGTTATGTGTGTCGGGGCACACAACATCATGTTTCATAATTAACGTGTCCTGGAGCTGACCGTGTACTGTCATCATTGAACACTGCCTCTGAGTAAGCCCACAGTCACCAGTCTGGTGGCTCCCCAACACCCACCTTGGCAGGGGCAGGTCCCTGCTGTTCCCACACACACAGATGCAGTTTGAGCTGACCCTTTACCTGTTCATCCTTGGGCCAAACCCAGCCATGGTTCTGAAGCCAGAACCAAACCTCGGAGCTGGCTGTGGTGTGAGGTTGGCTCTGACGGGGCTGTCACAGACAGACCTCACAACTCTCCTGAGAATGCAAATGCTAGAGACTGGTAGATATTTGTGAAGTTCAAGTCAGTAGATGCTTGGCTCTAAGCCTCTGCAGCTTCACAGGAAATGGGTGGCACTCTGTCTCTGGGCCTTGTGGGATGGTGTGGACTCTCAGGCCCAAATCCAGACTCTTCCATGTGCTTGCTGCTGACCTCAGGCAGCCAGGATGGAGCAAGACTGAACCCTTGGAAGGCTGAACTGCAAAAGTAAAAGACATCGCTTAGAGAAGACAGTGCCCCAGGGAGCCCTAGGGAATCAGCTTCTCAGGAGTGTCAGTCCACAGAGCTCAGCTGTTCAGGCGCTCAGAGGCCTCTGGAGCCATGGCCCTAGAGGGTCTGGCTACTGCTCAAGCAGGCAGGAGACCTTGGTGTCTTCCCAGCTGCACTGCTTACCAGCAATGGGACCTTAGCCACGTCATTGGCCCTCACAGTTTCCTTCCGTGTGAAATGGGGCATGGTGAGACTCGGCTGTGAGGACCTAGGACAGCATTCCACAAACTAATGGCAACACAGGGGTGCAGGCTGCCTTCCTGGCTTCCTTTCTGGGTTTCAGAGCGCCCCAGAACGCTCCTGCGGGGGAACAGAAGCCGCACAAGCTGGGGGAGCTCAGAGTGAGGCGTGCTGCGAGAAGGGGCCCTCCCTGTCCTCTGAGAGGCTCCTCTGATGGTCTTGCCTACCGCCTTGGGGGCTAGCGGGGAGACAGACGGGGTCTGCGCTGCCTGCTACACCCACAAAGGGCGCAGTGGTGGGGGGACGGCGGCTGGGGCGCCCCTGAGCCTGCAGAGGTGACACCTGCCTCCGGTCGGGGAGGCATCCCTCCCCTCTGCCTGGTGCCCGGGCCGCCGACGGGGCCCCAGAGCGCCCCGACGAACGCAGTCTGCACGCGGGTCGGCACAGGCAGCGGTGCTGGGCCGCGAAGAGACAAGACCGGCGGCGGCGGCGGCCCGAGGCTGACCCGGCACTCGCAGCGCTCCGAAACCTCCGACCCTGCGG
>NW_004955407.1:41729274-41735125 GCF_000276665.1 Chinchilla lanigera | reverse complement strand
GGCGCCTGTTCGCCTCCGGTGTCCTGCGGCCCGCGTGTGGGGAGCCTGCACCGGGCGTCTGTCCGGCTCCCGCTGCGCGCCCTCGGCGGTGCTGGGCGCTCATCCCCCTCCACCCCGGACCTGGCCGCTCGCCCCTGCCCAGGCTGGACACGAGTCCTGGCCCAGTGCGTCCCCCGCCAGCCGGGCCCCCCTCCGCCAGGTCTGCTTGGTCTCTGTTGGTGGCGCAGAGGTCCAGCGCCTAGAACGCTCCTCCAGGTAGAGACAGATGCAGGGGCGGCCCTGCGTCCTCATTAGAGCCCAGCGCAGCCCAGCCCAGCGCAGCCCTGCCTAGCCCTGCCTGCCTGCCTCCTGTCCCCGCCGCATGTTAGAGCGAGCTCCGCCAATCCAGCCCCTTCCCTGGTGATTTGCGGGCCGTCCTCGTAATGAAGTTAAATACAACTCCACGTGGCACTGAGCTGAACTCCGATGTCCAGTGCAGGACATGAGTTGTCTCAGCTCGCTGCAGAGTGACTGAGTGGCTGCTACTCCACCCACAGGCCCAGGGCCCCACTCGGAGCAGCTGTCTGCACAGGGACCCAGGGCCCAAAGCCACACCTGGTGTGTGCGGTCAGAAGAAAACTGCGACTGTCCCAGTGGGTAGCAGAGGCGGGAGACTGACCGTAGTGAACTAAGGTCATTGTTTTCAGGTTTATATGTCTGTTTGTTTGTTTGTTTTGAGAGAGGCTCTCAAGTGAAGCCCAGGCAGGCCCTGAACTGACGCCATCCTCTTGCCTCAGCCCCTGCATCTGAGTGCTGGGATTATAGGTGTGCACCACCATGTCTGGTTTAGGCTTTCATTAAAAAAGAAAACTCCTAAGTTCTCAGCAAGGCTTCATAGAGGTTCACCAGGACTGGGACAGACACCTGTGGGTGGTGCCCTGGCTGGCCACCTCCGCCTGTGCCCAGCTGCTGCCTGTCCTGTTGGCATCCTGCTCTGGCCCATGTCCCTCAGTTTTGAACATACTTGAATCTTCTTGACAAAGCCAGTGAGTGCTCTTTTTGGGGGGAGTGGAGAACAGAGCTCAGAGGGGAACCCCATTGTGGGATGGAGGCCTGGAGTCATTTGTGTCCCTCCTTGGCATGGCCTGCTTTTCCCATTGCTGGAGCCCACCTTCTGGCATCCCTGAGTGGGGGAACTCCCCGCTGGAGGCTGTCACCCAGGGGGCCACTTCTCTGGTCACCTGGGCCACCCTGTAGCTCAGCCGTGCATGAGCCCTATGTGCCCACCTGCTCCCCTTTTCTAGGCCCTGTGTGATAGGTGTGTGTGTGGTGGGAGTAGGACTGAGGGCCCCAGGCACCCCTTCCTGGCTGGGGAGGGTGGGAACAAAGGGAGCTCCCAGGCATTGCTCCTGGGTCTGCAGGGTTGGCTAGGTGGACAGACACACAGACACTACTCTGCTGTCAGGCCACCAGGGGAGTCTTGTTTCATTAAAAAATAAATGGCTCTGTGGAACCCTTCACTTCTGGAAGGTGCCAGGTGGCCAAGTGGTATTTCCGGCCAGCCTGGCAGGCTTGGAAAACAGACAGTGGTTCTGGGACGTCATTTCCCTTTTAGGCTGAGTAGCCCCAGAGCTGGCTCAGTGCCCTGCGTGAAAATTTTTTTTTTCAGACAGGGTCTTGCTATGCAGTTCAGGCTGGTCTTGAACTCATTTTGTAGCCCATGCTGGCCTGAAACTCACAACAATTCTCCTGCCTCAGCCTCCTGAGTGCTGGGATTACAGTCGAGCAAAAACTTTTTGATCAGTTCACAATGTATTTCCAGGTGATAGGAAACCCAAGTGAGCTGCTGCTGCTGGACTTGTGTGCACTGTGAATGATAGGAAAGTGAAATTCCGGGAGTGGTCCTGCTGTTCTCTGTGGGCCTTGTATGAGCCCTGGTTGCCCTGACCTCCAGCTCCAGGAGAGGCTGAGCCCCACACTCCAGGGAGGACTGCTCCGTCCCTTTCGCGCCACGCCAGCGCAGCAGCGGCCCGCTGTCCGCAGCACAGGCTGCGCGCCGCAGTGTTCCTGCTGGCTGCCCAGGCCCTGTCCTGCTTTGGTGTATTTACCAGTGCTGTGTGTAGCTTGTATAGCCTGTGGGTGGGGTTCTTACAGCTGTGGGAGAGCAATTTTAAAACAGATGGATTTCCTCCTAGATGTATCAAGCAAGCTTTTTTCTTGGCATTAACCTGGAGGACTCCAGCCTTGCACTGTGTCTCCTACACGTGGGTACTTAGCGAATGGAGTTAAAAATAAATTCAGTATAAAAATAAAACAGTCACATGAGTGACTCCGAATTGCCAGAGAATTTTAAGAAATAGGTTGGTTCTAACGACCTTAAGAAAACCCCCACGGGTGACCTGAAGGCTCAGTGTGAGGCTGGTGATCGACAATCTCTGTTTCCATATGTTGCAGGAGGGTGTGAAGACAGAGAATGACCACATCAATCTGAAGGTGGCGGGGCAGGACGGCTCGGTGGTGCAGTTCAAGATCAAGAGGCACACCCCACTGAGCAAGCTGATGAAGGCCTACTGCGAGAGGCAGGTGCGCAGCTGGGCCACTGGCCTATCCCCGGATGTCACTGCTGGGTGGGCTGCTCTTCAGAGACCATACTAAGCCTGGTACTGCCTGCTGTTGGGGTCCCTGCTTAGATCTGTGACTTTCTCAGGAGTGGCAAATGGTGCATTGTAGTTTCTCCTTCTGTGTTTTTCAGAATATGCCTCTGGAGACACTGTCCTTGTTGATGCTTCGGTTTTCTCTGTTGCCTAGGAAAGGGAAGAAAATGCCTGGTTTTCCTGTATTTACTGGATTTCAGAATAGCAAAGGACCAGTTAGATTGGTAGTTTCTAGTTGGTGCTGACAGTGTCCTGTGAGCTCATGGGTCCCACGTGTTATACTTCGGTCCATCTGTCTATTTTGTTCTCACTGGGGTCCATGTGGTGGCCCCTTTGGCAAGCGGTCCCCCCGTCCACATTGGCACACCGTCTCCACTGTCCCCCAGCTGTGGCAACAGCAGGTGGTGCTCTCTGTCTTTAGGATGGAACCAGAGTGCTAGGCTGGTCTCCTCTGCCCTTGATTGGCTTGGTCTGCTTTTGCTGTTTGTGTTCGCGGGTGTGCATCACTAATTGGTCACCCCATCTCCATTATCTCCTGCCTGGGGGTACATGATGCCACCGCTGGGCATCTCTGCTTCCCAGGGTCCCTCTGGGAGCCTGCCTCTTGCAGCCTTTGGATGAGTCTCACCCTTTGTGGTGGCATAGCCTCTCGGATCTCATCAGAAAAAGGATAGCTGAAAATGGCCTTCATACTTGAGTGTTTGGCTACATGTAGCCTCCCAAGTTGCAATCCATTTTCTTCTATGGAAGTTATTGTGGTTTTTTGTGTGAGTGTGCTTTTCTTTTCAGTATTGGGATTGAAGCCAGGGCTTTCCCACTGAGCTACATCCTCAGCCCTTTTTTATTTTTTGAGACACAGTCTTGATAAGTCATTAAATTTCCCTCGCTGGGCTGATACTTATGGTCCTCCTGCCTCAGCCTCCTGAGTGCTGGGATTACAGGTGTGTGCCACTGTGCCTGGTGGCATTCTGATTCTCTGTTGGAAAGCCTCAGGGGCTGTCTCCTGGCACTGGCCAGCTGAGGTTCCACACCAGGTGCTCGCCTTCTGTCTAGAAACTTATTTTCAGTTTCGGAAATGTGATTCTATGAGTTCTCTGACAACCTGTGTCCTTTTGTAGTTTCTGTTCCCTCTTTTTGGAATTTCTAGTCCTCCTAGAGTTGACTGTCTTCAGTGTTTTCATCTTTGATAGTTTTTTCCGTTTTTCATCGGGTTTTATTTTTGCTTTGGTCTCCTTTCTAGGAATTTTTCCTGTTTTTGTTGAGACAGGGCCTTGCTGTGTAGTCCAGGCTGGCCTGGAACTTGCAGCTCCTGCCTCAGCCTCTGGAGTACTGGGGTTGTAGATGTGCACCACCTCACTTTGCTGGCCATTCCCACTTCTGTGGTGATTTTTAACTTACAAGTCTTTCCCCCTGTTTTTCTGAGTTTTCTTTCTTTCCCAGAGGCAACTTGTTTTCTGGCTCTGTGTGTGTGTGTGTGTTTACTTAAGAGCTCTGAGTGTGCACGTGTACAAGTGTGTGTGTATGTGTGCATATACGCGTGTGTTTAAACTGCTGTCCTTCCTTCCTGTCTCACTTCCCTTTCCTCCTTTTCTGATCTGACCTCATGTTGGCATCTTCCCTTCAGTGTTCTTGGCTCCTTGTGTGTGAGGATGGTGCCCTGTGAGGGTGAGTGTGTTGGCAGAGGCTGCCTGACCAGGACTGGTCAGACACTTGTTGGGGGGCCCAGACACTGTAATCTGAGAACTGCCGAGCTTCCATGCTCCATCCACCAAGTGTCCGGGAAGTGAGCTGGAGGGTTGAGGGGGTGGGGATGGGGCTGGCTTTTTTCCTTGCTTTTGGTGGGCCACTTGTCCCTGGTATGTCCTGAGCCTAGAGCTCCAGGAAGTAGATGTGTCATTTGCTACCAGCAAGGGATGGGTGCCTGGAGTTGGGGTGCTGGCTGGCTTGGGGGTGTGGCTGTGAACTTTGAAGCAGGCATCCTGTGTCCCTGCTTCCCTGGCTCCGATGTTCTTGGCCTCTCCACCCCAGCCTGTGCCTGTTGGCCCGTGCATCCTAGGTTCCAGGGTCCAGTGCCCAGAGCACAGCCTTTGTCTGCCGGCCCCTACTTTCCGTTGGCTTTGTTCCTGGGGTGTGTGTGTGTGTTATCATTTATGTCACTTCTGGATAGGACGCAGGGATGCTGTTTTAACCCTGCTGATTGATAAACAGGTGTCTCTGCCCAGCCACATTCACCTGCCCCTCGGACAGGAGGAGATGGGATCTGGTCTTCTTTTGGATGGAAAGCGCTGCTGCTTTCTGCTGCCGTCCTGTGGCTTCCTTTACCTCGTCCCTTGTCCCTCACTGTCACGTGACCTGTTTCTCTTCAGGAACTTCCTGAGGGAAACGGGTTGTACTAGCCACGTAGAAGTCGTGCTGGCTTCTGGGAGGAGAGGGAGTTGGGGCAGGCAGGGTGCGGGAGTGGAGTGAGATGTCAGGAAGGCAGCTTCTGAGAGCGCTGACATAGGCTGTGTGCTACAGTAAGTATGTCTGCTGGATCATACGTGTATATTGCAAATTCTGGTATTTTGCTTCTTGATTTTTTTTTTTTTTTAATTCAGTTGTGAGGATTTAACAGTAATTTTGCTTTCTTTCCAGGGCTTGTCAATGAGACAGATTAGATTCAGGTTTGATGGTCAACCCATTAATGAAACAGACACTCCAGCGCAGGTATGTAGCTGGCTCCGTGTCCAGGGCTGGCCCCAGTGGGCATCCACAGAGTTGCCACGTGGGATGGACTTGAGAGTTTTTGATGGGTGCACACAGATAATGCCTTATGGTTTTTTTTTTTGAAGAGTGTTTTTAACAGGGATTTTTTGTCCAGTTTTTACTGTTAGTCCATGTTTGTAGCACATAATGATCACATTCCTCGTGTGTGCACGTGTCACATCTGAATTCTTTGCTCTCATCCCCTTCTCTGCTGTCCCTTCCCCCTCCCTCCATCTCTTGGTTCCCCTCTCATTTCTAAAAGATCTCTCTCCCTGTTTCCCACTTCTGATTTTTTTTTTTTGGTGCCAGGAATCGAACTCAGGACCTTGCACTTGCCAGGCAGGCACTGTCCCACTTGAGCTATATTCCCAGCTCTCACTTCAGGTTTTTATTTTGCTCATTATTTATATTTTGGGTTTATCATATAAGAGGAAACCATATAACATTTAAGCTTGTGTCTTATATTTTCTTTT